>NC_053390.1:535923922-536244604 GCF_905171765.1 Bufo bufo | reverse complement strand
CGATGGGAAGACTCATTAGGAGACCATAAAGTCGGTTCCTGTCAGTTTTACATGAGGCACAGGTCTCGCACGTGGAAACGTATTCCTCAATTTGTTTGGTCATCTTTGGCCACCAGAAGTTCCTGCGTATCAGGGTTGTGGTTTTAGTAATGCTGGGATGTCCCGCGAGGGGTAAATCATGGCAAAGTTTGATCACCTGATTGGTGAGGGAGGGTGGTATATACAGTTGGCTGTCCTTGTAAAGGAGACCCTGTTGGTTCTGCGAAAGACCAGGGGGGGTATTAGCATGGTCATTAATTAGAGCATCCTTGAGCTGGGTTTCCAACGTTATGGTGGCAAGGACGAGTTTCTTCAGTGGAATGATCCATGTGGGGGCCGTGTCTGAGGTGCGAATTTCAGCCAGTCGTGACAAGGCGTCGGCCTTCCTATTTTTTGAGCCTGGTCGGTATGTAATTTGGAAGTTAAACCTGTCGAAAAAAAAACTCCACTGTACTTGGCGGCCTGATAGTGTTTTATTGGTTTTCAGGTATTGTAGATTACGGTGATCAGTATAAATTGTGATGGGGTGTATTGATCCTTCAAGTAAATGCCTCCAATTTTCCAGGGAGTTCCTTTTCGCCTATGGTGTAATTGAATTCGGCGGTATTTAGCGTCCGGGAGTAGAACCCGATAGGATGTAACGGAGTTGAAAAAGAGCTTCGCTGGGACAGAACGGCTCCTATGGCTGCCTGGGATGCGTCTACTTCCAGCACGTAGTGATGGTTTGGATTTGGGAGAGTCAGTATCGGTGCCGTAGTGAACCTGTTCTTTAATAACTCAAACGCTGATTGGGCGTCCTTGGACCAAACGAACTTCGTGTTGACACTAGTTAAGCGGGTTAGTGGTTTAGTGGTAGCGGAGAAATCTTTAATAAATTTCCTATAGAAGTTTGAGAACCCCAGGAACCGTTGAAGAGCTTTCCTGGAATCCGGGATCGGCCAATTTTGGATGCAAGTGATTTTTGAGTGATCCATCTGGATACCCTTGGGTGAAATTATGTATCCGAGGAAGGGAAGAGAAGTAGTCTCGAACACACATTTTTCCTGTTTGACGTACAAGCGATGAACACTTAACCGTGCAAGAACCCAACGGACATGTTTCCTGTGATCGTGTAAGTTATCGGAATACACAAATATATCACCAAGATAGATGTTTATACATACTTCAAGTAGATCCCTAAAGATGTCGTTAATAAAATTTTGGAATGTGGCAGGGGCGTTGCACAACCCGAAGGGCATCACTGTATACTCGAAGAGTCCATACCGAGTGTGGAAGGCTGTCTTCCATTCATCACCTTTTCTGATCCTAATTAAGTTGTATGCGCCTCTCAAATCCAGCTTGGTGTAGATTGTTGCTGTTTTTAATCTTTCTATGAGTTTGGATATTAGCGGCAAGGGGTACCGATTTTTGATTGTTACTTTGTTCAAGGCTCTGTAATCTATGATGGGCCTTAGGCTTGAGTCTTTGTTTCTCACGAAGAACATCCCTGCTGCTGCCGGGGAGGTTGAAGGCTGAATAAAACCTTTTCGTATATTCTCTTCTAGGTACTGTTTGAGGTGAACAAGTTCTGGTTGTGCCAATGGATAAATTCTACCCGTGGGTATCTCACTACCCGGCAGCAAGTCTATGGGGCAATCGTAAGATCTATGGGGCGGAAGAGATTCCGCCTTCTTTGCGCTGAATACCTCAGCAAAGTCTGCGTATTGGCTGGGAACCTGGTTCACTCCCACGTGCATGAGAGATTTGAGAGGAAAGCAGGTCTCCATACAATAAGGTGACGTAAACTGAACTCTCCCCTGTTTCCATAGGAGGGTTGGCTGGTGTATTTGCAACCATGGCAACCCAAGAATCACGGGAAACAATGGAGAGTGTATGATATCAAGGGATAAGAATTCTGTGTGGTTATTTTCACATGTCACCATGAGGGGTTGAGTCTGACTGTGGATAGGACTAGAAGTGGTACCGTCAATGAAACTCACGGATATCGGAACGTTTTTTCTCATGTGGGGAATTTTATTTCGCTCAACCAGATGCATGTCGATAAAATTCCCCGAAGCTCCCGTGTCCACCATGGCTTCAACGATAATCCGGTTTTGGTCCCACTGTAAGGTGAGAGACGTGTATATGTAACCACCAGTACTATTTTTTGTACTGCCTAAGGTACAAAACGTGCCGCTCTTACCTTCGCACTTCTTACGTATCGCGGGGCATCCGTCAATGGTATGGTCAGCAGACGCACAGTATAAACAGAGGTTGAGGTTACGTCTCCTGGCTTTCTCTCTCTCGGTCAGAGGTCCTCGGATCGCCCCAATCTACATCATCTCTACAGCAGGACCCTGGCTGGACGGTCTTGGGTTGGGTGTGAAGCCTGAGACTCTCTCGGCTCTGCGTTCCCTCAGCCGTCTGTCAATGGTGGTGGCCTTCTGCATCAAGGCATTAAGTGTAAGTGGTAATTCTCCTCGGGCTAATTCGTCCTTCAGGGCCTCGGAAAGACCTATGCAGAACTGATTCCTAAGAGTGATGTCATTCCATTCAGTCTCCCGGGCCCAGCGAGTGTATTCCGCAATAAAGTCCTCTACAGGTCGTCTCCCTTGTTTAAGGCTGCGTATAGCGGTCTCAGCGGTCAGCTGTTTACTATGGTCCTCGTAGAGAAGGGCCATTTTTTCAAGGAACAGAGGGAAGGAATCCAGGACTGGGTCTTCCTTTTCTAAATAAGTATTGGACCATGCTCTGGGCTCCCCCCTGAGGTAAGAGATCATGGTAAGTACTTTTGTTCTGTCAGTTGGGTAAGTCCAGGGCTGCAGCTCAAACATTAGTTTGCACGCGTTCAGGAAATCCCTGAACTGCCTTCGGTCACCCGAGAATATCTCAGGTGGGCTGACCTTGGGTTCTGGTCCATCACGGGGGTGTCCTGGCCCCTGAGTGACAAGTTGCCGTAGTGCCTGGTTTTCTAGCTGGAGATGTTGTACAGTCACGTTGAGGGTCTCCACCCTCTTAGTGAGGGTGACGAGGTGACCTGCAACCTCCGCTGGATCCATGTGGGTTCCACTAATATGTAACGCACCTAGTTGATCAGTTAGGATCTCAACTGCGGAAGCAATGGACATCCACTATTATCCCACCGCCCTTGTTTTTGGCTGTGGGATTCGCGGTTACTCAGTATGTACCCCAGGCGTCTCTCTCAGTCTTGGGCGGAGAGTTTGGGGTAACAAAATCATTTACCGCTATCCATCTAATTAGTTACTGCTGGAAAGGAAGGTCCCCCAGTATTACAGGAGTCACAAGTTAGTATAAGCTTGTGCACAGTTCAGAGTTAGTATATAGTATGCCCTCAGTTTAGTATATAGTATGCCATAGGTTCAGGGTTAGTATATAGCATGTCCTCAGTTTAGTATGTAGTATGCAGTAGGTTCAGAGTTAGTATAGCATGTCCTCAGTTTTAGTATATAATATGCAGTAGGTTCAGAGTGAGTATAGCATGTCCTCAGTTTAGTATATAATATGCAGCAGGTTCAGAGTTAGTATAGCATGTCATCAGTTTAGTATATAATATGCAGCAGGTTCAGAGTTAGTATAGCATGTCCTCAGTTTAGTATATAATATGCAGCAGGTTCAGAGTTAGTATAGCATGTCCTCAGTTTAGTATATAATATGCAGCAGGTTCAGAGTTTGTATAGCATGTCCTGAGTTCAGAGTTGGTTTGGGAATATCGCCTCACACCAGCAGGAACCACCCCACTCTGAGTTCCAGGACCTTAATCAGAGCACGTAACAGGCATATACTTGCGGTTAGTTGGTCCTGGCTAGGAAGGCAGCAGTGGGGAAGCCAGTGGCAAGAAGGTAGGCAGTCCTTCACAATGTTGCTAGGGATCCAGGTCTGGATATGTGGACAGAGTCCTCAGATGCAATGGAGCTAGCAGGGAGCGCACTCCATTAGTGGAACACCCTGCTTAACACCTGTCTTCTATTTAAGGCCCGGAGGTAAGTGGGCGGAGTCACAGGGAGCCGCTGCGATCCAGGCTGTACTGTTACACTTCTCTCAAAACCTCTTTTTCCTTATCCTGGCCATCAAATGGAATAACATATCTACAGTGCTGCCCATAATTATTCATACCCCTGGAAAATTTTGACTTAAAGTTACTTTTATTCAACCAGCAAGTAATTTCTTTGACGGGAAATGACATAGGTGTCTCCCAAAAGATAATAAGACGATGTACAAGAGGCATTATTGTGGAAAAAAAACATTTCTCAGCTTTTATTTACATTTGAGCAAAAAGTGTCAAGTCCAAAATTATTCCTACCCTTCTCAATAATCAATAGAAAAGCCTTTATTGGCTATTACAGCAATCAAACGCTTCCTATTATTGCAGACCAGCTTTTTGCATGTCTCCACATTTATTTTTGCCCATTCATCTTTAGCAATGAGCTACAAATCTTTCAGGTTGGAGGGTCTTCTTGCCATCACCCTGATCTTTAGCTCCCTCCACAGATTCTCATTGTCATGCTGAAATGTCCACTGGTGCCCAAGGCCAAGTTTCTCTGCAGACTGCCTGATGTTGTCGTTGAGAATCCTCATGTATTGCTTTTTTTTCATGGTGCCGTTTACTGTGATTAGGTTCCCTGGTCCATTGGCTGAAAAACACCCCCAAAGCATTAGGTTACCACCACCATGTTTGACAGTGGGGATAGTGTTCTTTGGGTTAAAGGCTTCTCCTTTTGTATGCCAAATGAAGCAAACGACATTGTGACCAAACAATTCAATTTTTGTTTCATCTAACCATAACACAGAAGACCAGAATTCTTCTTATTTGTACAGATGAGCTTTTGCAAGGGCCAAGCGAGCTTTTGTGTGCCTTATCTGGAGAAGAGGCGTCCTCCTTGGTCTGCATCCGTGTGAACCCAGCAGTGTGCAGTGTCCGTTGGATTGTCTGCCTTGAGAAATTGCCACCAGCAGAGCCCAGATTCACCAGGATTGCCTTGGTGGTGATCCTTGGATTCTTTTTCACCTCTCTATCCTCCTGGCCAGCACAGGTGTCACTTTTGGCTTCCGAACACGTCCTCTGAGATTTTCCACAGTGCGGAACATCTTGTATTTTTTGCTCAAATGTAAATAAAAGCTGAGAAATGTTTTTTTCCCCACAATAATGCCTCTTGTACATCGTCTTATTATCTTTTGGGAGACACCTATGTCATTTCCCGTTAAAAAATTACTTGCTATTTGAATAAAAGTAACTTTAAGTCAAAATTTGCCAGGGGTATCAGGGGCGTACCTAGAGCATTTGGCACCCGGGGCGAACCCTTTGTTTGCCCCCCCCCCCCCCCCTCCCAAGAAAGTTAAGAAAACATTGCACAAACTTTTTTCAATGTTTTCAATAATATTTATAAATAAAAATAAAACCCCTTAATAAAATAAACCTCTGCACACCCCCTTAACGAAATAAACCCATTAACCCCCCTTAATAAAACCCATTAACCACCCCTTAATAGACCCCTTAACCCTTCCTTAATAAAATAAAAACCTGCACCCCCTTAAACCCCAGTATAATAAACATTGGTGGCGCAGTGCGCCCCCCCCAACATAATAAACATTGGTGGCGCAGTGCGCCCCCCCTCCCTAGTATAATAAACATATAAACATTGGTGGCGCAGTGCGCCCCCCCAACACCCTAGTATAATAAACATTGGTGGCGCAGTGTGCCCCCCCAACATAATAAACATTGGTGGGCAGTGCGCCCCCCCTCCCTAGCATAATAAACATATAAACATTGGTGGTGCAGTGCGCCCCCCCCAACACCCTAGTATAATAAACATTGGTGGCGCAGTGTGCCCCCCCAACATAATAAACATTGGTGGGCAGTGCGCCCCCCCTCCCTATCATAATAAACATATAAACATTGGTGGTGCAGTGCGCCCCCCCCCCAACACCCCAGTATAATAAACATTGGTGGCACAGTGTGCCCCCCCCAACATAATAAACATTGGTGGGCAGTGCCAATGAGGGTTAAAAAAATAAATAAAAATTAACTCACCACCTCCAATTGATAGCGTAGCAGCCGGTCTCATGTACTTTCTTCAGGACCTGTGGTGATGTCACTGAGCTCATCACATGATACATCACATGATCCATCACCATGGTAATGGACCATGTGATAGAGGCTGGAGCTCAGTGACGTCACCACAGGTCCTGAAGAAATTACAAGGAGACTGGCAGCAGCTACGCGATCAATTGGAGGAGGTGAGTTAATTTTTTTTTTTTTAACCCTCATTGGCACTGCCCACTGCCCACCAATGTTTATTATACTGGGGGGGGGGGGGGCGCACTCAATGTTTATTATACTGGGGGGGGCGCACTCAATGTTTATTATACTGGGGGGGGCCGCACTCAATGTTTATTATACTGGGGGGGGGGCGCACTCAATGTTTATTATACTGGGGGGGGCCGCACTTAATGTTTATTATACTGGGGGGGCCGCACTCAATGTTTATTATACTGGAGGGGGGCCGCACTCAATGTTAATGAAGATAACTGACCTGTTAATACAAATGCAGGAGGCGGGTGCCGGAATCAAATAGCGGCACCCGACCTCTATGACAGGGAGCGGCACCTGAGGGGTTAACTGCCGCTGATGAGGCTGATCGCAGCTCCCTGTCATAGAGGTCGGGTGCCGGCTATTTGATTCCGGCACCCGCCTCCTGCATTTGTATTAACAGGTCAGTTATCTTCATTGGTGGCGCAGTGGCCACAGCCCCTCCCCCGGCCCTGTCCCTCTTCTTATTGGCCACGGCGGCAGCAGCACAGGGGGATGGAGAGACCATCTGGAGCCCTGCCCCTATCACAGCGCCACGCCTGGCCCACTCGCCACATTTTTTATTTTTTTTTATCCTCAGTCGCGCCCCCCCCCCGCACCCCCCTTGGTACGCCACTGAGGGGTATGAATAATAATGGGCAGTACTGTAGGTATAAAAATAACCGCCGACCTGACGCAGCTATTTAGACTAAACTTTACCCCTCTCCTTCAACAATTCCAGGAGGACCTGGAGGCCTGGCGCCGACGGGATTTCTCCTGGTTTGGCAGGATAAGCATCCTGAAAATGACTATACTACCAAAATTACCTTATCTCCTGCAGACCATCCCCCTCCGTATTCCATCCACATTTTGGTCTCAAATACGCCGATGCTTCACACAATTCGTGAGGTCACCCGGTAAGCCACTAATGAAATAACAAATAATGACCCACTCTAAGGAGGTGGGAGGGGGGGTTGGTCTCCCGGATTGTCGACTATACTACCACTCTACTGCCTATGCCCAGCTCTTGGACATGATCCACACTGATACATCCAAATCCTGGGTACATATTGCATGTGACTCCTCCTCCTGCTCTATAGCACTCCTCCCATGGCTAGTGGGCACCCCACGTCCTACTCTTTCTAAGCTATCCTTCACGTTTGCAATACTAGCATCCATAAGTCGCCACACCTCACTATTTGATTCTAAAGGACCTCTGGTCCCAATAACAGACCACCCTCGTTTTCCTCCGGGGCACTCATCCCAGCCCTTTCTCCAAGGCACAAGGATTTGCCCGATCAGGTTCTGTCATGTCCTTTCGGGATCCTCACTGAAATCTTTATCTCAACTGCTTGGGACTCCTTCCCCATCTACCCGTAATTCCTTTGACTATTTACAACTCCAGCACTTCTACTTCTCCATGTGTCTGTCAGGCTTGGGAACAGGACTTAGGTATTCACCTTACTCCATCCCAATGGAATAGAAGTCTTCATCTCACAAAGCACTGATCTCTACTAAGGCTCAAGAAACGAGCTATAAAATCCTATCCAGATGGTACAGAGTGCCTATGTTGCTCCATAAATGGTTTCCCACAGTGTCTGATCACTGCTGGAGATGTCACATGTAGTGTTGATCACGAATATTCGAATTGCGAATTTTTATCGTGAATATCAGCACTTCGAGAATTTGCTAATATTTAGAATATAGTGATATATATTCGTAATTTCGAATATTCGAGATTTTTTTTTTATCAGTACACATGATCCCTCCCTGCTTGTAGCTTGTGGGCCAATGAGAAGACTGCAATATCTTTGACTTTAGGAGTAGTGTTGATTGCGAATTTTCGGAATGAGAATCAATGAGATTGTGAAAACTCAGATCCGATGGTATATTCTAACCCCCAGGCATTCCCATGGTGACGGGGACTCTTGTCGGGGAGGAGTATGCCAAAGTGGAACAAGTGTACAGATTTAAAAAAAAAATACAAATATTCTAAAAATCTAATATATTTGTTTTTTTGAATATTCGTAATATTCAAAAACAAGAATATATAGCAATATAGCGAATATTCGGAAAAAAAAACAAATATAGAGCAATTTAGCTAATATAGTGCTATAATCTTCTTTGTCTAATAGTTGTCATTTTTTTCACATCTGAAGTTCAGATTGGAAAAAAATTACAACAATAAAAAAAAAAGAATATAGCACTATATTAGCTAAATTGTTCTACATTAGGTTTTTTTCCCCGAATATTCACTATATTGCTATATATTCTTGTTTTAGAATATTACGAATATTCGAAAAACTAATATATAGCATTATATCGAATATATTCATTTTTTTGAATATTCGTCTTTTTTTCCATCTGAAGTCATGATTCCTCCCTGCTCTCCCTTGCCCTGTGCTTGATCGCGCATGGAAAGGGCTCTTTTTGTTAATACAACACACTGCCGGGCAGATGCTTCTGGCAAGCAGTGTTTTTGATTATGTCACTGGCACTAATGTGCGGGCTTCTGTGCAGTGTTCCCTCTAAGCCTTGGCAGCTGCTGAGTGGGGTCGGCTCAGAGCTGGGCACAGCGCCATCAAAGGTGGGCGATAGGAAAACCTAAGATAATTGTTACATTAAAGAGCATACAGTGTAACCTTTGCGCCATCCCGTACAGTACAGTATAATCTCTGCACCACGCTGTATATCATACAGTATAATCCCTACACCATGCTGTAGAGAATACATTATAATCCCTGCACCATGCCGTACAATATATAGTATAGTTCATACACCATGCTATACAATAACCCCTACACCATGCTGTGTAATATACATTATAATCCCTGCACCATGCTGTGTAATATACATAATAATCCCTACACCATGTTGTACAATATGCAGTATAACCCCTGCACTATGCCGTATAATATACATTATAATCCCTGCACTGCTGTACAGTATACATTATAATCCGTGTATTATGCTGCACAGTATACATTATAATCCCTGCACCATGCTGTACAATATTCATTATAACCCCTCCACCATGCTGTACAATATACATTATAATCCATGCACCATACAGTAAAATATACAGTATAATCCATACACCATGCTGTACAATATACATTATAATTCCTGCATCATGCCGTACAGGATACATTATAATCCATACCCCAGGCCGTACAATATACAACATAACCCCACAGTGTAGGTGTTAGAATGTATATTGAACAGCATGGTTTATGGATTATAATGTATATTGTATAGCATGGTGCAGGGATTATAATTTATATTGTACGGCATGGTACAGGGATTATAATGTATACTGTACAGAAAATGTATGGAGGTTACACCATGACGGACAATATAACCCCTATGGGATAGATGGATAGATAGATAGATAGATAGATAGATAGATAGATAGATAGATAGATAGATAGAGCAGAAAAATGAAGGCAGCACTCCGGTCTTCAAGTAAAAAGGTGGATTTTTGTTGGGTGTACACAGCTGTTGGGTGTAATAAAAATCCACCTTTTCACTTGAAGACCGGAGTGCTGCCTTCATTTTTCTGCTTTATTCATTGTTCCATGTCCAGGAACCGTTGTGGGATTTGCACCTGACATACCTACAGAGTGCGCCTGTTATTTTTTATTTTCTTAGATAGATAGATATGAGATAGATAGTGTAGGAAGGCGCAAGGGTCCGTCATTGACGGAAGGTTCGTGTCACCGAGGTTCCTGGCCTCTTTTTTCTTAGTGTGGCTATAAAGCCGATCCGGGCCCGTTCTTATTGGGAGCAGCCAAAGAGCAGGGTGGGTGGCTGTTCCCCATGTTCCAGGCCAGGTTTTGGACTGGGATTTAAAAACCCAGCCAGCAGCTCAGCTGGGTGTGGAATGATCCTCCAGGTGATAGTGGAGCTGTGGAAGCTCTGTGTTTGGGAGCTGAGGAGTTTCGCCATGCTGCAAGGCTGAGAGCTGCATGAGAGCCGCCTGCTGGGAGTCAGGCGCCCTAAAGCCTGCTGTGGACTGCCAGGTGACATGTTTTGTTTTGTGGACTCTTTCTGTGTGAATTAACACCAGGACTCTTGCTGTGTGAATTAACACCAGGACTCTTGCTGTGTGAATTAACACCAGGACCCTGCAAAGTATTGTTTTTCTTTTCTGCCTTTTTGTGTGAATAAACACTGAACTTTTGCTTTTCAACCGTGGTCTTGCCTTTTATTGTGTCAGCTTACCCTGCTTACCAGAGCAAATCCCTACAATAGATATACCTATATATAGCCTATATCTATTGTGGGGATTCGCTCTGGTAGTTAGGACTAGCGGATGCAGTATAGAGGCAAAGTACACAGTTCTTGATTCAAACACATTGGTATATAACAAAATGCAGATAAGGTGTATCGCAAAAGGTAGGTGGCTAACTGTATGTTCACACAAGGAAAGTCCATAAACAATAAAAAGTCACCTTTTCTCCTGGGTGTTAATTCACACCCTGTTAGCAGTTTAGCCTCATTAAGTCCACAGGCGGTCTGAGTCCTCCAGCCCGGCTCAAGACACAAATCTCAGCACAGCCCTCAGTTCATAGCACACAGACTCCTGAGCTCCACTGTCAGAGGGAGGTAAATCCACCACACCTAACAGTGCTGGCTGGTTTTTATTCCTGGCAAAACCCGGCCTGGAACATGGGGAGTAGTCACCCACCCAGCACTTTGACTACTCCCAGTAACAGCCGTCCCGGATCAGCTATGACAGCCATGCTAACTCTCAAGGTGTCAATTAGCAATAGCTGCTGACACATAAAATACCGGCTCTTACTTCACCGAGGCCAGGAACCTTCTAACATACCCCCCCTTTGTTCAACCCTGAGGGGGTGAACACCTGCCATACAGTATACCTGGGACAGGGCATCCGTGTTTCCCTGCAACCGGCTTGCCCTTTGTTCCACAGAGAACTTAAAGTTCTGTAAGGAGAAGAACCACCTGGGGACTAGGGCATTTCTCTCTTTGGCCTGTCTCATCCACTTGGGAGGGGAGTGGTCAGTCACCAGGCTATCTCCCCAACAAATAGCAGCAGAGAGACTGGAGTGCCCACTTGATAGCCAGGCACTCTCTCTCCACTATACTATACCTGGTTTCGACTGGGGTGAGCTTGCGGCTTAAAAAGACAACGGGATGCTCCTGCCCGTTGACTTCCTGAGAGAGTACAGCACCGAGGCCTACTTCAGAGGCATCTGTCTGTACCACAAACTTCCTATTGAAGTCAGGCATCACCAAAATCGGTGCCCCGCACAGGGCTGACTTCAAAGTGGAAAAAGCCTCTTTCGCCCACTCATTCCAGCGAACCATCACTGATTTTCGTCCCTTCAAGAGCTCTGTCAAGGGCGTGGCTATCGTGGCAAAGTGGGGAACAAATCTCATGTAATAGCCACTCATTCCTAGGAACGACTTTAGTTGTTTAGTGGTGACAGGTCGGGGCCAATTTCTTATTGCCTCTATTTTGTTTATTTGGGGTTTGATCACTCTGTGCCCAATGACATACCCCAGGTATTTTGTCTCCTCTAACCCTATCGCGCATCTTTTAGGGTTAGCGGTTAGTCCAGCTTTTCTAAGGGAGTCTACTACAGCCTGCACTTTGGGCAGGTGACTTTCCCAGCTGGTACTGTGGATGACAATATCATCCAGGTAAGCTGAAGCGTACCAACAATGTGGTCACAGCACAATGTCCATTAGCCTTCGGAAAGTGGCGGGCGCGCAATTCAGACCAAAGGGTAACACCTTATACTGGTACAGCCCCTCCGGTGTGATGAAGGCCGTTTTCTCTTGGGCAGCCACCGTTAAGGGTACCTGGCAGTACCCTTTGGTGAGGTCCAAAACAGAAAAATATCGGGCTTGTCCTAGCCTCTCAATCAGCTCGTCTACCCAGGGCATGGGATGCACGTCGAACTTAGATACCTTGTTTAATTTTTGAAAATCGTTACAAAACTGCAACGTCCCGTCCGGTTTGGGTATCAGTACTATAGGGCTAGCCCACTCACTTCTAGACTCTTCGATGACGTCTAGTTGCAGCATTAGTTGTACTTCCTCAAAGATGGCCTGTCGCCGAGCCTCGGGTACCCGGTATGGTTTCAACCGGATTTTGGCCTGATGCTCAGTGACAATGTCATGCTGGATTATGGAAGTGCGTCCAGGGAGGTCAGTGCCAATGAGGGTTAAAAAAATAAATAAAAAAAAATAAAAATAAATAAAAATTAACTCACCACCTCCAATTGATAGCGTAGCAGCCGGTCTCATGTACTTTCTTCAGGACCTGTGGTGATGTCACTGAGCTCATCACATGATACATCACATGATCCATCACCATGGTAATGGACCATGTGATAGAGGCTGGAGCTCAGTGACGTCACCACAGGTCCTGAAGAAATTACAAGGAGACTGGCAGCAGCTACGCGATCAATTGGAGGAGGTGAGTTAATTTTTTTTTTTTTAACCCTCATTGGCACTGCCCACTGCCCACCAATGTTTATTATACTGGGGGGGGGGGGGCGCACTCAATGTTTATTATACTGGGGGGGGCGCACTCAATGTTTATTATACTGGGGGGGGCCGCACTCAATGTTTATTATACTGGGGGGGGGGGCGCACTCAATGTTTATTATACTGGGGGGGGGCCGCACTTAATGTTTATTATACTGGGGGGGCCGCACTCAATGTTTATTATACTGGAGGGGGGCCGCACTCAATGTTAATGAAGATAACTGACCTGTTAATACAAATGCAGGAGGCGGGTGCCGGAATCAAATAGCGGCACCCGACCTCTATGACAGGGAGCGGCACCTGAGGGGTTAACTGCCGCTGATGAGGCTGATCGCAGCTCCCTGTCATAGAGGTCGGGTGCCGGCTATTTGATTCCGGCACCCGCCTCCTGCATTTGTATTAACAGGTCAGTTATCTTCATTGGTGGCGCAGTGGCCACAGCCCCTCCCCCGGCCCTGTCCCTCTTCTTATTGGCCACGGCGGCAGCAGCACAGGGGGATGGAGAGACCATCTGGAGCCCTGCCCCTATCACAGCGCCACGCCTGGCCCACTCGCCACATTTTTTATTTTTTTTTATCCTCAGTCGCGCCCCCCCCCGCACCCCCCTTGGTACGCCACTGAGGGGTATGAATAATAATGGGCAGTACTGTAGGTATAAAAATAACCGCCGACCTGACGCAGCTATTTAGACTAAACTTTACCCCTCTCCTTCAACAATTCCAGGAGGACCTGGAGGCCTGGCGCCGACGGGATTTCTCCTGGTTTGGCAGGATAAGCATCCTGAAAATGACTATACTACCAAAATTACCTTATCTCCTGCAGACCATCCCCCTCCGTATTCCATCCACATTTTGGTCTCAAATACGCCGATGCTTCACACAATTCGTGAGGTCACCCGGTAAGCCACTAATGAAATAACAAATAATGACCCACTCTAAGGAGGTGGGAGGGGGGGTTGGTCTCCCGGATTGTCGACTATACTACCACTCTACTGCCTATGCCCAGCTCTTGGACATGATCCACACTGATACATCCAAATCCTGGGTACATATTGCATGTGACTCCTCCTCCTGCTCTATAGCACTCCTCCCATGGCTAGTGGGCACCCCACGTCCTACTCTTTCTAAGCTATCCTTCACGTTTGCAATACTAGCATCCATAAGTCGCCACACCTCACTATTTGATTCTAAAGGACCTCTGGTCCCAATAACAGACCACCCTCGTTTTCCTCCGGGGCACTCATCCCAGCCCTTTCTCCAAGGCACAAGGATTTGCCCGATCAGGTTCTGTCATGTCCTTTCGGGATCCTCACTGAAATCTTTATCTCAACTGCTTGGGACTCCTTCCCCATCTACCCGTAATTCCTTTGACTATTTACAACTCCAGCACTTCTACTTCTCCATGTGTCTGTCAGGCTTGGGAACAGGACTTAGGTATTCACCTTACTCCATCCCAATGGAATAGAAGTCTTCATCTCACAAAGCACTGATCTCTACTAAGGCTCAAGAAACGAGCTATAAAATCCTATCCAGATGGTACAGAGTGCCTATGTTGCTCCATAAATGGTTTCCCACAGTGTCTGATCACTGCTGGAGATGTCACATGTAGTGTTGATCACGAATATTCGAATTGCGAATTTTTATCGTGAATATCAGCACTTCGAGAATTTGCTAATATTTAGAATATAGTGATATATATTCGTAATTTCGAATATTCGAGATTTTTTTTTTATCAGTACACATGATCCCTCCCTGCTTGTAGCTTGTGGGCCAATGAGAAGACTGCAATATCTTTGACTTTAGGAGTAGTGTTGATTGCGAATTTTCGGAATGAGAATCAATGAGATTGTGAAAACTCAGATCCGATGGTATATTCTAACCCCCAGGCATTCCCATGGTGACGGGGACTCTTGTCGGGGAGGAGTATGCCAAAGTGGAACAAGTGTACAGATTTAAAAAAAAAATACAAATATTCTAAAAATCTAATATATTTGTTTTTTTGAATATTCGTAATATTCAAAAACAAGAATATATAGCAATATAGCGAATATTCGGAAAAAAAAACAAATATAGAGCAATTTAGCTAATATAGTGCTATAATCTTCTTTGTCTAATAGTTGTCATTTTTTTCACATCTGAAGTTCAGATTGGAAAAAAATTACAACAATAAAAAAAAAAGAATATAGCACTATATTAGCTAAATTGTTCTACATTAGGTTTTTTTCCCCGAATATTCACTATATTGCTATATATTCTTGTTTTAGAATATTACGAATATTCGAAAAACTAATATATAGCATTATATCGAATATATTCATTTTTTTGAATATTCGTCTTTTTTTCCATCTGAAGTCATGATTCCTCCCTGCTCTCCCTTGCCCTGTGCTTGATCGCGCATGGAAAGGGCTCTTTTTGTTAATACAACACACTGCCGGGCAGATGCTTCTGGCAAGCAGTGTTTTTGATTATGTCACTGGCACTAATGTGCGGGCTTCTGTGCAGTGTTCCCTCTAAGCCTTGGCAGCTGCTGAGTGGGGTCGGCTCAGAGCTGGGCACAGCGCCATCAAAGGTGGGCGATAGGAAAACCTAAGATAATTGTTACATTAAAGAGCATACAGTGTAACCTTTGCGCCATCCCGTACAGTACAGTATAATCTCTGCACCACGCTGTATATCATACAGTATAATCCCTACACCATGCTGTAGAGAATACATTATAATCCCTGCACCATGCCGTACAATATATAGTATAGTTCATACACCATGCTATACAATAACCCCTACACCATGCTGTGTAATATACATTATAATCCCTGCACCATGCTGTGTAATATACATAATAATCCCTACACCATGTTGTACAATATGCAGTATAACCCCTGCACTATGCCGTATAATATACATTATAATCCCTGCACTGCTGTACAGTATACATTATAATCCGTGTATTATGCTGCACAGTATACATTATAATCCCTGCACCATGCTGTACAATATTCATTATAACCCCTCCACCATGCTGTACAATATACATTATAATCCATGCACCATACAGTAAAATATACAGTATAATCCATACACCATGCTGTACAATATACATTATAATTCCTGCATCATGCCGTACAGGATACATTATAATCCATACCCCAGGCCGTACAATATACAACATAACCCCACAGTGTAGGTGTTAGAATGTATATTGAACAGCATGGTTTATGGATTATAATGTATATTGTATAGCATGGTGCAGGGATTATAATTTATATTGTACGGCATGGTACAGGGATTATAATGTATACTGTACAGAAAATGTATGGAGGTTACACCATGACGGACAATATAACCCCTATGGGATAGATGGATAGATAGATAGATAGATAGATAGATAGATAGATAGATAGATAGATAGATAGAGCAGAAAAATGAAGGCAGCACTCCGGTCTTCAAGTAAAAAGGTGGATTTTTGTTGGGTGTACACAGCTGTTGGGTGTAATAAAAATCCACCTTTTCACTTGAAGACCGGAGTGCTGCCTTCATTTTTCTGCTTTATTCATTGTTCCATGTCCAGGAACCGTTGTGGGATTTGCACCTGACATACCTACAGAGTGCGCCTGTTATTTTTTATTTTCTTAGATAGATAGATATGAGATAGATAGTGTAGGAAGGCGCAAGGGTCCGTCATTGACGGAAGGTTCGTGTCACCGAGGTTCCTGGCCTCTTTTTTCTTAGTGTGGCTATAAAGCCGATCCGGGCCCGTTCTTATTGGGAGCAGCCAAAGAGCAGGGTGGGTGGCTGTTCCCCATGTTCCAGGCCAGGTTTTGGACTGGGATTTAAAAACCCAGCCAGCAGCTCAGCTGGGTGTGGAATGATCCTCCAGGTGATAGTGGAGCTGTGGAAGCTCTGTGTTTGGGAGCTGAGGAGTTTCGCCATGCTGCAAGGCTGAGAGCTGCATGAGAGCCGCCTGCTGGGAGTCAGGCGCCCTAAAGCCTGCTGTGGACTGCCAGGTGACATGTTTTGTTTTGTGGACTCTTTCTGTGTGAATTAACACCAGGACTCTTGCTGTGTGAATTAACACCAGGACTCTTGCTGTGTGAATTAACACCAGGACCCTGCAAAGTATTGTTTTTCTTTTCTGCCTTTTTGTGTGAATAAACACTGAACTTTTGCTTTTCAACCGTGGTCTTGCCTTTTATTGTGTCAGCTTACCCTGCTTACCAGAGCAAATCCCTACAATAGATATACCTATATATAGCCTATATCTATTGTGGGGATTCGCTCTGGTAGTTAGGACTAGCGGATGCAGTATAGAGGCAAAGTACACAGTTCTTGATTCAAACACATTGGTATATAACAAAATGCAGATAAGGTGTATCGCAAAAGGTAGGTGGCTAACTGTATGTTCACACAAGGAAAGTCCATAAACAATAAAAAGTCACCTTTTCTCCTGGGTGTTAATTCACACCCTGTTAGCAGTTTAGCCTCATTAAGTCCACAGGCGGTCTGAGTCCTCCAGCCCGGCTCAAGACACAAATCTCAGCACAGCCCTCAGTTCATAGCACACAGACTCCTGAGCTCCACTGTCAGAGGGAGGTAAATCCACCACACCTAACAGTGCTGGCTGGTTTTTATTCCTGGCAAAACCCGGCCTGGAACATGGGGAGTAGTCACCCACCCAGCACTTTGACTACTCCCAGTAACAGCCGTCCCGGATCAGCTATGACAGCCATGCTAACTCTCAAGGTGTCAATTAGCAATAGCTGCTGACACATAAAATACCGGCTCTTACTTCACCGAGGCCAGGAACCTTCTAACATACCCCCCCTTTGTTCAACCCTGAGGGGGTGAACACCTGCCATACAGTATACCTGGGACAGGGCATCCGTGTTTCCCTGCAACCGGCTTGCCCTTTGTTCCACAGAGAACTTAAAGTTCTGTAAGGAGAAGAACCACCTGGGGACTAGGGCATTTCTCTCTTTGGCCTGTCTCATCCACTTGGGAGGGGAGTGGTCAGTCACCAGGCTATCTCCCCAACAAATAGCAGCAGAGAGACTGGAGTGCCCACTTGATAGCCAGGCACTCTCTCTCCACTATACTATACCTGGTTTCGACTGGGGTGAGCTTGCGGCTTAAAAAGACAACGGGATGCTCCTGCCCGTTGACTTCCTGAGAGAGTACAGCACCGAGGCCTACTTCAGAGGCATCTGTCTGTACCACAAACTTCCTATTGAAGTCAGGCATCACCAAAATCGGTGCCCCGCACAGGGCTGACTTCAAAGTGGAAAAAGCCTCTTTCGCCCACTCATTCCAGCGAACCATCACTGATTTTCGTCCCTTCAAGAGCTCTGTCAAGGGCGTGGCTATCGTGGCAAAGTGGGGAACAAATCTCATGTAATAGCCACTCATTCCTAGGAACGACTTTAGTTGTTTAGTGGTGACAGGTCGGGGCCAATTTCTTATTGCCTCTATTTTGTTTATTTGGGGTTTGATCACTCTGTGCCCAATGACATACCCCAGGTATTTTGTCTCCTCTAACCCTATCGCGCATCTTTTAGGGTTAGCGGTTAGTCCAGCTTTTCTAAGGGAGTCTACTACAGCCTGCACTTTGGGCAGGTGACTTTCCCAGCTGGTACTGTGGATGACAATATCATCCAGGTAAGCTGAAGCGTACCAACAATGTGGTCACAGCACAATGTCCATTAGCCTTCGGAAAGTGGCGGGCGCGCAATTCAGACCAAAGGGTAACACCTTATACTGGTACAGCCCCTCCGGTGTGATGAAGGCCGTTTTCTCTTGGGCAGCCACCGTTAAGGGTACCTGGCAGTACCCTTTGGTGAGGTCCAAAACAGAAAAATATCGGGCTTGTCCTAGCCTCTCAATCAGCTCGTCTACCCAGGGCATGGGATGCACGTCGAACTTAGATACCTTGTTTAATTTTTGAAAATCGTTACAAAACTGCAACGTCCCGTCCGGTTTGGGTATCAGTACTATAGGGCTAGCCCACTCACTTCTAGACTCTTCGATGACGTCTAGTTGCAGCATTAGTTGTACTTCCTCAAAGATGGCCTGTCGCCGAGCCTCGGGTACCCGGTATGGTTTCAACCGGATTTTGGCCTGATGCTCAGTGACAATGTCATGCTGGATTATGGAAGTGCGTCCAGGGAGGTCTGTGCCTGCTGACGAACTCCCTGGCCTCCTGAGTCTGTTTAGAGAAGAGTCTGTCAGCAATCTTCACTGTGGCAACCGCTTCCCTTACATCAGACTTAGGGGCCGGAACCTCTCCCCCTAGAAACCTCGGCCACGGGCTATCGTCAGTACTGGTTTCCCTATCCTTCCACCATTTGAGTAATGCCCTGGCTGGTGTACCTTTTTAGTTTACTTTTCCAACCTTTTCGAGTACCTCATAGGGTACCTGCCACCTAGCCAGTAACTTACTGTCCACTGTCGGTACCATAACCAAAACCGGATCTCCCGGGTTAAAGATCCGGACCCGAGCCTGCCGATTATACACCCGACTTTGAGCTCGCTGAGCTGCCTCCATATGTTCCTTAACCAGTGGCAACACGGTTTCCATACATTCCTGCATCTGGTGGATGTATTCAACAACACTTTTATATGGTGTGGGTTGTTGCTCCCACACCTCTTTGGCTATGTCCAACAGACCATGTGGATGTCTGCCATGTAGTAGTTCGAAGGGCGAGAACCCAGTAGAGGCCTGGGGCACTTCTCGCACTGCCAACATAAGATAGGGCAGGAGGTCCCAGTCCTTTCCATCCTTAGCTACTACTCATTTTAACATAGTTTTTAACGTTTGATTAAACCTTTCTACTAGGCCGTCAGTTTGCGGGTGATAGACAGATGTCCGTATCCGTTTGATATTCAGCAACTTACAGAACTCTCGCATGACCTTGGACATAAAAGGAGTCCCCTGGTCAGTCAGAACCTCTTTGGGTATCCCCACTCCGGAAAACATCTCCATTAACTCTTTTGCTATGAGTTTGGCCGATGTATGTTGCAGTGGCACCGCCTCCGGGTACTAAGTGGCATAGTCCAGGACGACCAAGATGTGTTGGTGCCCCCTAGCTGACTTTGCTACTGGGCCTAAGAGATCCATAGCGATTCTCTCAAATGGTACCTCGATAATCAGGAGGGGCACTAAGGGACTGCAGAACAGTGCTGGGGGCTAGTGGTTTGGCAGGTCGGGCAAGACTTACAAAAGTCATCCACCTCTCTAAAGACACTGGGCCAGTAAAACCGTTGTAGTATCCTGTCCTGTGTCTTCTGCAGTCCCAGATGACCCCCGAGAACATGTTGGTGGGCTAACTCTAACGCAAGTTTTCGATAGGCCCCGGGCACCACCAACTGTTCAGCTGGTTTACCCGATATAGCACATTCTGGTGGACCACAAAACGGGGAAACATCGACTCGGTCCCAGGTTGTTGGGGCACACAATCAAGTATTACCACATTCTCCCAGGCCTGGGATAGGGTTGGGTCTTGGCTTTGGGCTGTACTGAAATTCTCCCCGAAGACGTTGAGGTCTGCCAACTCAGGACCCGGTGGCAACTCTTCCACGTCTCCCACCATTACCCTACGTGGGGTTGTCTCCCTCTCTTCCACCAAATCGGCGGTCACCCCTACTGCTGGCCCTTCGGCCTCAGGTTCCCAGAGTTCTGGCTGTCCCCCTGAACAAGGCCAATCTCCTGGGCTTATTCCTGTCTCAGCGGTGTCCTTAACTCTCACAACTGGCCATAGGGCAGGGAAACCTGGAAAGTCTCTCCCTATTATGAGTTCATAGTGAGATTTGTGGTGACTGCCATTTCGTGGGTCCACCTGCCAGCCACCGTGGTTAGAGACACCAGCGCGGTGTAGTAGTCTTTCAAGTCTCCATGAATGCACATCACCCCAACTTTCTGGCCAGTATACGCAGCGGACCGCACCAGGGTAGCCCTTACCTGGGTCACCGAGCTCCCTGAGTCCAGCAGCGACTCCGCTTGAGTGTCTCCCACTTCCACCTGGCACAAGTGGTCTAGAGCCTCCGGTGTACCTGTGGCACACAGTTTCCTAGCATATAGCGATTGTCGGTAACCACAATTAATGTCCATGGGCTCAACCCGATGAGGACACTCAGCCCTGGTGTGGCCAGGTTCCTGACACCGCCAGCAGATTAACTGGGTCCGGCCCATAGTGGTAACCTACCAGGGGGGTTTCATTGGCTCATACCGGTGGGCCTGGGGTGGGGAGTTCTGGAGTTTGCCTGCCCTCCTCCCAAAAGAACCCCCCTTGAGATTCTTGGTGGCCTCATAGCGTTCCGCCAGGTCCACCATTTCCAGGAGACACCTGGCCGATCCAGTTCTGGAGAGGGGGTGGCAGCACATAGTCGATCTAGCATAGCAGTGGGACTCAGCACATCAGACTGCAGCCACTTTTGCAAAATGTGGAGTAAGTCATAATACTGGGGTCTCGCGGGCTCAGCCGGCTTAAACCCCCACTGATGTACCCGCTGGGCCCGGATCAACACATTCACCCCCAGTCTTGCCAAAATCTCACCCTTTACCTTTGGGTAGTCAGCCGCTAGAGCGTCCGGCAAGTCAAAATACACCCGCTGGGACTCTGATGCCAGGAAAGGAGCGACGACCGCAGCCCACTGGTCAGCTTTTCCCTGGTTGCCACTTTCTCGTACATTGCCAGGTAGGTTTCGATGTAGTCTGCGGGTGTCATCTTAGGGATCGCTGCATGGACTGCTTTCCAGGCATCGTGGATGCTTGGGGTTGCTCCTGCTGTCTGCAAAGCCATCACGTGTTGTAGCAGCAACTGGTTGGTCTCTTGCTGCTGCTTATTAGCCTCCTGTTGCTGCAGGTTGGGCTCTCGTGCTGCAAATTAGCCTCCATGAGGGCCTTCACAACAGCCTGCATTTTGTAGTGGGGCATGAGTTGAAATACAGCTGGTTTAATGTACGGCATACAACTGTGCCCAAAAATATATTGGCGTTCACGCCAGTCTCACTGCGCTTGCCCGCATCCTCCACCTATTGTAGGGATTCGCTCTGGTAGTTAGGACTAGCAGATGCAGTATAGAGGCAAAGTACACATTTCTTGACTCAAACAGCGGTGTTTATTCACACATTGGTGTATAACAAAATGCAGATAAGGTGTATCATAAAACGCAGGTGGCTTGGTGTTTGTTCACACACAAGGAAAGTCCATAAACAATAAAAAGTCACCTTTTCTCATGGGTGTTAATTCACACCCTGTTAGCAGTTCAGCCTCATCAAGTCTACAGGCGGTCTGAGTACTCCAGCCCAGCTCAAACCACAAATCCCAGCACAGCCCTCAGTTCACAGCACACAGACTCCTGAGCTCCACTGTCAGAGGGAGGTAAATCCACCACACCTGGCAGTGCTGGCTGGTTTTTATTCCTGGCAAAACCCCGCCTGGAACATGGGGAGTAGTCACCCACCCAGAACATTGACTAACCCCAGTAAGAGCCATCCCAGATCAGCTATGACAGCTAACTCTCAAGGTGTCGGTTAGCAATAGCTGCTGCTGACACATAGAATACCGGCTCTTACTTCACCAAGGCCAGGAACCTCGGTGACAAATACCTTCCATCCATGATGATTCCAGGCACCTTCTTATACTATATACAGCCTATACCTATATACAGCCTATACCTATATACATATATACAGCCTATACCTATATACAGTCTATACCTATGTACATACTGTATATACAGCCTACACCTATGTACAATGTACACTGTGTAGTCTGTATATAGGTACACTGTATATAGGTGTAGGCTGTACGTAAAGCAGTATATAGGTGTAAGCTGTATATAGGTATAGACTGTATATAGGTATATGCTATATATAGGCTGTATATAGGTATAGGCTGTACATAGGTATAGGCTGTATATAGGTGGAGGGCATGTTGCTACAGAACACAAGGGGTGAAACCACTGGTAGGAACACTCCATCCCAGTGATAGACTATCACTGGGATGGGATGGTTTGTTCCTACCAGTGGTTTCACCCCTTGTGTTCTGCAGCAGAATTCCCTCCAGGTCTGTCCCCAGCATATTTATGTAGCAGGTGCAGCAGGCAACATTCATTCTCAGGACGGAGTCTAGCTTCTAAGATGGCGCCGCCGCCGCCGCCAACGCCGCCTCCACGTTACCTCTCCCTGTGCACTGCTGCTCCTCCTCTTTGGTCAGAAAAATCAGGATGAGGCAGCAGTAGCGCAGGAATATGTGGTAGGCTCCGCCGCGCTGAGCCGGACAGGAGGAAGTTTTGAAGAAGTCAGACTCATCATGAGTGTGGGCAAGTGTGGGCATTTTGTGCAAGCAGGGTGAGCGGCAGCTGAACTGACTTATTAAACCTGTGAGCGGGGGTACAATAATTACTGCGCGGCCACTCACCCACGCCGCTTAGAGGGAACACTGCTTCTGCGCCGACCTAGCTAAAAAGGCCATCAGAGCCGGTGATGTCACCAAACACACTGCTTGCCAGAAGCATCTGCCCGGCAGTGTGTTTTAACAAAAAGAGCCCTTTCCATGCATGATCAAGCGCAGGGCAAGGGAGAGCATCAGAGCATGAAATTCTCCAATGTTCTTGTCAGGGGGGCTGCCTGGGTGAAAATATGGTTATGTCTGGATTCAGCTCTGAACCTAAAAGGGGAAGGGACATGATAACTTCTACTGTTTACTCAAGCTCAATGCTGCTCAAGCATTGGTGTGATTAAAAAAAATAGAAGTCATTATGTACCATATCATCAAAAAGATGATTCTCCATTGTGCGGCCGTTCCATGTATTTGGGACCGCAATTTTCGACCGGGACGGATCCAGACCCATTCAACTTCAATGGGTCCGTGATCCATTTGCACCGCAAATAAATAGAACATTTTCTATGTTTTTGTGGTGCGGAGGCACGGATCCGTGCTTCCGTTCCGCACGGATGGCAGACCCATTCAAGTGAATGGGTCCGTATCGGTGATACAGGGTGCACACGTCCGGGGGCTGTTTTCGGGCCCCAATACGGCTACAGCCTAGCAACAGCCGTGTGCATGAGGCCTTATTATAATTGTAAAAATATATTTTTCTAAAATATTATTTTATAATAATGACCTAACCTATATCTGTTTATCAATATTAAAAACATACTTTTTTTTTAAATATTACATTTTTAAAGATTAAATAATAACAATATATATTTTTTATAATAATTATTATTATTTTTTAATTAATAAATTACAAATCCAATAATTTGCACGAAAAAGGGCCAGGGGTGTAAACAATAGAGGGGGATCTGGTCTGTTGAGATGGGAAGGAGGGGTTAGAATGTTCAGCATTTTGTCTCTGGAATGCTCCAAAGTATTAACTACTTTGTGCGGCTCTTGAGGCTAGGCAAATTGATCAATTATTAGTGCCACCGCAGAAATGCACCGCGATTGCTGTTCTTCTGGCACATGACGCAAGGAAGGAGCAAGGCCTTTTAAAGCTACTTCTTCATTGCTGTCTGATCGATTTCGAGTCAGATATTCGAGAACCATAGTATCAACCTGGCCTCCAAGATCTAAATCGGAATCAATCAGAGGACGTCGCCTTAGTTTGCCAGATGAATGGCAAACTGGTGCTGCAACAACTGGCGTCCTTTCTGCAGTGTCCTCTGTGATATCTTCAGCAATTGGAAAAGCTTCTATTGGCTCTGAAGGCTGGAGCGGTTCTGTTGCAGACGCCTCTCCTGTCATATTCTCCTGTGTGTCTGCCTCCTGTGTATCTGCATCTGTAGAGTGAGGTCTGGATCCAGAATCTTCTTGAGCCAGATTGTCTACAGTTCTGTAAAAAAAATCTATAATAATTTTTTATATATTAAAATTTAGATAAACTATAAATATATAATATAAAATTGACTTACGGTCTTAATTCCATTATAGGTTTCAAGAATTGCAAATATTTTGCATACATGTAATTATTTATTTTTTTATCCGCCATCTCCACTGCGCTGTTTACCGTTAATTTCCCTCTAAATTGGTCTCTGCATGTGCTCCATCTTTTTTTGATCTGTTTTACTGAAAAGACAGTAATATTTTAAAAATAAATATTATTAATTTATAATTATTAATAAAAAATTACAAGACAAAATTTGAATTATAGCTCAAAGTGTGATTTTGCTCCTGTGCACGCAATCAATGCTGTTCTTGGACATATGGCCCGCTCACGAACCATATGTCTCGGAGGGCATATGGTCATGTATATGAGGCTGATACAAACATCCTTCTAGTTTTGGGGTTCATGCACATGGGCCGCATATTGCAGTCCCCAATGCACGGAACGGCTACACAAAATGGCCGTGTGCATGAGCCCTAATAATCAAATTTGTGAAAGAGGCCTTTTATCAATTCATATCAAAGATATTTGGAAATATAGAATAAAATGCGGTTATATATATAATAATTATTTATTTTACATGTAAGACATCGGTTGCTATGCAATAAGTTATGCATTGCAGAAAGATAATTTTAAATGTTTGCAATGCAAGACATTTTCAGACTAGGCATCTTGCACAAAAAAAATACAATTTACATTATGTACACAAAAGTGAATTGCCATATGTCATAAAGAAGCATAGAATATGTGCAAATGAGCATATAAACTACTGTATCACTCAAATCTACACTATCTATGCTGTTCCAGGACATATTCCCCACTCACTCACAAAAAGTATGAAGCAATACTTTAAAATACACATTATACTTTTTAATAAATTGAAATTCTCACATTTATTGAAGCAGAAAACCACGCTGAAGGGACTAATTCTTTTGCAATATCGTCCCATGACCGGTCCTTTAGGGCACGGTCGTGGTATGCCTCTGACCGAGTGTCCCATAGGGATGGGCGCTCCTGTATCAGAACAATACATTTTTTAACATCATACAATGACATTTTGCACTTCTTATCTCTTTTCTCCTTCTCTAAACTCTGCCAGAATTTGCGGACAAGAGCAGGACATGCTTTATTTTTTTGTGCGGATCCGCATAACGGAACGGAACTACTGATGCGGACAGCACACTGAATGCTGTCCGCATTTTTTGCGGTGCCATTGAAATGAATGGGTCCGCATCTGTTCCGCAATTTTTCAGAATGGATGCGGATTACTAAATTGCGGACGTGTGAATGGACCCTTATGGTTATATAACGGACATGGACATACAGTCCAGACTTTTAGCTTTCATTTAAGGGTATCCACATCAAAATTGGATCAAGGGTTTAGGAGTTTCAGCTCCTTTACATGTGGCACCCTGTTTTTAAAGGGACCAAAAGTAATTGGACAATTGACTCAAAGGCTGTTTCATGGGCAGGTGTGGGCAACTCCTTCATTATTTCATTCTCAATTAAGCACATAAAAGGCCTGGAGTTGATTTGAGATGTGGTGCTTACATTTTGAAGATTTTGCTGAGAAGTAAACATGCGGTCAAAGGAGCTCTCCATGCAGGTGAAATAAGCCATCCTTCGTCTGCGAAAAGACACATCCAAGAATTCGCTACACTATTAGGAGTGGCAAAATCTACAGTTTGGTACATCCTGAAAAAGAAAGAAAGCACTGGTGACCTCAACAATGCAAAAAGACCTGGACGCCCAGTGGTGGATGATCGCAGAATAATTACCATGGTGAAGAGAAACCCCTTCACGACAGCCAACCAAGTGAACAACACTCTCCAGGATATAGGCGTATCAATATCCAAATCTACCATAAAGAGAAGACTGCATGAAAGTAAATACAGAGGGTTCACTGCACGGTGCAAGCCACTCAAAAGCCTCAAGAATAGGAAGGATAGATTGGACTTTGCTAAAAAAAAACTTCTTAAAAAACCAGCAACACTTCTTGAAGAACATTCTTTGGACAGATGAAACCAAGATCAACCTCTACCAGAATTATGGAAAGAAAAAAAGTATGGCGAAGGCATGGTACAGCTCATGATCCAAAGCATACCACATTATCTGTAAAACATGGAAGAGGCAGTGTTATGGCTTGGGCATGCATGGCTGCCAGTGGTACTGGATCCCTAGTGTTTATTGATGATGTGCATTAAAAAGGAGTAAGGATGAGCGAACCCGAACTGTATAGTTCGGGTTCGTACCGAATTTTGGGGTGTCCGTGACACGGACCCGAACCCCAACATTTTCGTAAAAGTCCGGGTTCGGGTTCGGTGTTCGGCGCTTTCTTGGCGCTTTTTGAAAGGCTGCAAAGCAGCCAATCAACAAGCGTCATACTACTTGCCCCAAGAGGCCATCACAGCCTTGCCTACTATTGGCATGGCTGTGATTGGCCAGTGCAGCATGTGACCCAGCCTCTATATAAGCTTGGGTCACGTAGCGCTGCACGTCACTCTGCTGATTCAAGCATAGGGAGAGGTTGCTGCTGCGACGTTAGGGCGAGATTAGGCAGATTAACTCCTCCAAAAGACTTAATTCAGTGATCGATCTCCAGCTGTGGATCATTGAAGTGCTGATATTGAATTGCTCACTTTTTTTAGGCTGCCCAGAGTGTTTTTATATCACTTTTTCTGGGGTGATCGGCGGCCATTTTGTGGCTTGTGGTGCGCCAGCACAAGCTACCACCAAGTGCATTTAACCATCAATAGTGTGGTTATTTTTTGCTATATCCTACATCAGCTGCAGGCTGAGCCTGTGTCACCCAAGTGCATTAAACCATCAACAGTGTGGTTATTTTTTGGCCATATACTACATCAGGTGCAGGCTGAGCCTGTGTCCCCCAAGTACATTTAACCATCAATAATGTGGTTATTTTTTGGCCATATACTACATCAGGGGCAAGTTGAGCCTGTCACCCAGCGCCTAAAAAATAGCCCTGACATTTATATTCCTCCAAATCATTACTGTTTTAGCTGGTCAAGTTATTTGTAGTGACCGTAAAAGCACAGTTTTTGTTCTGGGTTGAAAAAGTATTCCCAAATTTGCCATTTTCAAAATTAGTAGTTTCTGCTATATCAGGCCTACTTTAAATCTATCCCAAAAAGGGTATATTAGATTCAAGGTGCTGATAGTGTCATTCTGAAAAACTTAACACACACGCTACAGTGCAGATACAAGTCTAATTCTGTGATTAAAGGTATACCTGTCACACAGCGCCTAAAAAATAGCCCTGACATTTATATTCCTCTAAATCAGTACTTTTTTAGCTGGTCAAATTATTTGTAGTGACTGTAAAAGCACAGTTTTTGTTCTGGGTTGAAAAAGTATTTTTTTTTTTTTTTTTGAAGTCGTATTTTAGTGATCTGGATAAGTTAAAACTTAGCTTTTAATATAGCTCTTGTAAGATAAATGAGATTTTGTTCCTCCTTGTAGGGCCTTTTTAGGGACCACAATTCCAGGGCTAGGTTCCGGACGGGAGCCCAAATAGTGGGACACCCCGTGGCTAGTTTTTGGAGACTTATTGTAGGGCTGTGAGGGCCAATTAGGGATAGAAAAGGAAAAACATCGTTTCCATTCCCTTTAAATATCCTCCAACTGCCCGAAAAGGACCACCCTGCCTGATAAAGACTCAAGAACACAGGTGCCTGGAGTACATCTAAACTGTACGGTAGGACACCTGGTGGTGTGTCTTTCTCTTAAGCGGTGCCGCCGTGCACCTAATTGCTGTGGATGTATTAGTGTACAATATTTAACACGGATATCTAAACATCCATGTCATTTTTGTGTTGTGTTTGTCGTTGTGTATATAGATTTTTTGTTGTTTAATACTTGTTGTATGTCCACCTTGACGTGTCGGATATTGGCGCCTACAAGTGCCAAACCCGACCACCTGTGGCTTGAATACTGATGTGCACCACCCTAACTGTCTAGACCTGGAAACATCATGCTTGGAATACATCAGTCATTTCACTTCTTGCCTTTGTGGACATTCTAGTATTGCCCTCAGTACAAGTCCTGTTATATCATAGGACACTGTCAGCAATCTACAATTACCTACCTCTTTTCTTTTCATTTTGAGGAACAAAATCTCATTTATCTTACAAGAGCTATATTAAAAGCTAAGTTTTAACTTATCCAGATCACTAAAATACGACTTCAAAGATTCATGCGAGTGATTATATGTGAATAATCCAGATTTAAGTTTAGTTGAAAAAGTATTCCCAAATTTGCCATTTTCTAAATTAGTAGTTTCTGCTATATCAGGCCTACTTTAAATCTATCCCAAAAAGGGTATATTAGATTCAAGGTGCTGATAGTGTCATTCTGAAAAACTTAACACACACGCTACAGTGCAGATACAAGTCTAATTCTGTGATTAAAGGTATACCTGTCACACAGCGCCTAAAAAATAGCCCTGACATTTATATTCCTCTAAATCAGTACTGTTTTAGCTGGTCAAATTATTTGTAGTGACCGTAAAAACACAGTTTTTGTTCTGGGTTGAAAAACTATTCCCAAATTTGCCATTTTCAAAATTGTGGTGAACGGGAACAATGAGGAAAACATCTAGTAAGGGACGCGGACGTGGACATGGTCGTGGTGGTGTTAGTGGACCCTCTGGTGCTGGGAGAGGACGTGGCCGTTCTGCCACAGCCACACGTCCTAGTGTACCAACTACCTCAGGTCCCAGTAGCCGCCAGAATTTACAGGGATATTTGGTGGGGCCCAATGCCGTTCTAAGGATGGTAAGGCCTGAGCAGGTACAGGCATTAGTCAATTGGGTGGCCGACAGTGCATCCAGCACGTTCACATTATCTCCCACCCAGTCTTCAGCAGAAAGCGCATAGATGGCGCATGAAAACCAAGCCCATCAGTCTGTCACATCACCCCCATGCATATCAGGGAAACTGTCTGAGCCTCAAGTTATGCAGCAGTCTCTTATGCTGTTTGAAGACTCTGTTGGCAGGGTTTCCCAAGGGCATCCACCTAGCCCTTCCCCAGGGGTGGAAGAGATAGAATGCACTAATGCACAACCACTTATGTTTCCTGATGATGAGGACATGGAAATACCACCTCAGCACGTCTCTGATGATGACGAAACACAGGTGCCAACTGCTGCGTCTTTCTGCAGTGTGCAGACTGAACAGGAGGTCACGGATCAAGACTGGGTGGAAGACGATTCAGGGGACGATGAGGTCCTAGACCCCACATGGAATGAAGGTCGTGCCACTGACTTTCAGAGTTCGGAGGAAGAGGCAGTGGTGAGACCGAGCCAACAGCGTAGCAAAAGAGGGAGCAGTGGGTAAAATCAGAACACCCGCCGCCAAGAGACTCCGCCTGCTACTGACCGCCGCCATCTGGGACCGAGCACCCCAAAGGCAGCTTCAAGGAGTTCCCTGGCATGGCACTTCTTCAAACAATGTGCTGACGACAAGACCCGAGTGGTTTGCACGCTGTGCCATCAGAGCCTGAAGCGAGGCATTAACGTTCTGAACCTTAGCACAACCTGCATGACCAGGCACCTGCATGCAAAGCATGAACTGCAGTGGAGTAAACACCTTAAAAACAAGGAAGTCACTCAGGCTCCCCCTGCTACCTCTTCTGCTGCTGCCGCCTCGGCCTCTTCTGCTGCTGCAGCCTCGGCCTCTTCCTCCGCCTCTGGAGGAACGTTGGCACCTGCCGCCCAGCAAACATGGGATGTACCATCAACACCACCACCTGCGTCACCAAGCATCTCAACCATGTCACACGGCAGCGTTCAGCTCTTTATCTCACAAACATTTGAGAGAAAGCGTAAATTCCCACCTAGCCACCCTCGATCCCTGGCCCTGAATGCCAGCATTTCTAAACTACTGGCCTATAAAATGCTGTCATTTAGGCTGGTGGACACAGACAGTTTCAAACAGCTCATGTCGCTTGCTGTCCCACAGTATGTTGTTCCCAGCCGCCACTACTTCTCCAAGAGAGCCGTGCCTTCCCTGCACAACCAAGTGTCCGATAAAATCAAGTGTGCACTGCGCAACGCCATCTGTGGCAAGGTCGTAACCACAGATACGTGGACCAGTAAGCACGGCCTGGGACGCTATATCTTCCTAACTGCACACTGGGTAAATGTAGTGGCGGCTGGGCCCCAGGCGGAGAGCTGTTTGGCGCACGTCCTTCCGCCGCCAAGGATCGCAGGGCAACATTCTTTGCCTCCTGTTTCCTCCTCCTCCTACTCAGCTTCCTCCTCCTCTTCTTCCACCTGCTCATCCAGTCAGCCACACACCTTCACCACCAACTCCAGCACAGCCCGGGGTAAACGTCAGCAGGCCGTTCTGAAACTCATATGTTTGGGGGACAGGCCCCACACTGCACAGGAGTTGTGGCGGGGTATAGAACAACAGACCGACGAGTGGTTGCTGCCGGTGAGCCTCAAGCCCGGCCTGGTGGTGTGCGATAATGGGCGAAATCTCGTTGCAGCTCTGGGACTAGCCGGTTTGACGCACATCCCTTGCCTGGCGCATGTGCTGAATTTGGTGGTGCAGAAGTTCATTCGCAACTACCCCGACATGTTAGAGCTGCTGCATAAAGTGCGGGCCGTCTGTTCGCGCTTCCGGCGTTCACACCCTGCCGCTGCTCGCCTGTCTGCGCTACAGCGTAACTTCGGCCTTCCCGGTCACCGCCTCATATGCGACGTGCCCACCAGGTGGAACTCCACCTTGCACATGCTGGACAGACTGTGCGAGCAGCAGCAGGCCATAGTGGAGTTTCAGCTGCAGCACGCACGGGTCAGTCGCACTGCGGAACAGCACCACTTCACCACCAATGACTGGGCCTCCATGCGAGACCTGTGTGCCCTGTTGCGCTGTTTCGAGTACTCCACCAACATGGCCAGTGGCGATGACGCAGTTATCAGCGTTACAATACCACTTCTATGTCTCCTTGAGAAAACACTTAGGGCGATGATGGAAGAGGAGGTGGCCCAGGAGGAAGAGGAGAAAGAGGGGTCATTTTTAGCACTTTCAGGCCAGTCTCTTCGAAGTGACTCAGAGGGAGGTTTTTTGCAACAGCAGAGGCCAGGTACAAATGTGGCCAGACAGGGCCCACTACTGGAGGACGAGGATGTGGAGGAGGTGGAGGAGGATGAGGATGAAGCATGTTCACAGCGGGGTGGCACCCAAAGCAGCTCGGGCCCATCACTGGTGCGTGGCTGGGGGGAAACACAGGACGATGACGATACGCCTCCCACAGAGGACAGCTTGTCCTTACCTCTGGGCAGCCTGGCACACATGAGCGACTACATGCTGCAGTGCCTGCGCAACGACAGCAGAGTTGCCCACATTTTAACGTGTGCGGACTACTGGGTTGCCACTCTGCTGGATCCCCGGTACAAAGACAATGTGCTCACCTTACTTCCTACACTGGAGCGTGATAGGAAGATGCGCGAGTACAAGCGCACGTTGGTAGACGCGCTACTGAGAGCATTCCCAAATGTCACAGGGGAACCAGTGGAAGCCCAAGGCGAAGGCAGAGGAGGAGCAAGAGGTCGCCAACGCAGCTGTGTCACGGCCAGCTCCTCTGAGGGCAGGGTTAGCATGGCAGAGATGTGGAAAAGTTTTGTCACCACGCCACAGCTAACTGCACCACCACCTGATACGGAACGTGTTAGCAGGAGGCAACATTTCACTTACATGGTGGAACAGTACCTGTGCACACCCCTCCACGTACTGACTGATGGTTCGGCCCCATTCAACTTCTGGGTCTCCAAATTGTCCACGTGGCCAGAGCTAGCCTTTTTATGCCTTGGAGGTGCTGGCCTGCCCGGCGGCCAGCGTTTTGTCTGAACGTGTATTCAGCACGGCAGGGAGCGTCATTACAGACAAACGCAGCCGCCTGTCTACAGCCAATGTGGACAAGCTGACGTTCATAAAAATGAACCAGGCATAGATCCCACAGGACCTGTCCATCCCTTGTGCAGATTAGACATTAACTACCTCCCCTTAACAATATATTATTGTACTCCAGGGCACTTCCTCATTCAATCCTATTTTTATTTTCATTTTCATTTTACCATTATATTGCGGGGCAACCCAAAGTTGAATGAACCTCTCCTCTGTCTGGGTGCAGGGCCTAAATATGTGACAGTGGCCTGTTCCAGTGGTGGGTGACGTGAAGCCTGATTCTCTGCTATGACATGAAGACTGATTCTCTGCTGACATGAAGCCTTAATCTCTGTTACGGGACCTCTCTCCTCTGTCTGGGTGCCAGGGCCTAAATATGTGACAGTGGCCTGTTCCAGTGGTGGGTGACGTGAAGCCTGATTCTCTGCTATGACATGAAGACTGATTCTGTGCTGACATGAAGCCAGATTCTCTGTTACGGGACTTCTCTCCTCTGTCTGGGTGCCTGGGCCTAAATATGTGACAGTGGCCTGTTCCAGTGGTGGGTGACATGAAGCCTGATTCTCTGCTATGACATGAAGACTGATTCTCTGCTGACATGAAGCCTGAATCTCTGTTACGGGACCTCTCTCCTCTGTCTGGGTGCCAGGGCCTAAATGTGTGACAGTGGCCTCTTCCAGTGGTGGGTGACGTGAAGCCTGATTCTCTGCTATGACATGAAGACTGATTCTGTGCTGACATGAAGCCAGATTCTCTGTTACGGGACCTCTCTCCTCTGCCTGGGTGCCTGGGCCTAAATATGTGACAGTGGCCTGTTCCAGTGGTGGGTGACGTGAAGCCTGATTCTCTGCTATGACATGAAGACTGATTCTGTGCTGACATGAAGCCAGATTCTCTGTTATGGGACCTCTCTCCTCTGTCTGGGTGCCGGGGCCTAAATATGTGACAGTGGCCTGTTCCAGTGGTGGGTGACGTGAAGCCTGATTCTCTGCTATGACATGAAGACTGATTCTGTGCTGACATGAAGCCAGATTCTCTGTTACGGGACCTCTCTCCTCTGTCTGGGTGCCGGGGCCTAAATATGTGACAGTGGCCTGTTCCAGTGGTGGGTGACGTGAAGCCTGATTCTCTGCTATGACATGAAGACTGATTCTGTGCTGACATGAAGCCAGATTCTCTGTTACGGGACCTCTCTCCTCTGTCTGGGTGCCAGGGCCTAAATATGTGACAGTGGCCTGTTCCAGTGGTGGGTGACGTGAAGCCTGATTCTCTGCTATGACATGAAGACTGATTCTCTGCTGACATGAAGCCAGATTCTCTGTTACGGGACCTCTCTCCTCTGTCTGGGTGCCGGGGCCTAAATATGTGACAGTGGCCTGTTCCAGTGGTGGGTGACGTGAAGCCTGATTCTCTGCTATGACATGAAGACTGATTCTTCAATGGGGTTCGGGTTCGGGACGAAGTTCGGGTCGGGTTCGGATCCCGAACCCGAACATTTCCGGGAAGTTCGGCCGAACTTCTCGAACCCGAACATCTAGGTGTTCGCTCAACTCTAAAAAGGAGGAAACGCAGCGTCTGGTGATGTCTATGAGTTCAAGACTTTAGGCAGTCATTGCCAACAAAGTATTAAAAATTTAACATTTTATTTACAATTATTTAATTTGTCCAATTACTTTTGAGCCCCTGAAGTGAAGTGATTGAGTTTAAAAAATGCTTTAGTTCTTCATATTTTTATGCAATCATTTTGTTCAACCCACAGAATTAAAGCTGAAAGTCTGAACTTTAACTGCATCTGAATTGTTTTGTTCAAAATCCAATGTGGTAATGTACAGAACAAAAATTTAATTTTTTTGGTCTCTGTCTATATATATATATATATATATATATATATATATATAGACCTAACTGTAACTGCCTGTATTTCTCAGCATTGAATACACCATTAATTCAGATCATATGCCAACTCCATTTGCTAAAGACTCATCAGATGGAAGACACATCATGCTTACTTCACTTTCAAGTATTTCAACAAACCTACTTCCACAGAAGATGTGTGGTTAGTTCTCTAACATGTTTTGAACACTCTCCCTGCCAAGTTCCTTCAAAAACTGTGAAACTGTGTGCAAGTGTACCTATGCAGTACCCCAGTAATGGGGGTATCTGCAATTAATATGTATTGTTGTAATGTTAATGTTAATGTAATGCACCTTACATCCAGTATGTTCAAGCAGGAGCTAGGTGTGTCCAGAACTAAAAATCTCTGGAGCTTAGGGTTGGGCTGGCCTCACCCCCTAGTTCCAGAAGATTCCAGTCAGAGTAGCTGTAAAGAGGGAGGAGGAAAAGAGCAGACTCCATGTGCTCCTCTCCCCCAGACTCCATCTACAAGACCTGGAGCCTCCGGCACCTCCACAAGCTCCAGGAGATGAAAGCAAGAAAGATTGAGGAGAATTTTCATGGCTACAGCAAGAAAGAGAATCAGGAAAACAGCATAAAGCATTACTTTTCTGCTGCAAAGAGGAAACAAGTTAAGGCACCCTATGTATCACAGATTAGTGAACACAGACATTACGTTACAACATTTTAGCAAATTGATCAGCATACGGCATTTCAGACCCTGCTACAGTGGAGGGATAATGAGTTCAGATACCCTGCACACCTCAGGTACAATTTTGGCCAGGTATTATTGGAACTTGTGCAAATTGCGGACATTGGGACAGATTACGGTTGGTAGCCAGAGATACCAGTACTACAGACTGTAGCTAGAGAAAGAGTAAGCTGAGGGCCATTGCTATAAACACCTGTTTAGCTCATGCTTGGACATCTGGAATAGAATTTGCACTGTGTACAGATAATTGCTGGATGTTCTACAACTCCTATTGTGTATATAGTAAAGAGAAACTTTTGTTCAACCTCGCCTGATCTCCAACTATCTTAACACCACATGCTGGCCATTGCATTTCCATCACATGCCCTGCTTTGCAACAACATAGACATTTGACATCAAGGGCACCCCCAAAATACCATCAGGCGGAAAGTCCCCAGAATCGAGGAATTCCCCCGAGTGTACAAAGGGTGTCTCTCCCTCATTGCACCGACCCTAGGGAGTGACGGCCTGAGGGAGTACAGCATGACACATCATCATTAGGGCCACTACCACTGCCATTCTCTGCTCTGGCTCCTCAGGGACTCACTGCACCTAGAAGAATTGATGCTGTTTTGAAGGCAAAAGGTATGGTCATAACAAATAGTGATCTGATTTAGATTTCTATTTTGTTCATTTGCTTTGCATTTTGGTAACTGGTAGAAATAAACGAACACTTCTATTTTTGAAAGCATTCTTACTTTGCAGCATTTTTTTCACACATGCCTAAAACTTTTGCACATTACTGTAATCAGTTGAGAAAATTATACTTTAAATTAGGAGACTCAATATTTCAGTAGTTTTCAATTGCTGCTGTATAATTCTAGTAGAGTTTGCTTGTTTCCAAAGAAGCACAACTTACGGTACGTACCAGTGAGATCATGCATTATTAGTTAGGAAACATTATCTCTTCTGCACAACAGCCTTTTTTAATTGAATCATTGCTAGCCGAGACGTAGTAATCATCAGTTCAGGCCAGGTCTGTTCATGGCCACTTTTGACCCTGTAAACAACCAGAATGTAATATCCTTGTCAGAAATAATTAGAAAACTTTAGATAAGTGCAGACTATTTAAACTTTCTTGTAGTGCCTCTGCTCACAGCTAGAGACCATTAAAAGCATGTAAATGATATCTCTTGTCTAATTGTGTTCACTGCGCTGCTTTCCCTTGGGTAGGTACTCATTTGTATGTTTCCCTATTTACATACTCTAACGAGATGGGCTATAATTGGTCTTTATTGATTTTGTTTTTATTGAGCTACAATAGAGTAGGAACTTTGTAAGCCAGGAGAGTTGATTGATTTGTGGCAGGATTCAGGATTATTCAGTTGTAGAAATAATTAATTATCTTGTTATTTACTAATAATGCACAGCCTATTCCACACAGAGCACGGCTTTACTTTCCTTAGGGTGGGTTCACACTAGCGTTAGGGATTCTGTTATGGCTTTCCGTTATAACATGGTTATAACGGAAAATAACGGAATGCCCAGACAGAATGCAAAATGGAAGCCTTTAAAAGGCATTCCGTTTGTTTTCCGTCCTAATAGAAGTCTATGGGAAAGCATAACGGATCCGTCTGGGTCCCATCAGCAAGACGGAAAACAGGACTTTGTTTTCCGTCTTGCATAACGGGAACCAGATGGATCCGTTTTGATTCCTATAGACTTCTGTTAGGACGGAGAGCAAACGGAATGCCTTTTAAAGGCTTCCGTTTTGCATTCCGTCATAATACAAGTCTATGGGCAAAAGAACGGATCCGTCCTTCCGTCTTATGGATTCCGTTATAACCATGTTATAACGGAAAGCTATAACAGAATCCCTAACGCTAGTGTAACCCCACCCTTACATTTCAAATATCTTGTTTATGGTTTCAGTGCTGTAGAGGGGTTGTTTAGGGAGGTTTTTAGCCAAGATCAAGAACCTGGGATAAAAACACACTTCCAACATGCTTACATTTAAAATTCTTACTCAAGTAACACTTGTCTGTAGGTTGGCACGTTTTGGACCGCTTGTGAGAGCCCTGAACGGATCTCACAAACGAAAAGCCAAAACGTGAGTGTTGGTGGTAGAATGTAAAGGTGCATTTAGATGGCCAGATAATTGTGCAGATTATTGGGAATGGATGCTCCTGTGAACACTCTTTCCTAACAATCTTCCTGTCTAAAAGTGCAGCAGATCACCCGATGAATGAGTGAAACGCTCTTTCATAAGGTGAAATGGTCATTTGTGTAGGCACCTAAATTTTGGTTTCTGGGCAGCAGATCATGCTGTCTAAATAGCGATCTGCTGTCCAGAAACAATGTAGCTGTATGAGGATAGGCGATCACAATAGCGATCGCTCATTCTCATACTGTGGAGATGATCAGTATATGTAAATACAGCAAAACACCTCACCGACAACCTGCTGCTTAATGTATAGATAGTGTGTGGGGTGGAATGGGAATTGTGTATTGTATAGTGTAGTTAGGTTTGTATTGTGCTTACTGTAGTGTTATTGCTGTACTATGGTGTGTGCGTCTATATGTATATATATTCATAACCATTGATCTATAAATATATATAGATATAGCGTATAATTAGACTCGTATTATTGTATTGTGTAATAAATATTTTATTATTCATAATACAGTGTGTAGTGTTTTTAGTGACCGCCGTAGTAGTAGTAAGTCGCACGTAGTTTAGTTCAGTGGAGTGTATAGGCGACAGAGGTAGCAAGTTAGTCAATCAATTAGCTAGTTAACATATAAAGTTAGTTGCAATTTATAGTATAAATAGGCAGAGTCATCACTAGATGACTCACGCCTATTTCTGAATATTAATTATTGGTATTATCCAAAATATCAATAATTAATATTTCCTTTAACATAATTAACATAGTTTCTCTATTTTAGGCATAAATAGGCGGAGTCATCACTAGACGACTCACGCCTATTTATGAATATTAATTATTGGTATTATCCAAAATATCAATAATTAATATTTCATTTAATATAAGCATATCATCAAAGCGCCTTTATTGTGGCAGGAAAAGCACCTAGCAATGTTTTGGCTCAAGCATGAGATGTTCTCAAGCCTGAGAAATGCAAAATCACTAGGTGTTTTACCTGATACGATAAAGGTGATTTGATGATATGCTGATGTCCTTTTCTTGCTCATGTGATGGGTGGATGTGTACTGATCTACCAAGGACAGCATAATAAATATGAGGGACATATTGTGCTGCTTCCATTTTTTGTCTAGTTAGAATAGCTTCATAAGGTAGTAGTTGCTTGTAGTGGAAGATGTCAGGAAACACAGATGAGACAAGGCCAGGAGCCAGAGTACATTGTATCAGTTATATGATGAAAAGTGTGGTGGAAAAAGGCAAGAAGATCAGCAGCTGGAGTATACAGTGTAGGTGTGCAAAGGAAGACTTTTTTTTTTTTTTAAACCTACTAGAAACAAGAAGATGTGCAGGAATAGTTTTGACAGAGGTTTCTTTTGTGAAGCCTTTATTAGTTTTGAAGGGTTAATTTCAGAGCAGTGAAATCACAAATGAACCTCAGATGCAAAACCTTCCAAAACATGTTTTTTGTCTTGGTTTTTGTCATAATTTTTAAATAAAAAATTATACGCACCTTAAAAATATGGTACAAAGTTCATTACAGTTTTTGTCGCATTTGATTACCCATAGGTAATAGCAAATGTAATGTTCCAATCTTTATGTGAAAAATGCACACACATAAAGAAACATATTCAATATATGGTGATGTGTATCCATAATTGATGTTTTGATCTATACCAGACCTTTATCACAAAGCCATTATGGAAAAAAAAAATAAAGGTTACAATAAGGAGCAGCTATAAATTAATATATAGCAACTGTTCAATATTATATAGTTGGGTGAATGGTATCTTGTAATAAATATAATTTCTATATAAAATATAGGTGGGTTGTGACACTGGTGTTTCACTTGTGCCATTGTACTGGCTCTGGCTTCTTGGTTCATGTTTTCACTGTTCTGTGCTTTCTGGCCTCGGCTACTTGTGGATGTGAATTAGTGCCAATGTGGTTTGTATCTCTCTTCAGTTCAGTATTGTGTGAGTTAATGTTTCCTGACCATGTGTTTGCACCTGGTTGATTAATGAGTTGGTAAGTCTGCTATACCGTATATGCCCCTGGCTGTGCAATCTCAGATACTTTGCACCTTCTGTGTCTGGATTCTGTGACGTTTGTTCCTTAGATTCTGTTTGGATCTCTACACTGTCTGTTGGCCGTCTAACTTTATCTGTTGTCCTAGTTTTGTTTGCCATGCTACTGAGTTTGTTCCGTGCATGGTCTGAATTCTGTTTGCCAATTAATTCCCTAGTTCTGGTTCTTGTCTGATCTGCCTTGCCAAGTTTCTGGTACTTAACCTTCTATATGTCTGAACTGTGTCCTAAAATATGTTCTGTGGATTTTGCATGTTCTCTGCCTGTTTGTCCTCAGTCTGGTTCTGTCCATATTTTGCCTTGGATTCGCTTGTGTCCTGCCAGTTCTTTGAGATTCTGTATATGATCTTGCTTGTTCTTCCAGTGCATTGCACTGGTGGTTCTGACACTGAGTCAGTTGCAAACTACACTAGGATGATTCTGAGAGGCAGAGGCCTGTGGCTCCCCTTGAAATTCAAGAGAATTCCAAGTGATTTCCATAGTATGTTATGAAGTAAAAAAGGATCTACTACTTTTTAAAATCACTCAAGAATTCTAGCATTCAGCAATTAAAAAAAAGAAATTGCTGCTGCTTTCTGCAGCGATTTGGAAGAGGTCTTCAAGCTACTTCTGCATTCCTGTTAGCAGCGATCACAGAGGGAAAATTAATTTGTTTATCCCTTTTCGGCTGTATTACATTGCCTGATCTTCCTGCAGGAGGACTCCATAGGATGTTAAACACATTGCTTGGCGCTTATTTGCATTGGCCTATTGCATTGACTGATACATAGTATATGGGAAATAATTGATTCCTACCACATTCAATTGTAATCCTCCTCAGAAGCACATCCCTGATCAGGCAGGGGATTCGCTGCTGATAACTGTGCATCTTTTGTTCTGAATGAAAGATGTACTCAGCTGATAAACATGCATTTGCATTGGAACATGATTATCAGGGCATTCCTATAAACGTAATAATTGGCCCAAAAATCAGGCAGCATGATAGGGACTTAAGATATGGTTAACACCCTTGACCAGTCAGAAGTACCATACAGTATGTTATGGAATCCGAAGAAATGTGGTTCCACAATGGTTTGAAATAGATAGGTAATACAGTCCTGATCATATTTAGCATGGCTGGATCTTAACAAGGTTCCAAGTAGAGCTTCAACATGCAACAAGAAGAAATGGGAGTGATACAAAACATTTTTTGAGCATTCAATTTAATGAAAAAAACAAATAAACTGAAACAGGCTGTTTTTCAGTTGATCAAAAGTTTAGGACCACACCTCCAAAAAAAAACTAAACCCCCCAAAACAGAAATCCAACTTCCAAACATGAACTCAGTAATGAATAGCTCCGCCGTTATTGTTTATCACTTCAAAAATTTGTTTCGGCATGCTTGATGCAAGCGTTTCCATGAGTGAGTGGGAACATTTCTCCAAGTGGTGAAGACGGCCGCATGAAGGCCATCTACTGCCTGGAACTGTTGTCCATTTTTGTAAACTTCCCTTGCCATCCATCCCCAAAGGTTCTCAATTGGATTTAGATCAGGGGAACAAGCAGGATGGGCCAAAAGAGTGATGTTATTCTCCTGGAAGAAGTCCCTTGTCCTGCGGGCATTGTGTACTGTAGCGTTGTCCTGTTGAAAAACCCAGTCGTTACCACACAGACGAGGGCCCTCAGTCATGAGGAATGCTCTCTGCAACATCTGGACATAGCCAGCGGCCATTTGACGCCCCTGCACTTCCTGAAGCTCCATTGTTCCACTGAAGGAAAAAGCACCCCAGATCATTATGGCGCCCCCTCCAGGGGGGGATCTGCTTGTCATGCCAGTAACGTTGGAAACCATCAGGACCATCAAGGTTAAATTTTCTCTCATCAGAGAATAAAACTTTCTTCCACCTTTGAATGTCCCATGTTTGGTGCTCTCTTGCAAAGTTCAAACGAGCAGTTCTGTGGCGTTCAAGGAGACGAGGTCTTTAAAGATGTTTTTTGTTTTTGAAGCCCTTCAGTCTCAGATGCAGTCTGATGGTTATGGGGCTGCAGTCAGCACCAGTAAGGGCCTTAATTTGGGTTGAGGATCGTCCAGTGTCTTGACGGACAGCCAATTGGATCCTCCGGCTCAGTGCTGATGAAATTTTTTTGGGTCTTCCACTTGACTTTTTTGTTCCATAACCCTCAGGATCATTTAAGAAATTTCAAATTACTGTTTTACTGCGTCCCACCTCAGCAGCGATGGCACGCTGTGAGAGACCCTGCTTATGCAGTTCAACAACCCGACCACGTTCAAAAAGGGAGAGTTTTTTTGCCTTTGCCATCACAACGTGTGACTACCTGACAGAAAATGACAATGAATCCACATCTTTGCACAGATTTGGCCTTTTGAAGGCATGTGGTCCTAAAATTTTGATCAGCTGAAAAACGGCCTGTTTCAGTTTAATCGTTATTTTCAATTAATTGAATGCTCAAAAAATGTTTTGTCTCACTCTGATTTCTTCTTGTTGCATGTTGAAGCTCTACTTGGAACCTTGTTAAGATCCAACAATGTAAAATATGATTTTTTGCCATTTTTCAAGTGGTCTTAAACTTTTGATCAGGAATGTAGAAGCTTGATTAGCCTGACTCGACTCTTGTGTTTAGAACAGATGCCCTACAGGTAGTTTATTCAAGAGCTGCATATTTCTCATGCGTTAGCCATGATATTCTAGAGCAGGGAAGCCCAACCTGCGGCCCTCCAGCTGTTGCAAAACTACAACTCCCATCATGCCCAGACAGCCTACAGCTTTCCGCTTACAGCATGGCATGGTGGGAGTTGTAGTTTTAGAACAGCTGGAGGGCCGCAGATTGGGCGTCCCTGTTCTAGAGGAAGCTAGTTTAATGACTGAAATGGTGCTATTCAAGTAACAGAGTTCCTTGGGACCAGACAAAGCATACATTTTTATTTTTTGCCCAAGTTTGACTTTAACCCATAGTTTGGTACAAAATATGTTCCTTCATATAATGGAAAAGGTCTGAGTAGCTGAAACAATACATGAGGTTTACATGGTGGAGCTCAAAATATGAAATGAACAGAAAAGATAATTTTTTTTAGAGCAAGGACAATATGTTACTTGAAAATTTAAACTATAAAGAGAGATGAGTGGGCTTAGTGAGAATTTGAGTTGTGTAGATTGAGGATATTGGATTTCCTTATGGTCAATGGCAAATGGACGCCAGACATGTACTAGTAATTGTCTTGATTTTTTGAGAGCTAATTCATTTTATCCTCTAGAGAAGATATCACACTGATGTACCGTAATCAAAGAATTGTACTATAATAGATTTCACTTTATGGAAAGCCTATTGCCAATGAAGAGTTGGTAAAGGCAGTAGTGGGTGGCAAAACTGAAGAATACTTCCCAATCAATTGGTAGCAATAATTGATGATGCCAAGGAACTATAAAAAGATATAGCCCTACATACAGATTTTTTATTTTTATTTGAAGTAAATCTTGCTATGGCATAAAGCTTTCAGGATGTCAAGGATCTATCTCTTTCTCTTATATATATATATATATATATATATAAAAAATAATTTTTATCTATCTGTTGTCTGTCTGTTCTTTATGCATGGCCAAACGATTGGACTGATCTGCGGGGCGCTGTGGGTGGGTCAGTGTTAAGAGGATGGGGTGCTGTGGAAGTCACTGTTAAGGGTGGCGGAGCACTGTGGAGGTTACATTTTAAGAGGGGGGTCACTGTGCAGATTACTGTTAAGGAGGCAGGCCACTGTGAATGTTCCTGTTAAGGGGGCGGGGTACTGTGGAGGTTACTGTTAAGAGGGACGGTTCTATGAAGGCCACTGTGAATGTTCCTGTTAAGGGGGCAGGGCATTGTGGAGGTCACTGTTAAGGGGTCGGGCCACTGTGGAGGTCATTGTTAAGGGGGTGGGGGGCTGTAGATGTCACTGTTAAGAGGGCTTGGTGCTGTGGGGGGATCACTGTTAAAGAGGACCTTTCACCGATTCTTACCCTATGAACTAACTATACCGACATGTAGAGCGGCGCCCGGGGATCTCACTGCACTTACTATTACCCCCGGGCGCCGCTCCGTTCTCCCGTTATGCCCTCCGGTATCTCCGCTCACTAAGTTATAGTAGGCGGAGATACCAGTCCCTAAGTTATGGTAGGCGGAGTCTGCCCTAGCGCTGGCCAATCGCAGCGCAGAGCTCACAGCCTGGGAGGTTATTTTCTCCCAGGCTGTGAGCTCTGCAATGCGATTGGCCAGTGCTAGGGCAGACTCCGCCTACCATAACTTAGGGAACGGAGATACCGGAGGGCATAGCAGGAGAACGGAGCGGCGCCCGGGGATAATAGTAAGTGCAGGGAGATCCCCGGGCGCCGCTCCACATGTATGTATACTTAGTTCATAGGGTAAGAATCGGTGAAAGGTCCTCTTTAAGGTGGTGGGCTGTTGTGAAGGTAACTATAAAGGGGCGGAGTGCTATGGAGGCCACATTTTAAGGTTAGTGGGGCATTGTGGAGGTCACTGTTAAGGAGACGGGGTGCTGTGGAGGTCACTGTTAAGGTCAATGTTAAGGGGTTGGGCTGCTGTACAGGTCTCTGTTAAGGGGGTGGGGCACTCTTGAGGTCACTGTTATGGGGGACACTGTGGATATCTTTTAATCACACACATAAATATTTGAAATATACTAGTGCAAACCCGGGTCATTCTGCTAGTTAATGATAAACCTTAGGTTTTAAGGATAAAGTAGGAATGTCCACATGGCAATGACAAACTGATGATCAAATTGACTGGTTATCAAATGGGACTGGATTATTTAGGAAATGCCTATTTTAATATAAAGAGGGATTAGTTCTTTGAATTACACTACTCACAAAAAGTTAGGGATATTTAGCTTTGAAATTAGGACATTTAAGTAGACACATCCAATGGTGATTTCCTCATTTCAAACAATTTATTGAAACAAAAGCCAAAAACAGTGACATAGACAATGTCTCAATAATTTGTCATGTGGCCTTGAGCATCAATTGCAGCTTAACAAGGATGTCTTATGCTGTTTACAAGTCAACTTATTGTCTGCTGAAGAATGGCATCCCACTCTTCTTGAAGGCAGCCCTCAGGTCATTGAGGTACTGGGGCACAGAGTTATGAGACTCTACACAACGACTCAGCTGATCCCATAGGTTTTCAATGGGATTCAGGTCTGAAGAAAGTGCAGGCCATTCATTCCATTTGAGGTACCCCAGTCTCTAGCAGACGTTCCCTAATGATGCAACCTCGATGAGCTGGCTCATTGTTGTTCATGCAGAGGCACAATGACAGGATTAATGATGTTATTCAAGTAGTATGGGCTTGTCACTGTACCATTCACAAAGTGTAGGGCAGTTCTGTATTGATTAGACACACCTGCCCACAATGTAACACCACCACCACCAAAGGCTCGTCTGGTGACAACTGTGGCTGATGCATAGTGCTCTCCTTGATGTCCCAACATCGTTAGCGGCCATCATTTCTGCCCAGCGTGAATCGACTTTCATCAGTGAACAACGCTGAGGCCCACTGGTCCCTCGTCCAGCGTAGGTGCTCCCTGGCCCATGCAAGAGGATGATTCCTGTGCTTGGTGGTATGGTCAGGTACCCTTGCAGGTCTTCTAGCATGCAGACCATGCTGATGTAAATGGTTTTGAATGGTCTGATGGAACACTTGGGTGCCTCTCAACTCCCTGAAATGTGCCTGGATTTGTGTGGCATTCATCATCCGGTTTCACATGGCATTGTTCCCAATAAAGCGGTCATCAGTGTGGGATCAGTGTTTCATAATATATATCTATTATACAGGGTGGGCCATTTATATGGATACACCTTAATAAAATGGGAATGGTTCGTGATATTAACTTCCTGTTTGTGGCACATTAGTATATGTGAGGGGGGAAACTTTTCAAGATGGGTGGTGACCATGGCGGCCATTTTGAAGTCGGACATTTTGAATCCAACTTTTGTTTTTTCAATAGGAAGAGGGTCATGTGACACATCAAACTTATTGGGAATTTCACAAGAAAAACAATGGTGTGCTTGGTTTTAACGTAACTTTATTCTTTCATGAGTTATTTACAAGTTTCTGACCACTTATAAAATGTGTTCAATGTGCTGCCCATTGTGTTGGATTGTCAATGCAACCCTCTTCTCCTACTCTTCACACACTGATAGCAACACCGCAGGAGAAATGCTAGCACAGGCTTCCAGTATCCGTAGTTTCAGGTGCAGCACATCTCGTATCATCTGAAGGCAATTGTCTAGGCTGTGAAGATACGAGATGTACAGCACCTGAAACTACGGATACTGGAAGCCTGTGCTAGCATTTCTCCTGCGGTGTTGCTATCAGTGTGTGAAGAGTGGGAGAAGAGGGTTGCATTGACAATCCAACACAATGGGCAGCACATTGAACACATTTTATAAGTGGTCAGAAACTTGTAAAAAACTCATGAAAGAATAAAGTTACGTTAAAACCAAGCACACCATTGTTTTTCTTGTGAAATTCCCAATAAGTTTGATATGTCACATGACCCTCTTCCTATTGAAAAACAAAAGTTGGATTCAAAATGGCCGACTTCAAAATGGCTGCCATGGTCACCACCCATCTTGAAAAGTTTCCCCCCTCACATATACTAATGTGCCACAAACAGGAAGTTAATATCACCAACCATTCCCATTTTATTAAGGTGTATCCATATAAATGGCCCACCCTGTATTTATTTATATATATATATATATATATATATATATATTAATGCTCTACTCTTTCTGGTCTCAGTTGTACTGCTGGGTGGTCTTATCCGTGATTGATAGCATGCCCTAAGGTTGCATTCACACGTGCATATAACTGGTGCCCGTGTTTTGCGTATCTGAGATTTGCAATCCGCAACACGGGCATGGCGTATGGCTATCCCACTTTTGTGTGAATGTGACATAAGTGCGTATCGTATGCAGAGATATCAATCACTGATAGTTGTACACTGGGGTGGTCTTAAGTTCAGAAAGAGCAGAAGTTTAAATTAGAGATAAGTGAATCGAACCGTTCCGCGGCCCCGCTTAAAAAAATATAACATGTCCTATTCTTGTCCGCGCTTTGCGGACAAGAATAGGCATTTATATTGCTATCTCTCCACTCTCCACTCTCTAAATAGTTTTTTGTTTCTCCCCTGCCCAAAATCGGGGTGTTCCCAAAGAGACAAATATTTGGACATTCTTTGATTAAGGCGAAAGAGTTTCCTGATAGCCTTCCAGGCGGCCCAAGTGTGCCTGAATAGAATAGAATTTTTCAGGTGCATCGGCAGGCCCTTCATACTCGTATGTAACAGGGTACAGGGAGCGAAAGGTGCTACCAGGGCTTTCTCCAAATCAAAATCAGAGTAATGGCTGGTTACCCTAACCCAATCTATTATATGTCTATATAAGCAAGATAGGTTGTATAACCTAACATCCGGCAAATTCATGCCACCTTTGATTTTAAGCGCCATGAGCTTTCTGATTCCTATCTGAGTGCGCCTGCCTTTCCACAAGAAGTTAATCATTTCGCTGTGAAGCTTGGTGATATCCGTATGCTTAATTACTAAAGGCAATGTTTGCATTGGATATAAAAGTTTGTAAAAACTGATCATTTTGATTAAATGTACTCTCCCTAAAAGGGATAAAGGGAGACCCTGCCACCTTCTTAGTTCCTGCGAGATTTTATGAAACAGAGGGGTATAATTTAGTCTATATAATGAATCTGCCGTGTGTCCTAACCAAATTCCTAGATACTTGATAGTGTGTCTGGCTACTGGTATGCCACATAAGTGCGACCCTCGGTTTTTATAGTTGTTTCCCCGTCTGAGGTACATGAGTGCGCATTTTGCTACGTTTATTTTAAAGCCTGAAAAAGAGCCAAAATGTTCTATTTTATCTAATATCATCTGAAGTTCTTCAGTGGGTTTTCCTATGAAAAGTAGGATATCATCTGCAAAGAATATTGCCTGTAGCATTTTACGTCCCACGCGGATACCAGTAAACTGCCCTTGTCTATTAAGGTACCGCACCAGGGGTTCCACCGCTATGTTGAACAGGAGGAGGGACAAAGGACACCTCTGTCTGGTGCCTCTATAAAGCTCAAAGGGAGCAGACAGAAACCCCGGTGTACCAATTCGAGCTTGAGGTTTGTCATATAATTTCTCGAGATATGTTCGAAAGGGGCCCCGGAAACCCATTCTGTCTAGCACCCGCTCCAGCCACTCCCAATGAATGTTATCGAAAGCTTTTTCAGCATCTAGAGTGACTAGAGCAGGTGCCGAAACTGACCTGGCCCCCACCGGCCGTTTCATCCATGGCCGCCAACACTCGTCGCACATTCGCAATCGCCGATCTCCCTTTTACAAATCCCACCTGATTGGGGCTTATCAGACTGGGTAGTATTTGCGCCAGCCTATTGGCCATAAGCTTAGACAGTATTTTGACATCTTGATTTATCAAGGAAATCGGACGATACGAAGATGGGTCCCAAGTGGGCCTGTTCGGTTTGGGTAACAGTCTGATCTCAGCCATGGTCATCTGAGTGGAGAAATTCCCATCCTGTAGAGTCTTATTTCCCATTGAGGCTAACACTGATGATATCTGGGAAACCAACATTTTGTAGAAGTCACCTGAGTAACCGTCGGGTCCTGGCGCTTTATTCCCTGGTAATGTAGCAATAGTGGCCTGTACCTCCTCCTCCGTTATCGGTCTATTCAGATTATCCAATTGTTCCGGTAAGAGGGTCGGTAACATTACCCCATCCAGAAAGTCCGACCTGTCTCCCACCCTCTCATCAGGCTCGCTGTAGAGTCTAGAGTAATAATTTCTAAAGACCTGTAATACCTCAACTGGATCAGACGTGACCATTCCGGTGTAGTCCCGAATCCTATGTAAATGGTGTACTGGGCGACGACCTTTTGCTAAATTTGCCAACAGTCTACCCGTCTTGTTGCCGAATTTGTGGAACTCAAGTTCCCATTGGGCCTTGTAAAATTTCTCCCTTCTGTCAGCCCATAGGTCGAAAATCCCTGCGCGCTTCAAGCCAGATCTGTTTATGGTGGGGGGAGTGGGATCGTATAAAGTCCCCATACGCTCTTTTAACCCTATAGCTGGATTCCAGATATTTTTCTTTAGTGGCTTTCTTCAAGCCTGACATATAAGCTATCAGTCGACCCCTCATGACCGCCTTACCTGCCTCCCAGAAAAGCAGGCCATCTGAGGCATGTTCCTGGTTTAAAGAGCTGTATTCTAACCACTAACCTTTTACCAGTTCCACAAAGGAGTCATCCTTTGCTATGAAAGACAGGAATTTCCACAAAAAATCTGTGCCATGTGGGATGGAATCGGTTATAGTCAGTATCACCGGGGAGTGGTCGGATATCACCTAGTCACCTATGGAAACATCTTGTACCCTATGCAATAGATGGGGGCTCAACAGCCAGTAGTCAATACGTGACCATAAGTCATGTACATGTGAGTAGTGTGTAAAATGTCGCTCATAAGGATGGAGGACCCTCCAAGAATCTAACATGCCGGAGTCTGAAATAAAATGACTCACTATCTCTGCGTCCAGCTTATCCGTCTGCCCCGTTCAAGTCGTCCTCTGTCGGTCCTCTAACCTGCTCACCACCGCATTTAGGTCACCACCCAGAAGTTTGTCCCCCATGGGGTCTTGTAGTATCCTAGCGCTTAACTGAGCATAGAAGGGGCCCTGAGATACATTAGGGGCATAAATGTTATATATAGCCATATCTCTCCCTGGACAAGATAGTATAAAAGAAGATACTCTTCCCTCATCATCATTAACAAGAGGGCCTGGGTCCTCTGTGATAGGTTCTTATGTATCAAAATAAGAACTCCCGCCTTCCCCTGAACAGCAGAGGACCCATACACCTCACCTACCCACAATTTAGCCATTCTATGAAAATCTGTCCTTTCTTGATGGGTTTCCTGCAAAAGCGCTATATCAGCGCCTAATCGCTTCAGATGACGTAGAATCATCATGCGCTTTTGCGGGGAACGTAGGCCTTTAACATTCCACGTTATTAAATTAAGCATGATATGATATCTACATACAATGAACCCTTGGTCGCGTACCCCACACAGACAGCAATAACATACAATAACCATATAACATGTATCAGGGGACTACAGAACCAGTACCCTGTATAACTGGTGTTATAAATCGGGTTAATTAAACCAAAATTCAGCATATTATGCATTATGAACTTCACTTTTTTCTGGTACCTAACGGCACTCCGCCTCCTCCTCTAAAGTGGTATAAAAAGACCCAGGAGATAGAAAAACGAAAAAAAAAACAAAAAAAACAATGGTCTTCAGGGGGTGTAACCACTAAACATATTACCCGACAGGTAGAAGTCCCAGGACATATAAGAACATGAGACCTCAGCGACGTGGTCTCCTTTGTTCTTTCGCCGGCGTCTTGATGGTATCTTTGTCCCGCCGCCCTTGTGGCTTTCTGACACTCTGGATCCCCCAGTGGTCGTCGCTGCAGCTTCCTCACTGTCCCGGATGTAGGGGCCTTGAGCAAAGAAGGCTTCGGCCTCTTTCGAAGAGTTGAAAGTTTTATAAGATCCATCAGCGCATCGGGCCCGAAGCATTGCGGGATAGAGCAACTGGAAACGGATATTAGGACGAAAAAGAGAGGTGCAGACATCACTAAATGCCCTCCTTTTCTTCGTTACAGCTGCTGAGTAATCATTGAACAATATATCCATGGATCCTTGAAAGGTGAGCTTTTCTTTCCGAGCCCGGAATGCCCGCATGATTTCTTCCTTATCTGTGAAGTCTAAGAACTTCATAATTACTTGTCTCGCCTTAGGCATATGGTCTGGTTGGCCCTCCTCTCCCCCTTTGAGCGGCCCCAATCTGTATACTCGTTCCACTCTGCGTGGAATAGATAAACCCAGAGCTCTGGGCAGCTCTGATGCGCAGATTCAGGGCCCTTTATTTCCTCTGGTAACCCCACCATGCTCACATTGCTGCGAATGGAGCGATTCTCCAGGTCATCAATTTTCTCGGTGAGTTCCCCAATTGTGCGTTTCAGCACAGAAATAGAGGATTTAGTGCTATCGATATCCTCTTCTGCACATGTTGTGCGCTGCTCTATCTCCTGTAGCCTGTGTTCCTGCAGGTTGAAAGCTTCCTGCAGGCCATTTAGTGCCGTCTGCACCGTGGCTGATAACGAGGCTTTAAGGTCAGGGGCCAGATGACTTGCCACTTCCAGGGCTAGCTTTTTTAGGTCTTGGGGTGAGAGGGCATTAGTATTAAATAAGTCCTCTTGAGAAGAGAGTGGCATTTTTTCTGGCAAACTCACCTGCTGTTCCTCTGATGCGATGAGCGTGTCTGTCGCCATCTTGTTAGGTGTGCTGGGCTTGGGGCCCGCATCCTCTCCATCCCCCATGGTCTTCCCGCTCCTAAGCAGATACCTCTCCATCTGCAATGTATTTCGATTCCGTATCGGTTCCCTGCACTGCGGGAGGAAACTGAGCCTTGCGGCGGTCTGTGGAGATTTGAAAAGCTGCGGAGGTGCACGGAGCTTCTCTCCCGCGTGTCACTCTATACCAGTGCCGGAAGTCCAGTCTTCCTTTCAAAAAAATAAGAAAACTGAGTGTCTGACATCAGCAAACAGCTCGTTCTAGGTGATTATCCTTTATGAGAGCAAAGAAAATAGTTTACCTCGCTGAGGGGCCTTTTTGGGGGGCTGGGGGTACTCTCTCATTATGGAAAGTGTATATATGCTATTAGAAAGTTAAGGCTGTCTGATTTCAGCAGATGTAAGATGTGCTAATCTGCATATATTTTTCCCAAAAACTCAGAGGAACGTTGCCTGGCCTACAATACTCCTCAAACATACCAGGCTATGTCCTTAACCCCTTTAGGACACAGCCTTATTTCACCTTAAGGACCAGGCCATTTTTTGCAAATCTGACCAGTGTCACTTTAAGTGGTGATAACTTTAAAACGCTTTGACTTATCCAAGCCATTCTGAGATAGTTTTTTCGTCACATATTGTACTTCATGACATGGTAACATGAAGTCAAAAAAATTCATTTTTATTTATAAAAAAATACCAAATTTACAAAAAATTTGTAAAAAATTGCAAATTTCCAAGTTTCAATTTCTCTACTTCTATAATACATAGTAATACCTACAAAAATAGTTATTACTTTACATTCCCCATATGTCTACTTCATGTTTGGATCAATTTGGGAATGATATTTTATTTTTGGGGGATGTTACAAGGCTTAGAAGTTTAGAAGCAAATCTTGAAATTTTTCAGAAATGTTCAAAAACCCACTTTTTAGGGACCAGTTCAGGTCTGAAGTCACTTTGTGAGGCTTACATAATAGAAACCACCCAAAAATAGAAACCACCCCATTCTAGAAACTACACCCCTCAAGGTATTCAAAACTGATTTTACAAACGTGTGTTCCACAAGAGTTAATGGCAAATGGTGATAACATTTCAGAATTTAGATTTTTTAGCAAATTTTCCATTTTAATTAATTTTGTCCAGTAACAAAGCAAGGGTTAACAGCCAAACAAAATGCTATATTTATTGCCCCGATTCTGTAGTTTTCAGAAACACCCCATATGTGGCCGTAAACTACTGTACGGGCACACAGTAGGGCGTAGAGGGAAAGGTGCGCCGTATGGTTTTTGGAAGGCAGATTTTGCTGGACTGTTTTCTTTGACACCATGTCCCATTTGAAGCCCCCCTGATGCACCCCTAGTGTAGAAACTCCATAAAAGTGACCCCATCTAAGAAACTACACCCCTCAAGGTATTCAAAACTGATTTTACAAACTTTGTTAACCCTTTAGGTGTTCCACAAGATTTCATGGAAAATAGAGATACAATTTCAAAATTTCACTTTTTTGGCAGATTTTCCATTTTAACAATTTTTTTCCAGTTACAAAGCAAGGGTTAACAGCCAAACAAAACTCAATATTTATGGCTCTGATTCTGTAGTTTACAGAAACACCCCATATGTGGTCGTAAACCGCTGTACGGGCACACGGCAGGGTGCATAAGGAAAGGAATGCCATACGGTTTTGGAAGGCAGATTTTGCTGGAGCAGTTTTTTTGACACCATGTCCCATTTGAAGCCCCCCTGATGCACCCCTAGAGTAGAAACTCCAAAAAAGGGACCCCATTTTAGAAACTACGGGATAGGGTGGCAGTATTGTTGGTACTAGTTTAGGGTACATATGATTTTTGGTTGCTCTATATTACACTTTTTGTGAGGCAAGGTAAGAAGAAATAGCTGTTTTGGCAGCGTTTTTATTTTTTGTTATTTTCAACATTCATCTGACAGGTTAGATCATGTAATATTTTTTACAGAGCAGGTTGTCACGGATGTGGCGATACCTAATATGTATACTATATTTTTTATTTATGTAAGTTTGAAACAATGATTTCATTTTTGAAACAAAAAAAATCATGTTTTAGTGTCTCCATAGTCTGAGAGCCATAGTTTTTTTCAGTTTTTGGGCAAATATCTTGGGTAGGGAATGATTTTTGCGGGATGAGATGACGGTTTTATTGGCACTATTTTGGGGTGCGAATGACTTTTTGATCACTTGCTATTACACTTTTTGTGATGTAAGGTGACAAAAATGTTTTTTTTACACCTTTTTTTAATTTTTTTTTACGGTATTCACCTGAGGGGTTAGATCTTGTAATATTTTTATAGAGCAGGTTGTCACGGACGCAGCGATACCTAATATGTATACTATTTTTTTATTTATGTAAGTTTTACACAATGATTTCATTTTTGAAACAAAAAAAATCATGTTTTAGTGTCTCCATAGTCTGAGAGCCATAGTTTTTAAGTTTTTGGGCAAATATCTTGGGTAGGGTATGATTTTTGCGGGATGAGATGATGGTTTGATTGGCACTATTTTGGTGTGCGTATGACTTTTAGATTTTTTTTACGGTATTCACCTGAGGGGTTAGGTCATGTGATATTTAGAGCAGGTTATTACGGACGCGGCGATACCTAATATGTATACTTTTTTTTTATTTATGTAAGTTTTACACAATTAATTCATTTTTGAAACAAAAACAAAAAAATCATGTTTTAGTGTCTCCATATTCTGAGAGCCATAGTTTTTTCAGTTTTTGGGCGATTATCTTAGGTAGGGTCTAATTTTTTGCGGGATGAGGTGATGGCTTGATTGGTACTATATTGGCGTACATATGACTTTTTTGATCACTTTTATTACCTTTTTTGGGAAGTAAGGTGGGCAAAATTTCAATTTCATCATAGTTTTTTTTTTTTTATGGAGTTCACCGATCGGGTAAAGTAACATGACCGTTTTATAGATCAGGTCGTTACGGACGCGTTGATATCAAACATGTGTAGATAATTTTATTTTTTTCATTTTTAATCAGTGATAAATGTGTTTTTTGATTTTTACTTTTTTTTCACTTTTTTTTTTTTACTTTTTATTGACCCAGACCCACTTGGTTCTTGAAGATCCAGTGGGTCTGATGTCTGTATAATACAGTATATAGTGTACTGTACTGTATTTTCACTTTACAAAGTCTGATTAGATTTCTGCCTTTAGCAGAAGTCTAATCAGCACCATGGACAGCCTCTGATCAGTACCATGGACAGCCGGACGCCTGTGAAGGCGTCCGGTTGCCATGGAAACCATCACTCGCTGCCACAGCAGAGCAGTTTGTGATGGGGAGGGAGGGGGGCCCCCTCCCTCTCCCATCGGGGGCTGAAAAGGCACAGCAGCCCCCGATGGGAGAGGGAGGGAGCTCCCTCCCTCTTAACCTTTTCCATACAGCGGTCCCTACGGACCGCGGCATGGAAGGGGTTAAACGCATGGCATCTGTGCCAGCACAGATGTCAGGCAATTCGAGCAGATTGTCAGCAATGTGCTGACATTTTGCAAACCGCTCGGCTATCCTGAGAGAGGGGGCGGGCAGATGATCGCATGCCTGCCCGCCCCCCCAAGCAGCGCCCGCACCACCCGTCCGCCCTCCCTGCCGCACTCCCCGCACCCCCCGCTGCGCCCGCCGGCAGATAACAAAGAGGGCAGCAGGGGGGGGTTAAACATTAAAATAAAGATTATTTGAAGTTTCTGATTCCCGCGGTCACAGACCGCGGGTATCAGAAACTTCCGAAACCGCAGCAAACCGCAGGTCTGAATTGACCTGCGGTTTGCTGCGATCACCGACATGGGGGGGTCACAGGACCCCGCGGTGCATCTAGCCAAGGTGCCTGCTCAATGATTTGAGCAGGCACCATACATGATCGGAACCATACATGACGTACCGGTACGTCATGTGTCCTGAAGAGGTTAAAGGGCTTCTGTCACAATATAATTGCTAATGTACGCAGAGTCCATATATACCCCTCTTACGTCTGGCTGTGCTTTAAATTCTTTAAAAATAGTACTTTTGTAATATGCAAATATCTTCACTACCAGCAAGTTGGGCGGACTTGCTGGTAGCCGCCGCATCCTCGGTCTAAAGAAACGCCCCCTCCTCCACTTGATTGACAGGGCCAGCGAGCGCTCTCCATCTTCCGCTGGCCCTGTCTGCAGCTGAAATCCTGCGCCGTACCAGTCCTCATTCGGCGCAGGCACTCTGAGAGAAGGACGCTCGCTCGGCTGCTCCTTCCTCAGTGCGCCTGCGCCGATGAAATTAGCCCTACACCCGGAAGAGAGTCTTCTCTTCCGGGTGTAGGGCTGACGTCATCGGCGCAGGCGCACTGAGGAAGGAGCAGCCAAGCGATCTTCCTTCTCTCAGAGCGCCTGCGCCGAATGAGAACCGGTACGGTGCAGGCGCGGGATTTCAGCTACAGACAGGGCCATCGGAAGGTGGAGAGCGCTCGCTGACCCTGTCAATCAAGTGGAGGAGGGGGCGTTTTTTTTAGACCGAGGATGTGGCGGCTACCAGCAAGTCCGCCCACCTCGCTGGTAGTGAAGAAATTTGCATATCACAAAAGTACTATTTTTAACCCCTTAAGGACTCAACCCTATTTCACCTTAAGGACTTGGCCATTTTTTGCAAATCTAACCAGTGTCACTTTAAGTTCTGATAACTTTAAAACGCTTTGACTTATCCAGGCCATTCTGAGATAGTTTTTTCGTCACATATTGTACTTCATGACACTGGTAAAATGAAGTAAAAAAAATTCATTTTTATTTATAAAAAAAATACCAAATTTACCAAAAATTTTAAAAAATTGCAAATTTCCAAGTTTCAATTTCTCTACTTCTATAATACATAGTAATACCTACAATAATAGTTATTACTTTACATTCCCCATATGTCTACTTCATGTTTGGGAATGATATTTTATTTTTGGGGGATGTTACAAGGCTTAGAAGTTTAGAAGAAAATCTTGAAATTTTTCAGAAATTTTCAAAAACCCACTTTTTAGGGACCAGTTCAGGTCTGAAGTCACTTTGTGAGGCTTACATAATATAAACCACCCAAAAATGACCCCATTATAGAAACTACACCCCTTAAGGTATTCAAAACAGATTTTTACAAACTTTGTTAACCCTTTAGGTGTTGCACAAGAGTTATTGGCAAATGGAGAAGAAATTTGAGAATTTCAATTTTTGGGCAAATTTTCCATTTTAATCCATTTTTTCAAGTAACAAAGTAAGGGTTAACAGCCAAACAAAATGCTATATTTATTGCCCGATTCTGTAGTTTTCAGAAACACCCCATATGTGGCCGTAAACTACTGTACGGGCACACAGTAGGGCGTAGAGGGAAAGGTGCGCCGTATGGTTTTTGGAAGGCAGATTTTGCTGGACTGGTTTTTTGACACCATGTCCCATTTGAAGACCCCCTGATGCACCCCTAGAGTAGAAACTCCAAAAACGTGACCCCATTTTAGAAACTACGGGATAGGGTGGAAGTTTTGTTGGTACTAGTTTAGGGTACATATGATTTTTGGTTGCTCTATATTACACTTTTTGTGAGGCAAGATAACAAGAAAAAGCTTTTTTTCTGTTATTTACAACATGAACGTTTTATAGATCAGGTCGTTACGGATGCAGCGATACCTAATATGTGTAGTGTATTTTTATTTTTTTATTTTTATTCAGTGATAAAAAAAATCTTTACTTTTTTCACTTTTTTTTTTTTACATTTTTTTGACCCAGACCCACTTGGTTCTTGAAGATCCAGTGGGTCTGATGTCTGTATAATACAGTACAGTACACTATATAGTGTACTGTACTGTATTTTAATTACACTTTGTCTTAACAGATCTATGCATTTAGCACAGATCTGTTCAGCACCATGGACAGCAGGATGCCTGAGAAGGCGTCCTGTTGCCATGGGAACCTTCCCCGTCTGCCACAACTGAGCAGACGGGAAAGGTGAAGGAGGGGGCTCCCTCCCTCTGTGACCCCTACCTGTCTGGGGGCTGCAAAGGCACAGCAGCCCCCCGATGGGAGAGGGAGGGAGCTCCCTGACTGTTAACCCTTTCCATACAGCGGTCCGTATGGACCGCGGTATGGAAAAGGTTAAACGGCTGACATCACAGCACAGATGTCAGCCGTTTATACCAGAGTCTCAGCAATGTGCTAGGGATCAGAAACTGCAGAATGCGCTGCAAACCGCAGGTCTGAATTGACCTGTGGTTTGCTGCGATCGCCGATACGGGGGGGTATTATGACCCCCCCGGCGTTGTGACAGGATGCCCGCTGAATGATTTCAGCGGGCATCCTGTTCCGATTAACCCCCGCAATCTCGTTTTAAACTCATGACGTACCGATACATCATGGGTCCTTAAGGACTCGGGAAACATGCCGTACCGGTACATCATGCGTCCCTAAGGGGTTAAAGAATTTAAAGCACAGCCAGAGGTAAGAGGGGTATATATGGACTCTGCGTACATTAGCAATTATAATAAGTCTAATACTGAAAATTGCTGTTTGGGGGGGGGGGGGATGACAGAAGCCATTTAATAAGAATGAGTAACCACCAGACTCTCAACAAAGGCCTCTCAGCTAGCTAAGCCAATTTCCTCTGCTCTAATAAATGGTAATCAATCAGAAAGAGCCATTTGATGGTGTGAGACACTCCGTTTCTTTGACTTTTGAAAGGAAGACTGATTTGCAAGTTTCTTTTCTAGAGGAGTGTTACACAGAGACATTTACTTTTCTTTTCCTTTTATAAGGAAGGCTAATTTCCATATCTCTTTTCCAGAGGAGCATTATGCCCCTCTTTCTCCCTCTAATTTGTGTAGAATTAATTTAGACCGAATAAAAATTTTCATTTGGTAAATCAGACATGAAACAAATTTCCAGAAATGTACTCATCTGTAGACTAAATGTATAAAATAAATATTTTGCTGAATCCTTTCCCATAAAACTATGTCAATCTGCTCAGCTCCTCCTGCTCTATAACATGCTGTCGGCAGATTCCACTGTGTTTCATGGTGTCAGGTTCTCTTTAAACATAGCATACTAAGGCTACTTTCACACTGGCGTTTTGGTTTCCGTTTGTTAGATCCGTTTGGGGATCTGTTTTGCCCTTAATGCATTCTGAATGGATAAGGATTCACTCAGAATGCATCAGTTTGGCTCAGTTATGCCTCCATTTCTCTTTGGTGTCCGTTTGACGAAACTGAGCCAAACAGATCCGTCCTGACACACAATGTAAGTCAATGGGGACGGATCCGTTTTCACTGAGACAATATGGCACAATAGAAAATGGATCCATCCCCCATTGACTTTCACTGCTGTTCAAGACGGATCCGTCTTGGCTATGTTAAAGATAATACAAATTGATCCGTTCTGAACGGATGCATGCGGTTGTATTATCTGAACTGATGCGTTTGTGCAGATCCATGACGGATCCGCACCAAACACGACTGTGAAAGTAGCCTAAGGGGGTCATTTATGACCAGAGATACGCCACTTTTGTGGTGTATATCTGGCGCATATTCTTTTGCACGCCATGGTGCGGCAGGATCTGCGACTTCTTCCCTGCTCACGGCAGGTCTTAAAAAGTGGGCGTGGCATGGATGAAGAGGGGGGGGGGGGGCGTCAGGCCCATCTCATTCATCATTTTCTATGCCTGCTTTAGTTCTAAATGTAAGACAGCAATGAAGCTGTCTTACATTTAGAAGCGGCGCTGGGTGTGCTGAAGTTATGGAGAGGCCTTCGCCTCTTCATAACTTTAGCGATCCACCACCGGCTATAGGGTTTCTTTAGACCGGCATCTAAAATGTCGGTCATCATAAATATACCCCTAAGTTCATATCTAGACTGATACATTGTTACAAACCTAGTAACTGTTTGAACAGGAAACATGAGAACAAATACCGTATTAGTCTTTGACAATCATGTTAAAGGGAAAAACCTCTGACAAGATTTATCTGCCAGAAGAATGACTTATTCTTATCTCTAAAATCTGCTCTAGGATACAGTCACACTGACCCAGTGGATATTACATTACTATCCTTTCCGGCTTGGCCAACTTTTACCCAATTTAAGCATCTAGACAATTTTCGTTTTGTGTTCACAGCCAGTAAACATCTCGGGCATATACTTTATTTATAAAGCACATGTGACATTTTTGATTGAAGATGAGGTGTCACATAATGTCATCATAAAATTCTGTCTTTGATTCATTTTGCAACATTTCAGTTATAAAGTGCCAAATAGACAGTCAGATCTGTCAAAAGCATCTTGTTGATGGTTTCCAGTCAGCAGCAGGCATTTGATCTCCATTACTAAATGAAACTATATAAAAACACCAAAAATAAAGGTTTGCAGATACATTTTGGAGATACTATATTTTTGCTTTTACTATGTAGACAATTAACCAGAGTTTTGGTTTATAACAAATTCTAATATAAAGTTAAGCTGCATAATCTCAGTTATTAATTGCATATTTGTGATAGTTTTGTTTATTTATAAAAAGTAAAGATTAAAGCTTGGAGAAATACGCCAGAGAAATGTATCATGCTGAATTTTTCAATTAAATGAACTGTAGACCAGCAACAGGTATTGTCTTGTCGTATAAAATGATGAACGTCTTCCAATTTATGAGAACAGTTGTTAGATAAAGATGAACAATATGCTTGAGAAATTCTTCACACTGATGTGTCATCTCAAATATAAAGACATATCAAGCCGACCTATCTCCTAGCGGCCTTTGTAGATTCTATCCAAGGGATTTATATTAAAATTGTAATAAACCTTATTCAGTCTTTGAATGGTTCATTAAGGAGACACTGCCTTGCAATTATGATAAATTAGATTAAATTTATGGAAGTATGTTATTTGTACAAATCAAAAAAACAGGGCCAGGTTGAGGGGAATGATGGATGATGAAAGAGTTTGATAAATGAAGAAAACAGCTGAAGTAAATTGAATGTGTATTCATCCGTTTTCACTTCATAACTAATGATAAATTGGGCATGTCACATTTAACAATACATGTCTGGGCTTAAGCACAAACCAAGCCCCTGTGCTTTAATCACCATGTCGCTTGCCTTGAATGTGGTATTTTTTTTTAAAGGCAGCACGTGTTTTTATCGTGTATGCTTACACAAATGATTTATCTTATCAGTGTGTTTCCTTACAGACCTGCTATAAGGGTCTATTCTGAGATTTCATCTTTTCACTTTGTACCTCAAGTACAGTATATAATGGGGACAGCAAATTGTTCCATATATAAAAATGCTAAATTACACTACTTAAAAAGGACCTATTACCTCTCCTAACATGTCTGTTTTAGTAAATAATTGTATTCTATGTGCAATAACAATTCTGGAACATTTATTCTTAGAACTCTATGTTGTACCATTCTTCTATTATTCTTGCTAGAAGTTTATGGATAATGGTACAGGTGGGTGTTACCAGTTGAGGTGTGTCCCTGCATAGTCTGACACTATCAGTGTTGCCAACTGGTAACACCCATCTATACCTTTATCCATAAACTTCTAGCAGTAATAAGAGAAGAACGGCACAACATAGAGGGATGAGAAAAGATTCTCCAGAATTTTTATTACATGGTGAGTGCAAGTGGCTCCTGTCAGGAGAAGTGACATGTCCACTTTTAAAATGCAGCAGGAGAAACCCCACATTTCCTAGTTTCCATACATAGTAGTGATAAAGGAAGACATCAATCGCGGCACAGGGAAGCATATGGATGAAGAGAGGAGGTAAATCATGGAACTTCCCTTACTGATTCAGAGAAAGACAAAACCCAAAAACTATGAAGCAATATGCCCTAAAAGGGCACATATAACAGATTTACCTGTAGATGATTCAGTGATGTCTCCTCACTCCATCATTTGCCACCACAGTTTTGCAGAAGAATTGGCATGGATGCTGGCAGTGCATGGACAGAGTACATGGTCGATTGAAGGATCATAGGGAAGGAAGGATTGTTAAACTTGCTACATGCTGGCTTTAGTGGCAGTTATAGGTGTATATCCCCTTGCTAGGCTAGTATAACCCTGTTATCTCTTTCTATTGTATATTCATTCTGATTGGACTAGTTTGACTCCTTTTCTACTTCACACCCCAATGTACCTTTTACCTGGCTCTACTTTGACACTGTAATTGAATCCTTACCTTATCTTCTCTTTAACTACTTGCTACTGAACCTCTTTCTATAAACCTTAGTTGTATCTAAGTTTAAAGGGGTTTACTACTTTCTGGTTACTGTTGACCAATGTGTTTGAAAGATGATTATATGGCACTTACTAATATAGTCTTTTCTGAAATTCTGCACCATTTTCTATATTTTACCAAGTCTTTTGTGCTGTCCACAGGAGGCCCTGTCCATAAAATGGCCGCTGATGGAGGGTTATATGACCAGGCATATCACCTTCATGTGATGTCTCCTCCATTCAAATATACTGCACCTGCCATTTGTACAGGGGGTTTAGTGAAGGTGCAGTGTGTTTGAATGGAGGAGACACCACATGGAGGTGATTTGCCTGGTCACATGACCCTCCATCAGCAGCCATTTTATGGACAGGACCTCTGTGTGGACAGCATAAAAGACTTTGTGAACAAGGGGGCATGAAATATAGAAAATGGAGAGGAATTTCAAGAAAAGCGATATTAGTAAGTGTCATATAATCATATTACAAACACATTGGTCAACAGTAACCAGAAAGTGACTAACCCCTTTAATACTTTAACTCAGGTACCATATTTGAATCAAACTCGTGTTGCCTATTTCAGGAATATTTGACAAGACTTCTATTTCCATCTTCTCTTGTACCCTTACCATATTTTTGTTATAGGAAATTATAGTTTTTCTTTAGATTTATCATATCACCCTTAAAGGTGCCCATATACCTTCAATAGCTCTTGGCTGAACAGTCAATCAGCTGACAGCTATGTGTCCTGACCTGATACACATTAATGCTCAGTTCAAACAAGCATGTATGTATTTTCAATGGGGAGCGAGGAGAAAGTCTCTAGCAGTGGCTTATCTCCTGGGAGAACAAAGGGATCAAATGTTTAAGTACAATGTGACCAATTCTTTTGTCCTCTGACATAATCTGTTGTGGCAGAGTCCAGAGCACCCTATTCACATCAGATTGTTGGTCTGTCCCAATCATAAATGAAGAGTTCAACAATAATAGCCTAATGTGTATGAGTTCCTTTAGATGTCTCTTCCTATAAACAAGTCTGGCACTTCTGGTACTTCTACATGTATGGCACTGGCCGGGACATTAAAGATTGTGCCGCTTGCGAGTGCAGCGGGCACCACAGCCGGAAGCATTGTGCAGCAGCTTCAGTCCTCCGGATTGAACTGAAGCTGCCGCACTTTAGTTCCTATAGAGCCCCTGCCTGGGCTCCAGAAGAATACAGTGTATTTCTCATACACTCCAATGCTAATGCATTAGGAACTATAAAAAAGTGTAAAAAAATGTATTTAAAAAATAAAATATAAAAATTCAAATCACCCCTCTTTACCCAAAATGCAAATTAAAACATGTAAACAATAAAAGATACATATCATGGACATCGCTGCATGTGAAAACACCCGTTTATTAAAATATAAAAATATTTATCCCATATGGAAAATAGCAAAACGTAAAAAAATGTCAAAATGGCTGATTTGCCGGTTTTTGGTTGCTTCTTGCCCCACAAAAAATTTAAAAGTGATCAAAAAGTCGTACAAAACCCCAAAATGCTCATCACATAGCTCCATACACAAAATAACAAAAAAGTTATAGGGGTCAGAATATGGCGACGAAAAGAAAAAAAAAAATGTAAACATTTTTTTCTTTAGTATAAAAAAGCAAGAAAAACTAATACTATACATATATGGTATTGCCATAATCGCACTGAACTGAAGAATGAAAATAACTGGTGCTATATCGTATGCAATATTAAATGGTGGAATTGGAAAGTGCAACTTGTCCCACAAAAAACAAACCCTCATACGGCTATGTGAACGGAAAAATAAAAAAGTTATGGCCCCAGAAAGGCAGGGAGTGAAAAACATAAACGCAAAAATGAAAAAAACCTTCGGAGCTGAAAGGGTTCAATAAAAGTCTCTTGACTCACAGAGGACAAAGTTTTAAAAGGAGAAAGTTTATTAAAGGGATTCTGTCATCAGATTTAACCCCTCTAACCTAAACATACAGTATGCTCATGTCCAGACTAATAAGAAGAATCCTAAGCTGGCCTTATTAAACCTCACTGTGGCCCTATTTGCCCAAAATTGTGTGCATTATGCGCACTTCGCTCAACGAAGCCGCTGCCAGGAGTCAGCACGGGCGCATCAGGCTGAGCCTAGTGCGCAGGCGCGGGATCTGGCAGAGGGACGGGGAGGATTGCAGAGGCGGCGCTGAGCTGTAGAAGGCAGCGCTGAAGACAGGGAAGGCGGCGCTGAAGACAGGGAGGGCGGTGCTGGGCACCGGACGGCAAGTGGTGCGGCCGGGCACCCTGTATTAACGGACCTCCCATTGGGCACCTTAAGTAAGTTTTTGACAGGTTATAAAAACCTGTTTTTTGGGCAAATAGAGCCACAGTGAGGTTTAATAAGGCTAGCTTAGGATTCTTCTTATTAGTCTGGACATGAGCATATGTTTAGGTTAGAGGGGTTAAATCTGATGACAGAATCCCTTTAAGTATTAAGAGATTTTATAAAGAAAGTAAAGAGATTAAAAATGGAAAGTAGACTATCAATAAAACTGTGCTGCACAAACAGAAGGTGGTCCAGATAAGTTTGGACCCCAAGGGGCTCCAAGGGGCTTTTTAGCTTTTTTTCTGGCCACTTGGGCGTTACTCTTACAATTTTGCACATTATACTCAATTTTAACATTAAAAGGGTTTACCCATCTTAGACATTGATGGCATATTGCTAGGATATGTCATTAATATCAGATTGCTGTTTATTAATTATTTATTTATTGGGAGGCTATTTTCAGAAGTCCCATAGTGGTGAATAAACAGCGCACCATGCATATACAGCCACCTCTGTATTCACCGCAATCGGACTGCCAGATATATAACCTGCCTGTAGTGGCAAATGGAGAGTGACCGCTCTTCACTTTGGGGGCCTTGTTCTGGAGACAGAAGTGGGTCCCAGAGGTTGTTTTTCGAAATTCCCATAATGGCAAATGGGGGGTGACCATTTTTCACTTCGGGGACCCCGTTCTGGAGATATGAGCGGGTCTCAGAGGTGGCACCTGCAACTATCTGACATTGATGTCATATCCTAATGATATGTCATCAGTGCCTGAAATGGGAATACCACTTCAACATCCATAGTTTAATGCATCATTGACTACAAGTATTATAGCGTCTACAGTGATGCCTTTGTCTCCAACCATCCTAGCTGACTTGTGTGTAAGCCACAAATTTCATGACAGAACATCTAGACACAAGTAGCACTTCAAGTAAGTTAAAGCTACATTCACACACTCGCATAGAGTATAATATAATATTGGCAATTCATTACAGAAAAAAACTATATATGATTATTTTGCTCATCACTTCTAAAGACCAAATAGATTTCATTCCTTTAATCTTTGATCATAACTACAGTTCTCCTAGTTGCTCTTCCAACTCCAGAGCATTCTTTCTATAACTTAGTGCCCAGAACTGAACATTTCAGTTGAGAGTGCACTAATGAGATGCAGAGTGGTGATTGGTGAGTCCATGCCTCCATTCATACATGGCAATATCCTGCTAGCCTTAAAAGTAGTTGATTTGACTTTGCATGCTGGGTTAAATTCCAATGTTCATACATTGTGATGGATAAAACTTTTTGTATGGAATGATGTGATCCCAAGTAAGCATAGAAAATATAACTGGATGCTGGCCACTATATTTACCTCTGTGGCTGATGAATAATTCTTTAGACTCCTCACTTAGGTATATCAAAAATAAACATGCCGAATGTGTGGAACAGCTGTCTACATATAGCTGTCCATCACTGATAGTTGTACATAGGGGAGGTGTTATCAGTGATAGCATTCTCTGTGTAAGTGTGTATTCATAGATAGCTGTCAGTCACTGATAGTTGTACACAGGGGAGGTGTTATCAGTGATTGATAGTATTCTCTGTGTAAGTGCGTATACATAGATAACTGTCAGTCACTGATAGCTGTACATGGGGGAGGTGTTATCAGTGATTGATAGGATTCTCTGTGTAAGGGTCCATTCCCATGTCCGCAAATGGGTCTGCATCCGTTCCGCAATATCGGGAATGGGTGCGGACCCATTCATTCTTAATGGGGCAGAATGGGATGCGGAGAGCACACTATGTGCTCTCCGCATCCGCATTTCCGGAGCACGGCCTCGAACTTCTGGGCTTCGGCCCTGAATTTCCGGGACGCGGCTCCGCAAAAAAATAGAAGATGTCCTATTCTTGTCCGCAATTGCGGACAAAAATAGGCAGTTTTATGGGGGGTGCCGGCCGGGTGTATTGCAGATCCGCAATACACCACGGACGTGTGAATGGACCCTAAGTGTATATACAGAGATATTTGTCAGTCACATATAGTTGTACATGAAGGAGGTGTTATCAGGGATTAATAGCATTCCGTGTGTAAGTGTCATGGTGGGGAGTGGGGGAAACCCCCCACCTTACAATGTAAAAGGGATAGGGGTAGCAGCTAGACCAGGCTACCAAGAAAAGGGAGCTGGTCACCTCCTATAGCATCCCTAAATCTTGCCCTGTTCTCCTAACTGTATGAGCTGACCCTTAAGGTAGAAAGGCCCATTCACTGGAAACCTCAGAACCCTGAAATCCCTGAATATCCCTGAGGTTAGGAGACAGGGACAAGAGTAAACCAGGTTCATCCAAGACACGTATGAACCAGAGTCTCCACAGGCCTAGCTGCAGGGAAAAGTGGACGACTGAAAACAGCAACAGAGTCAGCAGGTAAGAACACCAGAAACACACTTACCTGCTGCAGCCACCACGACTGAAACCCGTGCAAAAGTACAGGTGCCAACACACCAAATAGGACACCGTACAAACAACACCACACACAGGTATCCAGCACACCTGATACTGCCTGGGCCCCATACAGCAGGGTGCACGGCAGCCCCAGGCAGCACTGCATTCAGACTTATGGTTCACCCCTACGGGAAACCAGCCCCCTTCCGGGGGTATCAACATACCGGGTGACGTATAGCCCAGACATGTAACAACCAAAAAAACACTTCACACACCCAGAACATAAACCCACACCACACATACAACAAGTGAGGGTAGAGGTACATGGAGGGTACATAAGGGAGGACAATTTATGTTCCATAAGGTGGCCCTCCAGGACTGGGCAGAAATACCCAGGCAAGGAGCAAAGCTCCAACACCAAGCAAGGCTGTAGTACAACTGCACCCAGCCAGCAAGCCACAGGTATATATCAAGCCCGCGGACACACCCAGGAAACACCTTAATCCCCACTAGCAAGAAGATTAACCCCTTGCTCATCAAACAGCAGGAAGGCAAACCTTAAAGGGGAAGTCCACATGCAAACTGCCAACAACACGTTGCCACCGGCAACCAGTCTGCATGGTAACCGCGTCACGGTCAAACACCAATATGACCGTGACAGTAAGTGTGTATACATAGATAGCTGTCAGTCACTGATAGTTGCACACAGTGGAGATGTAATCAGTGATTGATAGTATTCTCTATGTAAGTGTGTATACATAGATAGCTGTCAGTCACTGATAGTTGCACACAGTGGAGATGTAATCAGTGATTGATAGTATTCTCTATGTAAGTGTGTATACATAGATAGCTGTCAGTCACTGATAGCTGTACACAGGGAAGGTGTTATCAGTGATTGATAGCATTCTCTGTTTAGGTGTGTTTACATAGATAACTGTCAGTCATGGATAGTTGTACACAGTGGAGGTGTTATCAGTGATACAGTGGACACATACAACACATACCACTTCCACACTAGACAAATGCTACACACACCATTGACACACTGGACACATGCTGCACATACCATTGACACACTGGACACATGCTGCACATACCATTGACACACTGAACACATGCTGCACATACCATTGACACCCTGGACACATGCTGCACACACCATTGACACACTGAACACATGCTGCACATACCATTGACACACTGAACACATGCTGCGCATACCATTGACACCCTGGACACATGCTGCACATACCATTGACACACTGAACACATGCTGCACATACCATTGACACACTGAACACATGCTGCACATACCATTGACACCCTGGACACATGCTGCACACACCATTGACACACTGAACACATGCTGCACATACCATTGACACACTGAACACATGCTGCACATACCATTGACACACTGGACATATGCTGCACATACCATTGACACCCTGGACACATGCTGCACACACCATTGACACACTGAACACATGCTGCACATACCATTGACACACTGAACACATGCTGCACATACCATTGACACCCTGGACACATGCTGCACATACCATTGACACACTGAACACATGCTGCACATACCATTGACACACTGAACACATGCTGCACATACCATTGACACACTGGACATATGCTGCACACATCACTGACACACACAACGCCTGCTACACACAACACGATACACTTAGCACTCACTCCATTGGCACACTGCATACATGCTGCACATACCACTGACAAACTGGACACATGCCGCATTCACCACTAACATGGTCACATGACTCAGACAGATGCCATTAAATCAGCATGTGCATATTTCACACAAAGTGCACTTTTCATTCATATACTGTACTTTTAACAATATATCACATTGGTACAAGAATCAGTTGCACACATCACTTCAATCATACTGGTATAGTTACCTGATTTATTTTGTACACTAATAAATTGTGGGAAGCAGGATGCTGGCAGGACATAGACCTGAGGCCCCCCTCCAACACTTCCCTGTGTACCCACTAGGCCATGACGATTATTACAAAGCTCTACTCGTTAAATACACTTAAACCGCCTTCTCAACTCTCTAACCTTCCAGCACCTTCTATGTAAATAACCCCCTCCATCTGCCTTCCCCTTCACTTCAGCATACTGGTGCATCAGCCACCAGTATCATACCTTGCAGGGACTGGTTAATGAGCCTCCTAATCTGTAGCCAGACTCCAGTTGTCTCCTTGTCCAAGTGCCGAAAGCAAGCCTATTGCTGATTGGCTGAGGTTGAGTGACTTGTTTTCTGGAGGAGAACAGTCTAGTGCTGATAGGCTGAGCCTGGGCTAACCAGCACTATGCTTGATATATGCACTGCTCCATAGTGTAATATTATAGTGCACAGTATCTTCTGGTAAGAGAACATTTTGAACACCAGAGGGCAGGACCCACTCTGATGTTGATGCTGTGCCAGCCAACTACTGTTTGACGTTGATTTTTGTGGGAATTCATCCACACTGCTCACCGGCCCATCTAGCATTTGCTAGAACTGCTAGATGGCTAGTTCAGCTCTGGTTGTAACATCACAATATTGGGTTTCAGTCAGATAATTTGCTGTGACATCACAAGTGAGTTTCAATCAGTTGATCTGTGGTGACATCACAAGTGCATACAAGGTGATTTGCTGTGGCAACACAAAAGTCCTTTGTCAGGTGAGCTGCTGTGACATCATAGAGGCGCATCTCAATAAATTAGAATGTCATTGAAAAGTACATTTATTTCAGTAAGTCCAATCAAAAAGTGAAACTTATATATTATATAGATTCATTTCACACAGAGTGATCTATTCCAAGTGTTTATTTATTTTATTGTTGATGATTATGGCTTAGAGCTAATGAAAACCCAAAAGTCATTATATCAGAAAATTAGAATATTATATGACTAATTAAAAAAATATATTTAGAATGTAGAAATGTTGGCCTAATGAAAAGTATGTACAGTATATGCACTGAATACTTGGTCGGGGCTCCTTTTGCATGAATTACTGCATCAATGTGGTATGACATGAAGGTGATCAGCCTGTGGCACTGCTGAGAAGCTATGGAAGCCCAAGTTGCTTTGATAGCACCCTTTAGCTTGTCTGCATTGTTGGGTCTGGTGTCTCTCATCTTTCTCTTGACAATACCCCATAGACTCTCTATGGGGTTTAGGTCAAGCTCAGTGATACCGTGGCTATTAAACCCGGTATTGGTACTTTTGGCAGTGTGGGCTGGTGTCAAGTCCTGCTTGAAAATGAAATCAGCATATGAAGCTTGTCAGCAGAAGGAAGCATAAAGTGCTCTAAAATTTCCTGGTAGATGGTTGCACTGACTTTGGACTTGATGTAACACAGTGGACCAACACCCACAGATAACATGTCTTTCCAAACCATCACTACCTGTGGAAACTTCACACTGGACCTCGAGAAACTTGAATTGTAGGCATCTTAAAGGGGTTTTGCCATCTCAGACAATGGGGGCATATCGCTAGGATAGAGAACGGAGCGTGGAAGTGAATGGAGGGCACACTGCTCATGCGCAGCCGCCCTCCATTCATTTCTATTGGGCTGCTGAAAATAGCCGGGCGCTGGCTCGGCTATTTCCGTCTGCCCCATAGAAATGAATGGGAGCAGGGGCAATGCGTGTGCTGTGCGCTCCCATTCACTTCTATGGGAGCAGCAGGGAGCAGCGCTTGGTGGTGGACGGACCCCAGGAAATTCGGGGTCCTCCAGCCACAGCACTCCCTGCTCCGTTCTCGTTGTAGGTGCGGGTCCCAGAGGAGGTAACCGCACCTATCAGACAATGGGGGCATATCCTAGCGATATGCCCCCATTGTATGTGATGGAAATACCCCTTTAACTCTTTCTCCAGACTCTGGGACCTTGATTTCTAAATGAATACAAAATTAGCTTTCATGTGAAAACAGGACTTTGGACCACTGAGAAACAATTCACTCCTTTTTCTCTTTAGTCCAGATGCTTCTGGTGTTGTCTCTGGGTCATGAGTGGCTTGACACAAGGAATACGACAGTTGTAGCCCATGTTCTGAATATGTCTGTGCTTGGGGTGGCTCTTGAAGCACTGATTCCAGCTACAGTGCAATCCTTGTGAATCTCCCCCAAATTCTTGAATGGCCTTTTCTTGGCAATCCTTTCAAGATTGCGGTTTTCCCAGTTGTTTGTGCACCTTTCTCTACCACGCTTTTTACTTCTACAGTACTTCAACTTTCCATTAATATGCTTGTATACAGCACTCTGTGAACAGCCAACTTCTTTAGCAATGATCTTTTGTAGCTTACCCTCCTTGTGGAGGGTGTCAATGACTGTCTTCTGGACAACTGTCAAGCCAGCAGTCTCCCCACTGATTATATAGCCTACTGGACCAGACTGAGGAACCACTTAAAGGCTTAGGAAACCTATGCAGGTGTTTTGTGTTGATTAACCACCTCCCGACCGCCTAACGCACGGATGCGTCCGGAAGGTGGTTGATTCATTCCTCCTGGACGCATCCGTGCGTTATCTCGCGAGACGCGAGATTTCCTGTGAACGCACGCACACAGGCGCGCGCGCTCACAGGAACGGAAGGTAAGAGAGTTGATCTCCAGCCTGCCAGCGGCGATCGTTCGGCGGCAGGCTGGAGATGTGTTTTTTTTAACCCCTAACAGGTATATTAGACGCTGTTATGATAACAGCGTCTAATATACCTGCTACCTGTGTCCTCTGGTGGTCCCCTTTGTTTGGATCGACCACCAGAGGACACAGGTAGCTCAGTAAAGTAGCACCAACCACCACTACACTACACTACACCCCCCCGTCACTTATTAACCCCTTATTCACCCCAGATCACCCCATATAGTCTCCCTGATCACCCCCCTGTCATTGATCACCCCCCTGTCATTGATAACCCCCTGTAAGGCTCCATTCAGAGGTCCGTATGAATTTTACGGATCCACTGATAGATGGATCGGATCCGCAAAAGACATACGGACATCTGAATGGAGCCTTACAGGGGAGTGATCAATGACTGTGGTGATCACCCCATATAGACTCCCTAATCACCCCCCTGTCATTGATAACCCCCTGTAAGGCTCCATTCAGAGGTCCGTATGAATTTTACGGATCCACTGATAGATGGATCGGATCCGCAAAACACATACGGACATCTGAATGGAGCCTTACAGGGGAGTGATCAATGACTGTGGTGATCACCCCATATAGACTCCCTGATCACCCCCCTGTCATTGATCACCCCCCTGTCATTGATCACCCCCCTGTAAGGCTGCATTCAGACGTCCGTATGAATTTTACGGATCCACTGATAGATGGATCGGATCCGCAAAACACATACGGACGTCTGAATGGAGCCTTACAGAGGAGTGATCAATGACAGGGGGGTGATCAATGACAGGGGGGTGATCACCCCATATAGACTCCCTGATCACCCCCCTGTCATTGATCACCCCCCTGTAAGGCTGCATTCAGATGTCCGTATGATTTTTACGGATCCACTGATACATGGATCGGATCCGCAAAACACATACGGACATCTGAATGGAGCCTTATAGGGGGGTGATCAATGACAGGGGGGTGATCAATGACGGGGGGTGATCACCCCATATAGACTCCCTGATCACCCCCCCTGTCATTGATCACCCCCCCTGTCATTGATCACCCCCCTGTCATTGATCACCCCTCTGTAAGGCTCCATTCAGACATTTTTTTGGCCCAAGTTAGCGGAAATTTTTTTTTTTTTCTTACAAAGTCTCATATTCCACTAACTTGTGTCAAAAAATAAAATCTCACATGAACTCACCATACCCCTCACGGAATCCAAATGCGTACATTTTTTTAGACATTTATATTCCAGACTTCTTCTCACGCTTTAGGGCCCCTAGAATGCCAGGGCAGTATAAATACCCCACATGTGACCCCATTTCGGAAAGAAGACACCCCAAGGTATTCCGTGAGGGGCATATTGAGTCCATGAAAGATTGAAATTTTTGTCCCAAGTTAGCGGAAAGGGAGACTTTGTGAGGAAAAAAATAAAAAATATCAATTTCCGCTAACTTGTGCCAAAAAAAAAAAAATTCTATGAACTCGCCATGCCCCTCATTGAATACCTTGTGGTGTCTTCTTTCCAAAATGGGGTCACATGTGGGGTATTTATACTGCCCTGGCATTCTAGGGGCCCCAAAGCGTGAGAAGAAGTCTGGTATCCAAATGTCTAAAAATGCCCTCCTAAAAGGAATTTGGGCACCTTTGCGCATCTAGGCTGCAAAAAAGTGTCACACATCTGTTATCGCTGTACTCAGGAGAAGTTGGGGAATGTGTTTTGGGGTGTCATTTTACATATACCCATGCTGGGTGAGAGAAATATCTTGGTCAAATGCCAACTTTGTATAAAAAAATGGGAAAAGTTGTCTTTTGCCAAGATATTTCTCTCACCCAGCATGGGTATATGTAAAATGACACCCCAAAACACATTGCCCAACTTCTCCTGAATACGGAGATACCACATGTGTGACACTTTTTTGCAGCCTAGGTGGGCAAAGGGGCCCACATTCCAAAGAGCACCTTTCGGATTTCACCAGCCATTTTTTACAGAATTTGATTTCAAACTCCTTACCACACATTTGGGCCCCTGGAATGCCAGGGCAGTATAACTACCCCACAAGTGACCCCATTTTGGAAAGAAGACATCCCAAGGTATTCGCTGATGGGCATAGTGAGTTCATGGAAGTTTTTATTTTTTGTCACAAGTTAGTGGAATATGAGACTTTGTAAGAAAAAAAAAAAGAAAAAAAATCATCATTTTCCACTAACTTGTGACAAAAAATAAAAAATTCTAGGAACTCACTATGCCCATCAGCGAATACCTTAGGGTGTCTACTTTCCGAAATGGGGTCATTTGTGGGGTGTTTGTACTGTCTGGGCATTGTAGAACCTCAGGAAACATGACAGGTGCTCAGAAAGTCAGAGCTGCTTCAAAAAGCGGAAATTCACATTTTTGTACCATAGTTTGTAAACGCTATAACTTTTACCCAAACCATTTTTTTTTTCCCCAAACATTTTTTTTTATCAAAGACATGTAGAACAATAAATTTAGAGCAAAATTTATATATGGATCTCGTTTTTTTTGCAAAATTTTACAACTGAAAGTGAAAAATGTCATTTTTTTGCAAAAAAATCGTTAAATTTCGATTAATAACAAAAAAAGTAAAAATGTCAGCAGCAATGAAATACCACCAAATGAAAGCTCTATTAGTGAGAAGAAAAGGAGGTAAAATTCATTTGGGTGGTAAGTTGCATGACCGAGCAATAAACGGTGAAAGTGGTGTAGGTCAGAAGTGTAAAAAGTGGCCTGGTCTTTCAGGGTGTTTAAGCCATGGGGGCTGAGGTGGTTAAAGTGTGAAACCATGAGTCTACAATATTGAACTTTTTCACAATATAAAAATTTTCTGAGATACTGACTCTTGGGTTTACATTAGCTGTAAGCCATAATCATCAACATTAAAAGACATAAACACTTGTAATAAATCACTCTGTGTAATGAATCTATATAATATATACAGTCGTGGCCAAAAGTTTTGAGAATGACACAAATATTAGTTTTCACAAAGTTTGCTGCTAAACTGCTTTTAGATCTTTGTTTCAGTTGTTTCTGTGATGTAGTGAAATATAATTACACGCACTTCATACGTTTCAAAGGCTTTTATCGACAATTACATGACATTTATGCAAAGAGTCAGTATTTGCAGTGTTGGCCCTTCTTTTTCAGGACCTCTGCAATTCGACTGGGCATGCTCTCAATCAACTTCTGGGCCAATTCCTGACTGATAGCAACCCATTCTTTCATAATTACTTCTTGGACTTTGTCAGAATTAGTGGGTTTTTTTTACTTGTCCACTCGCCTCTTGAGGATTGACCACAAGTTCTCAATGGGATTAAGATCTGGGGAGTTTCCAGGCCATGGACCCAAAATGTCAACGTTTTGGTCCCCGAGCCACTTAGTTAACACTTTTGCTTTATGGCACGGTGCTCCATCGTGCTGGAAAATGCATTGTTCTTCACCAAACTGTTGTTGGATTGTTGGAAGAAGTTGCTGTTGGAGGGTGTTTTGGTACCATTCTTTATTCATAGCTGTGTTTTTGGGCAAAATTGTGAGTGAGCCCACTCCCTTGGATGAGAAGCAACCCCACACATGAATGGTCTCAGGATGCTTTACTGTTGGCATGACACAGGACTGATGGTAGCTCTCACCTTTTCTTCTCTGGACAAGCCTTTTTCCAGATGCCCCAAACAATCGGAAAGAGGCTTCATCGGAGAATACGACTTTGCCCCAGTCCTCAGCAGTCCATTCACCAAACTTTCTGCAGAAGATCAATCTGTGGCTGATGTTTTTTTTGGAGAGAAGTGGCTTCTTTGCTGCCCTTCTTGACAGCAGGCCATCTTCCAAAAGTCTTCGCCTCACTGTGCGTGCAGATGCGCTCACACCTGCCTGCTGCCATTTCTTAGCAAGCTCTGCACTGGTGGCACTCCGATCCCACAGCTGAATCCTCTTTAGGAGACGATCCTGGCGCTTGCTGGACTTTCTTAGACGCCCTGAAGCCTTCTTAACAAGAATTGAACCTCTTTCCTTGAAGTTCTTGATGATCCTATAAATTGTTGATTGAGGTGCAATCTTAGTAGCCACAATATCCTTGCCTGTGAAGCCATTTTTATGCAACGCAATGATGGCTGCATGCGTTTCTTTGTAGGTCACCATGGTTAACAATGGAAGAACAATGATTTCAAGCATCACCCTCCTTTTAACATGTCAAGTCTGCCATTTTAACCCAATCAGCCTGACATAACGATCTCCAGCCTTGTGCTCGTCAAAATTCTTACCTGAGTTAACAAGACGATTACTGAAATGATCTCAGCAGGTCCTTTAATGACAGCAATGAAATGCAGTGGAAAGGTTTTTTTGGGATTAAGTTAATTTTCATGGCAAAGAAGGACTATGCAATTCATCTGATCACTCTTCATAACATTCTGGAGTATATGCAAATTGTATTATAAAAACTTAAGCAGCAACTTTTCCAATTTCCAATATTTATGTAATTCTCAAAACTTTTGGCCACATAGAAACATAGAAACATAGAAACATAGAAACATAGAATGTGTCGGCAGATAAGAACCATTTGGCCCATCCAGTCTGCCCAATATACTAAATACTATGGATAGCCCCTGGCCCTATCTTATATGAAGGATGGCCTTATGCCTATCCCATGCATGCTTAAACTCCTCCACTGTATTTGCAGCTACCACTTCTGCAGGAAGGCTATTCCATGCATCCACTACTCTCTCAGTAAAGTAATACTTCCTGATAGTAATACTTCCTCGACTGTAAGTAATACTTCCCACGACTGTAAGTTTCACTTTTTGAATTACTGAAATAAATTAACTTTTCAATGATATTCTAATTTATTGAGATGCATCTCTAAGTGGGTTTCAGGCAGCTGTGACATCACAGATGTCAAGTAGATGAAACCACTGAAGTTACTACCCTATAGAAGACCCAGTGCAGCAGCAAGAAGGTATTATTTATGGAAACTGCTAAACTTATAACTATGCACAATCAATTAAAATCAAACTACTCAATCTTAATGCAATTTGTGAAAGCTGCCAGTAAAACGTCAAAGCACTAAATCCAGTGTCTGCTGTGCAGTGTAGTTGCTGCTATACATTAAAAGCAAATTGAGCATGGAGCAAATAGTATTTGAAGCTTTGGTTTATAGTAGTTGTGATTACCTTATGGCAGCATAGATGGGGAATCATCCTTAATCTTTGTTGTGGCGAAACCAACCTCGCCACTGGGTTTTGGAGGGGCCTGTTTGCCAGCCTCTTGCCCCAGGATTATGGGCCCTCTCATCAGCCCATGCTAAACTTTTGAACCCCTGGTCTAATTCGTGCCATTTTGGGATATGTTAAATGTCTATGTGTACTGTAAAGGGTGGGACATTGTATATTTGAGTAGTGACACCCCGACCGGGTACCTCCGTCGATGGATGCTCCTAGCGCTTCCCGAGGACTCCAAGCACTCCACTTGACACTGTAAAGGGTGGGACATTGTATATTTGAGTAGTGGCACCCCGACCGGGTACCTCCGTCGATGGATGCTCCTAGCGCTTCCCGAGGACTCCAAGCACTCCACTGACTTCGGGAGCCCTGCACAGTCCAGACTTCAGGACATTTTCTACGAGAGGGAGGCTAGGCAGGATTGGGATGACCCCCATGAGGTAGAGAAAGACCTGGTTCACCTAGCAATCCTGGAGTGGGAACTGGAGCAAGACTACCGAGATATCTTCTACTCCATTGGGAAGGCTCAGCAGGACAGCAAGAAGTCAGACCCAGGTCCAGAGCCCTTCAGCTGGGAGGATATTGTGGATGCTTACTGGGAAGAAACCCAGGTGGCCGGTGGAGATAGGACCGAGGTCTCTCCACCGGTCCTGCAGGGAATTGGGAGCCCAGTCTCCATTCACCAGCGGCAGGCGGAGTTACAGGGGGCAGAGACAGTCGGTCCTGTCCCCCAGCGGCAGTATGATTTACAGGGAATTGGGAGCCCAGTCTCCTTTCCTCAATGGCAGAGTGTAATACAGGAAATAGAGAGCGCAGTATCCTTTCCCCAGCAACAGGACACTGTATTTGGAGCGGAGACAGTCGGTCTCCCTCCCCAGAGGCTGGAAATATGTATGGGAGAGGAGCTTGCTACCCCCTCTCCCTATTGGCAGTGTGAATTGCAGGGAATTGGGAGCCCAGTCTTCATTCCCCAGCGCCCGTGTGATTTACAGGGAATTGGGAGCCCAGTCTAGAGTTGAGTGAACACCTGGATGTTCGGGTTCGAGAAGTTCGACCCGAACTTCGCCCTGAACCCCATTGAAGTCAATGGGGATCCGAACTTTTCGGCACTAAAAAGGCTGTAAAATAGCCCAGGAATGGGCTAGAGGGCTGCAAAAGGCAGCAAAATGTAGGTAAATCCCCTGCAAACAAATGTGGATAGGGAAATTAATTAAAAAAAACTAATAAACATTTTTTAATCAATTGGAGAGAGGTCCAATAGCAGAGAATCAGGCTTCATGTCACCCACCACTGGAACAGGCCTCTGTGAGATATTTAGGCCCCGGCACCCAGACAGAGGAGAGAGGTCCCATAGTAGAGAATCAGGCTTCATGTCATAGCAGAGAATCAGGCTTCATGTCACCCACCACTGGAACAGGCCACTGTGAGATATTTAGCCCCCGGCACCTAGACAGAGGAGAGAGGTCCCATAGCAGAGATTCAGGCTTCATGTCATAGCAGAGAATCAGGCTTCATGTCACCCACCACTGGAACAGGCCACTGTCAGATATTTTTAGACCCCGGCACCCAGACAGAGGAGAGAGGTCCCATAGCAGAGAATCAGGCTTCATGTCATAGCAGAGAATCAGGCTTTACGTCACCCACCACTGGAACAGGCCATTGTCAGATATTTTTAGGCCCCGGCACCCAGACATTGGAGAGGTTCATTTAACTTTGGGTTGCCCCGCAATATAATGGTAAAATTAAAAAAAGAGGATTGAATGAGGAAGTGCCCTGGAGTACAAGAATATATGGTTAAGGGGAGGTAGTTATAAATGTCTAATCTGCACAAGGGATGGACAGGTCCTGTGGGATCCATGCCTGGTTCATGTTTATGAACGTCAGCTTGTCCACATTGTCTGTAGACAGGCGGCTGCGTTTGTCTGTAATGGCGCCCCCTGCCGTGCTGAATACACGTTCAGACAAAACGCTGGCCGCCGGGCAGGCCAGCACCTCCAAGGCATAAAAGGCTAGCTCTGGCCACTTGGACAATTTGGAGACCCAGAAGTTGACTTGCTCTCACCACTGCCTCTTCCTCTGAACTCTGAAAGTCAGTGGCACGACCTTCATCGTCCCCTGCATCGTCTTCCACCCAGTCTTCCTCCCTGACCTCCTGTCCAGTCTGCACACTGCAGAAAGACGCAGCAGTTGGCACCTGTGTTTCGTCATCATCAGAGATCTGAGGTGGTATTCCCATGTCCTCATCATCAGGAAACATAAGTGGTTGTGCGTCAGTGCATTCTATGTCTTCCACCGCTGGGGAAGGGCTAGGTGGATGCCCTTGGGAAACCCTGCCAGCAGAGTCTTCAAACAGCATAAGAGACTGCTGCATGACTTGAGGCTCAGACAGTTTCCCTGATATGCATGGGGGTGATGTGACAGACCGATGGGCTTGGTTTTCAGGCGCCATCTGTGCGCTTTCTGCAGAAGACTGGGTGGGAGATAATGTGAACGTGCTAGATCCACTGTCGGCCACCCAATTGACTAATGCCTGTACCTGCTCAGGCCTTACCATCCTTAGAACGGCATTGGGCCCCACCAAATATCGCTGTAAATTCTGGCGGCTAATGGGACCTGAGGTAGTTGGTTCACTAGGACGTGTGGCTGTGGCAGAACGGCCATGTCCTCTCCCAGCACCAGAAGGTCCACTAACACCACCACGACCATGTCCGCGTCCGCGTCCCTTACTAGATGTTTTCCTCATTGTTACCGTTCACCACAATAAGAAAAAAATGATTTGGCCCAATGTATTGAATTCAAATTCAGGCCTTTTTTTACAGGCACCTAACACTATCTGGCTATCTATTTAAGTACCGTGTTACACTAATACAGGCACAGCAGTAACCACAGATTTAGCTGAATATAAATTGTAGGCCTAGTATTTAGGCCCTGGATGACAGGTATCCCTTTTACGGACAGAATTAGACTTGGAAATGCACGGTCGCGTGTAAAGTTATTGAGGATGACCCTATCAGCACCTTCAATGTAGTATACCCTTTTATGGATAGATTTAAACTTGGCCTGCTACAGCAGAAACCACTGATTTAGGGAATTGCTAATTTGAGACTTGTATTTCAACCCAGAACAAAAACTGTGCTTTGACGGACACTAAATAACTTGACCAGCCACAGCAGTAACCACAGATTTAGCTGAATATAAATTGTAGGCCCAGTATTTAGGCCCTGGATGACAGGTATCCCTTTTACGGACAGAATTAGACTTGGAAATGCACGGTAGCGTGTGACGTTGTTGAGGATGACCATATCAGCACCTTCAATGTAATATACCCTTTTATGGATAGATTTAAACTTGGCCTGCTACAGCAGAAACCACTGATTTAGGGAATTGCTAATTTGGGAATTGTATTTCAACCCACAAAAAATATATATCCTTTGCCAGACAGCAGACAGTATTACAATTGGCTAGCCACAGCTGAAACACCAGATTTAGGGTACTGCTATTTTGGCAATTGTATTTCACCCCTCAATAAAATAGCAAGCACAGCCAAGCCCCTGATGTAGGATATAGCAACAAAAAAAAACACACTATTGATGGTTAAATGGACTGCTATACATTGGCATGGCTCAGTCGTACAGGACCAGCACAGCGCCCCCTGCTAGTGATTTCACAGGTGCAGTCACCATCTCTTCCTTATGTGATTATTCTTTTTTTCTCTATCACCACAGGGACCTTGTTCTGGATCCAGTGGACCATCACGCCAACGACACCCTAGATGAGGTAGGACCAGATTTTATTAGGACTGGGTGAGAGTGTAGCCATGCATTGGGCTTAGGGCTCGTTAACATGAGCGGATGCCATGCGGCTAAACAAGAAAATGACATTGTGCTGGACTGCTGGTATAATTACACAATGCTATGGGGCTGGTATGTAATTTTTTCCAGGGCTGGTTTTCATACCCAGTCCAGCCCTGCTACTTTGGCATCATAGGTAGGTTTCCGTCAGGAAATCTGCAGTGATATCACAATGGTGTGTCATTTAGGTAATCTTCCATGACAAAACAAATGTACAATAAATTAACCCCTTAAGGACCCTGCCATTTTTCACCTTAAGGACCAGGCCATTTTTTGCAAATCTGACATGTGTCACTTTATGTGGTGATAACTTTAAAATGCTTTTACTTATCCAAGCCATTCTGAGATTGTTTTCTCATCACATATTGTACTTCATTACAGTGGTAAACTTGAGTCAAAATATTTCATTTTTATTTATAAAATAAAGTTGCAATTTTCAAAATTAAAATTTCTTTGCTTTTAAAACAGATAGTTATACCTCCTAAAATAGTTATTACTTTACATTTCCCATATGTCTACTTCATGTTTGGATCATTTTTCTTTATTTAGGACGTTAGAAGGCTTAGAAGTTAAGAAGCAAATCTTGAAATTTTTCAGAAAATTTCCAAAACCCACTTTTTAAGGACCAGTTCAGTCACTTTGTGAGGCTTATATAATAGAAACCACCCATAAATGGCCCCATTTTAGAAACTACACCCCTCAAGGTATTCAAAACTGATTTCATAAACTTTCTTAACCTTTTAGGTGTTCCAAAGAATTAAAGGAAAATGCAGATGAAATTTCATATTTCATATTTTCACATTTTAATATATTTTTTCCAATAACAAAGCAAGGGTAAGCAGCCAAACAAAACGTAATATTTATTGCCCTGATTCTGTGGATTACAGAAACACCCCATATGTGGTCATAAACTGCTGAATGGGCACATGGCAGGGCGCAGAAGGAAAGGAATGCCATATGGTTTTTGGAGTGCAGATTTCACTGGCATAATTTTAAGTTGCCATGTCACATTTGAAGACTCCCTGATGCACCCCTAGAGTAGAAACTCCAAAAAAGTGACCCCATTTTGGAAACTACACCCCTCAAGGTAATCAAAACTGATTTTACAAACTTTGTTAACAATTTAGGTGTTCCACAAGATTTAAAGGAAAATGTAGAAGAAATTTTAGAATTTCACTTTTTTGCCAAATTTTCCATTTTAATCCATTTTTTCCCCATAACAAAGCAAGGGTTAACAGCCAAACAAAACTCAATATTTATTGCCCTGATTCTGTAGTTTACACAAACACCCCATATGTGGTCGTAAAAACTGCTGTACGGGCACACGGCAGGGAATATTTTAAGTTGCCATGTCACATTTGAAGACCTCCTGATGCACCCCTAGAGTAGAAACTCCCCAAAAATTACCCTATTTTGGAAACTACGGGATAAGGCCTCATGCACACGACCGTATTTTGTTTCCGTGTCCATTCCGTTTTTTTTGCGGATAGGATGCGGACCCATTCATTTCAATGGGTCCGCAAAAAATGCGGACAGCACACCGTGTGCTGTCCGCATCAGTATTTCCGTTTCGTTGCTCCGCAAAAAAAACGGATGCCATACGGAAAGTCATCCTTTTTTTTGCGGATCCGCAATTTGCGGACCGCAAAACACATACGGTCGTGTGCATGTAGCCTAAGGCTACTTTCACACTGGCGTTTCTGGGTCCGCCAGTGAGATCCGTTTCAAGGCTCTCACAAGCGGCCCAAAACAAATCAGTTCAGCCCCAATGCATTCTGAATGGATAAGGATCCGTTCAGAACGCATCAGTTTGCCTTCGTTCAGCCTCCATTCCGCTCTGGAGGCGGACACCAAAACGCTGCTTGCAGCGTTTTGATGTCCGTCTGACGAAACTGAGCCAAACGGATCCGTCCTGACTTACAATGTAAGTCAATGGGGACGGATCCGTTTTTACTGACACAATATGGTGCAATTGAAAACGGATCCGCCTCCCATTGACTTTCAATGTAAGTCAAAACTGAGCCGTTTGCATTATCTCTTTGGTTGCTTTTGCAGTATGCTTTGGGTCATTGTCCATCTGCATTGTGGAGCGCCGTCCAATACAGATTCTACATATGACCACGTTCACCTCCTCCGGCGGCTTAACAAAAAACTGCCACACCACCGAGTACGTGATTTTATCCCCAACACTACGCGCTGACTGACTGCTGCTGCCTGCTTAAACCCCTGCACTGCTACTTCCCGGGCAGGTAGGCTCCCGCAAAGTGGGTGGTTTCCCCCAGGCACGTTTGGCTACCGACCTCCCACTGCTGCCACCCTGCTGACTTTCATGCACGCTAGCGACTTGCTGGCTCCGCAGCTGGCTCACGGGCAAGTTGCCACCCTCTTCTCCCGATGATGATGAAGCCCTTTCGTCACCTGGCTCCCAAGTGCGATCAGCTAAATCATCATCATTGAGTACTGTCTGCACGTCACTGATGTCCTCCTCAACCGTCTCTGGGTCAGGAGCTGACCTAGTAGCTCTTCCTTGCTGAAAAGTGTGGCCGAGCCTACGGCATATAATACTTCTCGCGGTGAGGGAACTGAAAATGAGAGAGGAAGGTTCAGTACAGTTGGGGGCACAGGGCCTGCTTCCGGGCATGCCAACTAAGTGTCGTGTCAGAGGAACCCACCAACTCTTGGCTGGGGGTGTCTGAGGTCACTTGGGACGAAGTGGATGACAGAGTCAACCATTCAAAAACCGCTGGGTTGCTGGTCAACACACGACCGCTAGATAACACCGGTTGCACAGGCCTCTCGCTGCGACCCCTGCTGCCACGCCCCCTTACTCTGCTGTGACCTCTGCCTGCGCCAGAAACATTTAGGCCTCTATAACTCCTCTGTACAGGGCCAGGCACTTCTTTGTCTGACATACTGTTAAATCAAATAACCAAATGTTAGATCAAATAAAAAATTGCCACTAATACACGGTAAACAGGGCTTTAGAGTAGATCACTGCACCGCTGAACAGCAATTAGTCCCTATTTTTTTTTACTTTTACACAACACAAAAGGCTTTTCAACAGTTAAGTGCAACGCTGAATGGCGAATATATTTTTATTTCACTACTAATACACGGCAAACAGGGCTTTAGAATATATCACTGCACCGCTGATCGGCAATTAGGCCCTAATTTTTTTCTACTTTTACACAACACAAAAGGCTTTTCAAAAGATAAGTGCAAGTAGAAAGGCGAATATATTTTTTATTTTGCCACTAATACACGGCAAACAGGGCTTAGAATATATCACTGCACCAAACAAGGGCAAATATATTTTTCTTTTGCCACTAATACACTGCAAAAAGGGCTTCACAACATATAACTGCACTGCACAAGGGCAAATAATATGTACTCTAGAAATATTTCCTTGTAATAATAAACCCTGTAAATGGCTGTATTAAACAGCACTTGCACCCCAATAACAAGAACGGTTTGCTGGAATTACAGAGCTGCCACGCCCCCTTACTCTGCTGTGACCTCTGCCTGCGCCAGAAACATTTAGGCCTCTATCACTCCTCTGTACAGGGCCAGGCACTTCTTTGTCTGACATACTGTTAAATCAAATAACCAAATGTTAGATCAAATAAAAAATTGCCACTAATACACGGTAAACAGGGCTTTAGAGTAGATCACTGCACCGCTGAACAGCAATTAGTCCCTATTTTTTTTTTACTTTTACACAACACAAAAGGCTTTTCAACAGTTAAGTGCAACGCTGAATGGCGAATATATTTTTATTTCACTACTAATACACGGCAAACAGGGCTTTAGAATATATCACTGCACCGCTGATCGGCAATTAGGCCCTAATTTTTTTCTACTTTTACACAACACAAAAGGCTTTTCAAAAGATAAGTGCAAGTAGAAAGGCGAATATATTTTTTATTTTGCCACTAATACACGGCAAACAGGGCTTAGAATATATCACTGCACCAAACAAGGGCAAATATATTTTTCTTTTGCCACTAATACACTGCAAAAAGGGCTTCACAACATATAACTGCACTGCACAAGGGCAAATAATATGTACTCTAGAAATATTTCCTTGTAATAATAAACCCTGTAAATGGCTGTATTAAACAGCACTTGCACCCCAATAACAAGAACGGTTTGCTGGAATTACAGAGCTGTTTAATGTCAATTTGGTCAGAGACAAAATTGGGCAGAAGTATAGATTAAGGTTGAGTCAGGGTTAGGGTTCAGAAATATTCCAGACTTTGAATATTCCTTGGAGAACCATTAAATCCCTTATCACAAAATGAAAAGAATGAGGCACAACTACAAACCTGACAAGAAAAGCCACTACCAAAACCCATAGACCGAGAAAGGAAGGCATTAAACTGACATTCAACAAAGACACCAAAAATAACACTAAAGAAGCTCTAAAGATCCACAGGGGAGATGAAAGTATTTGTCCATAGGACACTATCAGCTGCACACTCCACAGAGCAGGACTTTACGGAAGAGTGGTCAGAAAAAGAGCCATTGCATAAAGAAAAACATAAGAAAACACACTTGGTGTTTGCCAAAGATCATACATATGGCACTCTCCAAACACTTGGAAGAGGGTTTTCTGGTCAGATGATACCATCATGGGAAATGCTATGTGTGGTGCAAACCCAAACTTCCCATCACCCCAAGAAAACAATTCCCACACTGATGCATGGTGGTGGAAGCATTATGTTGTGTGTATACTTTTCATCAGCAGAGACTGGAAACTAGTAAGTAAATACATGGAAATTATTGAGGAAAACTTGTTTCAGCCTTGAATAGTCTGACACAGGTAGCACTAATTGGATAATGTCAGACTGTGCAAGAACACAACCCCAACTGGTAACACCCCGCTGTGCCTTCATTGCAAAATAGGGGACATCATCTTCATCTGGAGGAAAGAAGGTTTGTACACACTTTACTATGATCCTCTCCTTCCTGGTGTCTCAACAACTCATCCTGCTGCTATCCCAAATACTGTACTAGAGCCATACAGATAGTCCCCCATTCCCCATAATATTATTCCCCCTGTATATTATAATGACCCCCTCTGTATTATTATTATTATTATTAACATTACTGACCCCCTCTGTATTATTATTATTATTAATACACTGCGTGCAGAATTATTAGGCAAATGAGTATTTTGACCACATCATCCTCTTTATGCATGTTGTCTTACTCCAAGCTGTATAGGCTCGAAAGCCTACTACCAATTAAGCATATTAGGTGATGTGCATCTCTGTAATGAGAAGGGGTGTGGTCTAATGACATCAACACCCTATATTAGGTGTGCATAATTATTAGGCAACTTCCTTTCCTTTGGCAAAATGGGTCAAAAGAAGGACTTGACAGGCTCAGGAAAGTCAAAAATAGTGAGATATCTTGCGGAGGGATGCAGCACTCTTAAAATTGCAAAGCTTCTGAAGCGTGATCATCGAACAATCAAGCGTTTCATTCAAAATAGTCAACAGGGTCGCAAGAAGCGTGTGGAAAAACCAAGGCGCAAAATAACTGCCCATGAACTGAGAAAAGTCAAGCGTGCAGCTGCCAAGATGCCACTTGCCACCAGTTTGGCCATATTTCAGAGCTGCAACATCACTGGAGTGCCCAAAAGCACAAGGTGTGCAATACTCAGAGACATGGCCAAGGTAAGAAAGGCTGAAAGACGACCACCACTGAACAAGACACACAAGCTGAAACGTCAAGACTGGGCCAAGAAATATCTCAAGACTGATTTTTCTAAGGTTTTATGGACTGATGAAATGAGAGTGAGTCTTGATGGGCCAGATGGATGGGCCCGTGGCTGGATTGGTAAAGGGCAGAGAGCTCCAGTCCGACTCAGACGCCAGCAAGGTGGAGGTGGAGTACTGGTTTGGGCTGGTATCATCAAAGATGAGCTTGTGGGGCCTTTTCGGGTTGAGGATGGAGTCAAGCTCAACTCCCAGTCCTACTGCCAGTTTCTGGAAGACACCTTCTTCAAGCAGTGGTACAGGAAGAAGTCTGCATCCTTCAAGAAAAACATGATTTTCATGCAGGACAATGCTCCATCACACGCGTCCAAGTACTCCACAGCGTGGCTGGCAAGAAAGGGTATAAAAGAAGAAAATCTAATGACATGGCCTCCTTGTTCACCTGATCTGAACCCCATTGAGAACCTGTGGTCCATCATCAAATGTGAGATTTACAAGGAGGGAAAACAGTACACTTCTCTGAACAGTGTCTGGGAGGCTGTGGTTGCTGCTGCACGCAATGTTGATGGTGAACAGATCAAAACACTGACAGAATCCATGGATGGCAGGCTTTTGAGTGTCCTTGCAAAGAAAGGTGGCTATATTGGTCACTGATTTGTTTTTGTTTTGTTTTTGAATGTCAGAAATGTATATTTGTGAATGTTGAGATGTTATATTGGTTTCACTGGTAAAAATAAATAATTGAAATGGGTATATATTTGTTTTTTGTTAAGTTGCCTAATAATTATGCACAGTAATAGTCACCTGCACACACAGATATCCCCCTAAAATAGCTAAAACTAAAAACAAACTAAAAACTACTTCCAAAAATATTCAGCTTTGATATTAATGAGTTTTTTGGGTTCATTGAGAACATGGTTGTTGTTCAATAATAAAATTAATCCTCAAAAATACAACTTGCCTAATAATTCTGCACTCCCTGTATAATGGCCCCCTCTTTGTTAATAATGTAATGGCCCCTTCTTTGCTAATAATGTAATGGCCCCCTCTTTGTTATTAATGTAATGATCACATTAATAACAAAGAGGGGGCCATTACATTATTAACAAAGAGGGGGGCATTACATTAATAACAAAGAGGGGGCCATTATATTATTATTAATAATAATAATAATAATAATAATACAGAGGGGGTCAGTAATGTTAATAATAATAATACAGAGGGGGAATATAATATACAGGGGGGAATAATATTATGAGGAATGGGGGACTATCTGTATGGCTCTAGCACAGTATTTGGGATAGCAGCAGGATGAGTTGTTGAGACACCAGGAAGGAGAGGATGATAGTAAAGTGTGGAACATACATTTTTTTTCTGTGAAACTCTGCAGAGACAAGAAGCGGCTGAAAGAAGGGATCATGGCGGTCTTATCTCCGATAACGCTTATAACGCTGAGGAAAGTCTACATCACAGGAGACGTCACTGGATGTAACAGGTATGGTTCTGTATTCTACTGTACAGTGAGTGCAGAATTATTAGGCAAGTTGTATTTTTGAGGATTAATTTTATTATTGAACAACAACCATGTTCTCAATGAACTCAAAAAACTCATTAATATCAAAGCTGAATATTTTTGGAAGTAGTTTTTAGTTTGTTTTTAGTTTTAGCTATTTTAGGGGGATATCTGTGTGTGCAGGTGACTATTACTGTGCATAATTATTAGGCAACTTAACAAAAAACAAATATACCCATTTCAATTATTTATTTTTACCAGTGAAACCAATATAACATCTCAACATTCACAAATATACATTTCTGACATTCAAAAACAAAACAAAAATAAATCAGTGACCAATATAGCCACCTTTCTTTGCAAGGACACTCAAAAGCCTGCCATCCATGGATTCTGTCAGTGTTTTGATCTGTTCACCATCAACATTGCGTGCAGCAGCAACCACAGCCTCCCAGACACTGTTCAGAGAGGTGTACTGTTTTCCCTCCTTGTAAATCTCACATTTGATGATGGACCACAGGTTCTCAATGGGGTTCAGATCAGGTGAACAAGGAGGCCTTGTCATTAGATTTTCTTCTTTTATACCCTTTCTTGCCAGCCACGCTGTGGAGTACTTAGACGCGTGTGATGGAGCATTGTCCTGCATGAAAATCATGTTTTTCTTGAAGGATGCAGACTTCTTCCTGTACCACTGCTTGAAGAAGGTGTCTTCCAGAAACTGGCAGTAGGACTGGGAGTTGAGCTTGACTCCATCCTCAACCCGAAAAGGCCCCACAAGCTCATCTTTGATGATACCAGCCCAAACCAGTACTCCACCTCCACCTTGCTGGCGTCTGAGTCGGACTGGAGCTCTCTGTCCTTTACCAATCCAGCCACGGGCCCATCCATCTGGCCCATCAAGACTCACTCTCATTTCATCAGTCCATAAAACCTTAGAAAAATCAGTCTTGAGATATTTCTTGGCCCAGTCTTGACGTTTCAGCTTGTGTGTCTTGTTCAGTGGTGGTCGTCTTTCAGCCTCTTACCTTGGCCATGTCTCTGAGTATTGCACACCTTGTGCTTTTGGGCACTCCAGTGATGTTGCAGCTCTGAAATATGGCCAAACTGGTGGCAAGTGGCATCTTGGCAGCTGCACGCTTGACTTTTCTCAGTTCATGGGCAGTTATTTTGCGCCTTGGTTTTTCCACACGCTTCTTGCGACCCTGTTGACTATTTTGAATCAAAAAGCTTGATTGTTCGATGATCACGCTTCAGAAACTTTGCAATTTTAAGAGTGCTGCATCCCTCTGCAAGATATCTCACTATTTTTGACTTTTCTGAGCCTGTCAAGTCCTTCTTGGAGCTACTAAACTAGTACATGGATTGCAGGATAAAACTTACCAGGAAAGGTTAAAGGACCTTAATATGTATAGCTTGGAAGAAAGAAGAGACAGAGGGGATATGATAGAAACTTTTAAATACATAAAGGGAATCAACTCGGTAAAGGAAGAGAGCATATTTAAAAGAAGAAAAACTACCACAAGAGGACACAGTTTTAAATTAGAGGGGCAAAGGTTTAAAAGTAATATAAGGAAGTATTACTTTACTGAGAGAGTAGTGGATGCATGGAATAGCCTTCCTGCAGAAGTGGTAGCTGCAAATACAGTGAAGGGGTTTAAGCATGCATGGGATAGGCATAAGGCCATCCTTCATATAAGATAGGGCCGGGGGCTATCCATAGTATTCAGTATATTGGGCAGACTAGATGGGCCAAATGGTTCTTATCTGCCGACACATTCTATGTTTCTATGTTTCTATGTTTCTTTTGACCCATTTTGCAAAAAGGAAAGGAAGTTGCCTAATAATTATGCACACCTAATATAGGGTGTTGATGTCATTAGACCACACCCCTTCTCATTACAGAGATGCACATCACCTAATATGCTTAATTGGTAGTAGGCTTTTGAGCCTATACAGCTTGGAGTAAGACAACATGCATAAAGAGGATGATGTGGTCAAAATACTCATTTGCCTAATAATTCTGCACTCCCTGTATATAATAATGTCCATCCACATATCTGTTTCACGGTAGGGTTGGGGAAGGAGATTGAGAATTTGGCCCACCCTGCCGCATCCTGGCCGCAGACTTCAGGTCACACTGTGCGTGTTCTGAATTCTGGGGGCTCACACCCATCTACTACATTTTCTGTACTCGGAGAGTTATCACTGTGTTATCTGTAGTGTTACATAGGACTGCAGGTGACATCTACTACATTATCTTTACTCAGAGTTATCACTGTGTTATCTGAGGTGTTACATAGGGACTGCAGGGAACATCTATTACATTATCTGTACTGAGAGAGTTATCACTGTATTATCTGTGGTGTTACATAGGAATGTAGGTGACATCTACTACATTATCTGTACTCAGAGAGTTATCACTGTTATCTGTGGTGTTACATAGGACTGATAGTGATCTACTACATTATCTATTAAAAGGGGCGTGCCATGGGGGGGAACAATTTTTGGCTTGCCCTGGGTGCTGGCAACCCACGCTACGCCACTGTATGGATGCATGGCAGGGTTCAAAAGGGAAGTAGCGCCATAGGGATTTTGGAGGACAGATTATGCAGCATTGGCTTTTGGGAGTTATGTCGCATATGAAGACACCCTGAGGTACACCTAGAGTGGAAACCCCCAAAAAGTGACCCAGTTCTGGAAACTACCAGTGATGAGCGGCAGCGGCAATATTCAAATTTGCGATATTTGGTGAATATTTGGGTGAATATTTGTCATATATTCGTAAATTCGTGATCTCCAGTCATTATTTTCTTGATTGCAAAAAATCGGCAATCGGAACTATCGCGATAAAAATTGTGATCAACGCTACTCCTAAAGTCAAAGATATTGCAGCCTTCTCATTGGCCCACAAGCAAGAAGCAGTGAGGGATCATGGGAACTGATAAAAAACAAAATCTAGAATATTAGCGATTACAAAGATATAGCACTATATTCTAGATATTCACGAATTCTCGAAGTGCCAATATTTGCGATAAAAATTTGCAATTACAATATTCGTGATCAAAACTAGAAACTACACCCCTCAAGGAATATTTTAACATGTGTAGTGAGAAATGGCTGTAAAAAAGGAAAAATCTAATTATTTTTCCAGAAAAATAAACTTTAGGCACAAATATTTCACTTTCACAAGGCGGAACTGGAGAAAATGCACCCCCTAATTTATTGCCCATTTTCACCTGATTACAGCAATACCCCATATGTGCTTGTATACTGCTATATGGGCGTACCACAGGTGTCGCACACACAGGGGGTGGAGAAGTAACCACTGGGGGTGGAGAAGTAACCACTGAGCTCAACCCGCGCCCCTGTCCCTGCCTACTTGCCTCGCAAATCCTAGTGACAAGGGACAACTGGTAGACAAACCCTCAGCTAGGATAAGTGCAGGGAAGACAGACAATACATGCAACAGAGTAGTCAAACAAGCCGAGTCAGAAACCAAGAGAGCAGCACGGTACCAGAAGAGCAAGCGGAGGATCGTCAGGAGAAGCCGAAGTCAGAACCAGGAGGAAGCGTCAAGACCAAGGGATGAGACGGACAGGTAATCAGAAGACAAGCAGGACCAACAAACCAGGTAAGTAATATCGCAGGAAGGACCTAAATAACAGGCAATCTCTGGCCAGCAGATTACCTGTATAAATAGGGCGCTAGTGGAGTCATGTGACGTGGCCAGCGTCACATGACTCCTGAGTTCCAATACAGCTGAGAGCTGAGTGATCAGCTCGGCACTCAGCCCCAGTTTGGTTACCACAGGAATGGGCGACGCTGGGCGCGCTGAAACGCGAGCGCACCTCGGCCGTCCCCGCCTCCTGGAACCACGCACAGCGCGCATCGTGACAACAGGGGTCAGAAGGAAAGGAGCACCAAATGGCTTCTGGATGGCAGATTTCACCTGAATAATTGACAGGCGCCATCTTGCAATTGAACACACTCTGAGGTACTCCTAGAGTGGAAACCCCCCAAAATTTACCCCATTCCGGAAACTACACCCCTCAAGGAATATTTGAAGGTGTGTAGTGAGCAGTTGACCCATCAGGCGTTTCAGAGCATTAGGAACCGCTTGTCTGTCAAAATGAAAAATTTTAATTTTTTCCAGAAAAAGTTGCTTTACACCCACATTTTTCACTTTCACAAGGGGTAACAGAATAAAATGCACCCACATTTTGTCCCCCATTTCCCCCGAATATGCCAACACCCCATATTTGCTCATAAAATGATGTATGGGCGCATAGTAGGGCTCTAGACTCAAACAGCTAAATATGGATTGGCAGACATTTATTTTAGGTGCCATGCCGCATTCAATAAATTCCTGAGGTCCCCAGAAATGAAAAACCCCAAGAAGTGACCCCATTTCAGAAAGAGCACCCCCGTACGAACATTTTAAGTGGTAGAAAGGGTACTTTTCAGCAAACAGTTGACTCACGGAAGGCAGAAATACCAGAGAAAGCATTTTAAAGCACACATTTGAAAAAATGAAAAATTACTAGCAGACCCAGATTTTTCACTTTCATAAGGGGTTAAAGGAGAAAATGCAGCCCAATATATGTTCCCCATTTTGTAATTTTGCAAACACCCCATATGTGCTTGTAGCCTGTTGTATTGGCGCACAGCAGGTCTCTAGAGGCAAAGTGCAAAAAATTTTTTTTGCAGGCCTGAATTAACAGACATGTACACTGCTCAAAAAAATAAAGGGAACACTTAAACAACACAATGTAACGCCAAGTCAATCACACTTCTGTGACAATCAGTGACAATCAATCTCACATGCTGTTGTGCAAATGGGATAGACAACAGGTGGAAATTATAGGCAATTAGCAAGACACCCCCAATAAAAGAGTGGTTCTGCAGGTGGTGACCACAGACCATTTCTCAGTTCCTATGCTTCCTGGCAGATGTTTTGGTCACTTTTGAATGCTGGCAGTGCTTTCACTCTAGTGGTAGCATGAGACGGAGTCTACAACCCACACAAGTGGCTCAGATAGTGCAGCTTATCCAGGATGGCACATCAATGCGAGCTGTGGCAAGAAGGTTTGCTGTGTCTGTCAGCGTAGTGTCCAGAGCATGGAGGCGCTACCAGGAGATAGGCCAGTACATCAGGAGACGTGGAGGAGGCCGTAGGAGGGCAACAACCCAGCAGCAGGACCGCTACCTCCGCCTTTGTGCAAGGAGGAACAGGAGGAGCACTGCCAGAGCCCTGCAAAATGACCTCCAGCAGGCCACAAATATGCATGTGTCTGCTCAAACGGTCAGAAACAGACTCCATGAGGGTGATATGAGGGCCTGACGTCCACAGGTGGGGGTTGTGCTTACAGCCCAACACCGTGCAGGACGTTTGGCATTTGCCAGAGAACACCAAGATTGGCAAATTCGCCACTGGCGCCCTGTGCTCTTCACAGATGAAAGCAGGTTCACACTGAGCACATGTGACAGACGTGACAGAGTCTTGAGACGCCGTGGAGAACGTTCTGCTGCCTGCAACATCCTCCAGCATGACCGGTTTGGCATTGGGTCAGTAATGGTGTGGGGTGGCATTTCTTTGGAGGGCCGCACAGCCCTCCATATGCTCGCCAGAGGTAGCCTGACTGCCATTAGGTACAGAGATGAGATCCTCAGACCCCTTGTGAGACCATATGCTGGTGCGGTTGGCCCTGGGTTCCTCCTAATGCCAGACAATGCTAGACCTCATGTGGCTGGAGTGTGTCAGCAGTTCCTGCAAGACGAAGGCATTGATGCTATGGACTGGCCCGCCCGTTCCCCAGACCTGAATCCAATTGAGCACATCTGGGACATCATGCATCGCTCTATCCACCAACGTCACGTTGCACCACAGACTGTCCAGGAGTTGGCAGATGCTTTAGTCCAGGTCTGGGAGGAGGAGATCCCTCAGGAGACCGTCCGCCACCTCATCAGGAGCATGCACAGGCGTTGTAGGGAGGTCATACAGGCACGTGGAGGCCACACACACTACTGAGCCTCATTTTGACTTGTTTTAAGGACATTACATCAAAGTTGGATCAGCCTGTAGTGTGTTTTTCCACTTTAATTTTGAGGGTGACTCCAAATCCAGACCTCCATGGGTTGAAAAATTTGATTTCCATTTTTTAATTTTTGTGTGATTTTGTTGTCAGCACATTCAACTATGTAAAGAATAAAGTATTTCAGAAGAATATTTAATTAATTCAGATCTAGGATGTGTTATTTTTGTGTTCCCTTTATTTTTTTGAGCAGTGTATTTTAGGTGCATTGTCGCATTAAATAAATTTCCTGAGGTCCCCAGAAATGGAAAACCCCAAGAAGTGACCCCATTTTGGAAAGAGCACCCCCGTACGAACATTTTAAGTGGTGGAAAGAGTACTTTTCAGCAAACAGGTGACTCACAGAAGGCAGAAATACTAGAGAAAGCTTTTCAAAGCACACATTTGTAAAAATGAAAAATTACTAGCAGACCCAAATTTTTCACTTTCACAAGGGGTTAAAGGAGAAAATGCACCCCAGCATATGTTCCCCAGTTTCTTCCCATTCAAAAAACACCCCATATGTGCTTGTCACATGCTGTATGGGTGTACAGCAGGGCTCTAGAGGCAAACTGCAAAATATGGATTTTGCAGGCCTGAAAAAACAGACATGGATTTTAGGTGTCATGTCTCATGTTAAAAAATTCCTGAGGTCCCCAGAAATTAAAAACCACAAGAAGTGACCCCATTTTGGAAAGAGCACCCCCGTACGAACATTTTAAGTGGTGGAAAATGTACTTTTCAGCAAACAGGTGTCTCACAGAAGGCAGAAACACTTGTTAAAGGATTTCAAAGCACATATTTGTGAAAATGACAAATTACTAGCAGACCCCAAATTTTCAGTTTCACAAGGAGTTAAAGGAGAATTTGCACCCTGGTATGTGTTCCCCATTTTCTCCCCATTCAGGAAACACCAAATATGTGCTTGTAACCTGCTGTATGGCCGCACAGCAGGGCTCTAGAGGCAAACTGCAAAAAAATTATTTTGCAGGCCTGAATAAACAGCCATGGATTTTAGTTGCCATGTCGCATGTCAAAAAATTCCTGAGGTCACCAGAAATTAAAACCCCCAAGAAGTGACCCCATTTTGCAAAGAGCACCCCCGTGCGAACATTTTAAGGGGTTGAAAGGGCACTTTTGACCAAACAGGTGTATTACAGAAATTAATATGTAGTGGTTGGTGAAAAGTGGATATGTGAGCTCTGTGGACAAAATCAGTTATAAGGTGGTAAAACTAGAAAAGCTTCCATTTCTGGGGAAATTGTGTGAAGTGTTCTTGCCTCCACCAGTAGACTACAACTGGAGTGGGCGGAGTAACTAGGTGGAGTGGCTTGAGTAACTGTTGTGTGGTTGGAGTGGCTGGAGTAACTGTGGAAAGGTTGGACTGGGCAGAGTAACTTTATGGAGTGTTTGGAGTGAGTAAAGATAGTAAACATTACACTAACCAATTGATTGATCAAATTTAAAAAGTGCACATGGCAAGTTTGATAGAGTGAGAAATGCATTTCAACTTTTATTTATTCATATAGCACATTTAATTGCAATGTTGTTGCACAAAGTGCTTCATAGTTACATTAAAACATACATTTATAAAAACATTAGCAGCCGATTTGTGTAGGTGGGCTTGAAAATGAGGGAGTGGTGGCAGTTTAGAAATCATGTCCTGATGTTTCAGCTCACACTCTAGCTTTTGTCACTCTTCTGGCTGCTCACACACCTGGGTTCCTATGGCAACTCACTCTACAGCAAGGGCAGAGAAGAGCGGTTAAAAACAAACTGCTCCAACTTGCTCACTTTACTGTCCGTTGCCATCTTCAACCGGTTGTAGTTTAAAAATTATAAATCCTACAGCGAAGAGCTTTATATTGTGAGAATCACAAGACCCAGACCTACATTTTGATGCATAGTATATTAAAAATAAAGGCACAGTCGCAGTTTAGAAATTGCCCTTCAAATTTGAGGTGGCTAGTGTGGAGTTTCAATGAATGTCAATGGGCGGCATGAGTTGCAAATTGTTATATTGTGGAAACTATCAGGACTATGGCTTAACCGTGGACATTTTTAGTGGCAGCAGGGATAGCTGAAACTTTTGATACAATATTTGTGTAGGTGGTCTTGAAAATAAGGGAGTGGTGGCAGTTTAAAAATCATGTCCTGTTTTTATAGCTCCCACTCTAGCTTTTGTCAGCTCCCACTCTAGTTTTGAACATTCCACCATTCATTCCTATGGGACCAATTTCGCCACAAAAACGCTGATATTTTGTGAACCATTCGGCGAAACGTTCCACAAAGTAATAGCACACCAATCGGGAACAATCTGCACGTTTCGGTATATTACATTAGTATATTACATACAGTAAATTTGGCTATAATAATAATAAGAAGAAGAATGTGAGATAACAGTAAGTGGTCTTGCCATGCAAGAACACTTAATTATAGGGTACATCAAGGATGAAATTATTCCATGGATGAGTAATAGATTCTGAAACAATCCTTGATGCACAGGCCAGGTTTTTCAGGGCAGGTTTCGCAATGGTGAATGGTGTCTTTCCTTATCCCTCTTTTGGAACACACCCTGCATCTTTTTTGGGTCCTTCCCTTTCTCGCTGTTTGGGGGACTTCACCAGGAAAATGTTGTACTGGGGCCCTCGATTGCTTGGTTAGAAAAAATTAGGGTCTTTATCACCACGTCTTGAAACTGTAGGAATATTCTTGGATGGCCTCTAGATTTAACCACCTCAGCCCCCAGTGCTTAAACACCCTGAAAGACCAGGCCACTTTTTACACTTCTGACCTACACTACTTTCACCGTTTATTGCTCGGTCATGCAACTTACCACCCAAATGAATTTTACCTCCTTTTCTTCTCACTAATAGAGCTTTCATTTGGTGGTATTTCATTGCTGCTGACATTTTTACTTTTTTTGTTATTAATCGAAATTTAACGATTTTTTTGCAAAAAAAACGACATTTTTCACTTTCAGTTGTAAAATTTTGCAAAAAAAACGAGATCCATATATAAATTTTGCTCTAAATTTATTGTTCTACATGTCTTTGATAAAAAAAAAATGTTTGGGTAAAAAAAAATGGTTTGGGTAAAAGTTATAGCGTTTACAAACTATGGTACAAAAATGTGAATTTCCGCTTTTTGAAGCAGCTCTGACTTTCTGAGCACCTGTCATGTTTCCTGAGGTTCTACAATGCCCAGACAGTACAAACACCCCACAAATGACCCCATTTAGGAAGGTACACACCCTAAGGTATTCGCTGATGGGCATAGTGAGTTCATAGAACTTTTTATTTTTTGTCACAAGTTAGCGAAAAATGATGATTTTTTTTATTTATTTTTTTTCTTACAAAGTCTCATATTCCACTAACTTGTGACAAAAAATAAAAAGTTCTATGAACTCACTATGCCCATCACGAAATACCTTGGGGTCTCTTCTTTCCAAAATGGGGTCACTTGTGGGGTAGTTATACTGCCCTGGCATTCTAGGGGCCCAAATGTGTGGTAAGGAGTTTGAAATCAAATTCTGTAAAAAATGACCAGTGAAATCCGTAAGGTGCTCTTTGGAATATGGGCCCCTTTGCCCACCTAGGCTGCAAAAAAGTGTCACACATCTGGTATCTCTGTATTCAGGAGAAGTTGAGGAATGTGTTTTGGGGTGTATTTTTACATATACCCATGCTGGGCGAGATAAATATCTTGGTCAAATGCCAACTTTGTATAAAAAAATGGGAAAAGTTGTCTTTTGCCAAGATATTTCTCTCACCCAGCATGGGTATATGTAAAATGACACCCCAAAACACATTCCCCAACTTCTCTTGAGTACGGAGATACCAGATGTGTGACACTTTTTTGCAGCCTAGGTGGGCAAAGGGGCCCATATTCCAAAGAGCACCTTTCGGATTTCACTGGTCATTTTTTACAGAATTTGATTTCAAACTCCTTACTACACATTTGGGCCCCTAGAATGCCAGGGCAGTATAACTACCCCACAATTGACCCCATTTTGGAAAGAAGAGACCCCAAGGTATTCGCTGATGGGCATAGTGAGTTCATGGAAGTTTTTATTTTTTGTCACAAGTTAGTGGAATATGAGACTTTGTATGAAAAAAAAAAAAAAAAATCATCATTTTCCACTAACTTGTGACAAAAAATAAAAAATTCTAGGAACTCGCCATGCCCCTCACGGAATACCTTGGGGTGTCTTCTTTCCAAAATGGGGTCACTTGTGGGGTAGTTATACTGCCCTGGCATTTTCCAGGGGCCCTAATGTGTGGTAAGTAGGTAAATGACCTGTGAAATCCTAAAGGTGCTCTTTGGAATATGGGCCCCTTTGCCCACCTAGGCTGCAAAAAAGTGTCACACATGTGGTATCGCCGTATTCAGGAGAAGTTGGGGAATGTGTTTTGGGGTGTCATTTTACATATACCCATGCTGGGTGAGAGAAATATCTTGGCAAAAGACAACTTTTCCCATTTTTTTATACAAAGTTGGCATTTGACCAAGATATTTCTTTCACCCAGCATGGGTATATGTAAAATGACACCCCAAAACACATTCCCCAACTTCTCCTGAGTACGGCGATACCAGATGTGTGACACTTTTTTGCAGCCTAGATGCGCAAAGGTGCCCAAATTCCTTTTAGGAGGGCATTTTTAGACATTTGGATACCAGACTTCTTCTCACACTTTGGGGCCCCTAGAATGCCAGGGCAGTATAAATACCCCACATGTGACCCCATTTTGGAAAGAAGACACCCCAAGGTATTCAATGAGGGGCATGGCGAGTTCATAGAATTTTTTTTTTTTTGGCACAAGTTAGCGGAAATTGATATTTTTTATTTTTTTCTCACAAAGTCTCCCGTTCCGCTAACTTGGGACAAAAATTTCAATCTTTCATGGACTCAATATGCCCCTCACGGAATACCTGGGGGTGTCTTCTTTCCGAAATGGGGTCACATGTGGGGTATTTATACTGCCCTGGCATTCTAGGGGCCCTAAAGCGTGAGAAAAAGTCTGGAATATAAATGTCTAAAAATTTTTACGCATTTGGATTCTGTGAGGGGTATGGTGAGTTCATGTGAGATTTTATTTTTTGACACAAGTTAGTGGAATATGAGACTTTGTAAGAAAAAAAAAAAATAATTCCGCTAACTTGGTTAAAAAAAATGTCTGAATGGAGCCTTACAGAGGGTGATCAATGACAGGGGGGTGATCAATGACAGGGGGGGTGATCAATGACAGGGGTGGTGATCAATGACAGGGGGGTGATCAGAGAGTCTATATGGGGTGATCACCCCCCCTGGAAGGCTCCAGGGAGACGCCTGTATGTGTTTTGCGGATCCGATCCATCTATCAGTGGATCCGTAAAAATCATGCGGACATCTGAATGCAGCATGACAAGGGAAAGGGGGGGGGTGATCAATGACAGGGGGGGTGATCAATGACAGGGGGGTGATCAGGGAGTCTATATGGGGTGATCACCCCCCCTGGAAGGCTCCAGGGAGACGCCTGTATGTGTTTTGCGGATCCGATCCATCTATCAGTGGATTCGTAAAAATCATGCGCACATCTGAATGGAGCTTTACAGGGGGTTGATCAATGACAGGGGTGTAATCAATGACAGGGGGGTGATCAGGGAGTCTATATGGGGTGATAACCACAGTCATTGATCACGCCCCTGTAAGGCTTTATTCAGACGTCCGTATGCGTTTTGCGGATCCGATCCATCTATCAGTGGATTCGTAAAAATCATGCGGACATCTGAATGGAGCTTTACAGGGGGTTGATCAATGACAGGGGTGTAATCAATGACAGGGGGGTGATCAGGGAGTCTATATGGGGTGATAACCACAGTCATTGATCACGCCCCTGTAAGGCTTCATTCAGACGTCCGTATGCGTTTTGCGGATCCGATCCATCTATCAGTGGATCCGTAAAAATCATGCGGACATCTGAATGGAGCTTTACAGGGGGTTGATCAATGACAGGGGTGTAATCAATGACAGGGGGGTGATCAGGGAGTCTATATGGGGTGATAACCACAGTCATTGATCACGCCCCTGTAAGGCTTCATTCAGACGTCCGTATGCGTTTTGCGGATCCGATCCATCTATCTGTGGATCCGTAAAAATCATGCGGACATCTGAATGGAGCTTTACAGGGGGTTGATCAATGACAGGGGTGTAATCAATGACAGGGGGGTGATCAGGGAGTCTATATGGGGTGATAACCACAGTCATTGATCACGCCCCTGTAAGGCTTCATTCAGACGTCCGTATGCGTTTTGCAGATCCGATCCATCTATCAGTGGATCCGTAAAAATCATGCGGACATCTGAATGGAGCTTTACAGGGGGTTGATCAATGACAGGGGTGTAATCAATGACAGGGGGGTGATCAGGGAGTCTATATGGGGTGATAACCACAGTCATTGATCACGCCCCTGTAAGGCTTCATTCAGACGTCCGTATGCGTTTTGCGGATCCGATCCATCTATCAGTGGATCCGTAAAAATCATGCGGACATCTGAATGGAGCTTTACAGGGGGTTGATCAATGACAGCGGGGTAATCAATGACAGGGGGGTGATCAGGGAGTCTATATGGGGTGATCACCACAGTCATTGATCACGCCCCTGTAAGGCTTCATTCATTCGTCCGTATGCGTTTTGCGGATCCGATCCATCTATCAGTGGATCCGTAAAAATCATGCGGACATCTGAATGGAGCTTTACAGGGGGTTGATCAATGACAGGGGTGTAATCAATGACAGGGGGGTGATCAGGGAGTCTATATGGGGTGATAACCACAGTCATTGATCACGCCCCTGTAAGGCTTCATTCAGACGTCCGTATGCGTTTTGCGGATCCGATCCATCTATCAGTGGATCCGTAAAAATCATGCGGACATCTGAATGGAGCTTTACAGGGGGTTGATCAATGACAGGGGTGTAATCAATGACAGGGGGGTGATCAGGGAGTCTATATGGGGTGAAAACCACAGTCATTGATCACGCCCCTGTAAGGCTTTATTCAGACGTCCGTATGCGTTTTGCGGATCCGATCCATCTATCAGTGGATCCGTAAAAATCATGCGGACATCTGAATGGAGCTTTACAGGGGGTTGATCAATGACAGGGGTGTAATCAATGACAGGGGGGTGATCAGGGAGTCTATATGGGGTGATAACCACAGTCATTGATCACGCCCCTGTAAGGCTTCATTCAGACGTCCGTATGCGTTTTGCGGATCCGATCCATCTATCAGTGGATTCGTAAAAATCATGCGGACATCTGAATGGAGCTTTACAGGGGGTTGATCAATGACAGCGGGGTAATCAATGACAGGGGGGTGATCAGGGAGTCTATATGGGGTGATCACCACAGTCATTGATCACGCCCCTGTAAGGCTTCATTCAGACGTCCGTATGCGTTTTGCGGATCCGATCCATCTATCAGTGGATTCGTAAAAATCATGCGGACATCTGAATGGAGCTTTACAGGGGGTTGATCAATGACAGGGGTGTAATCAATGACAGGGGGGTGATCAGGGAGTCTATATGGGGTGATCAGGGGCTAATAAGGGGTTAATAAGTGACGGGGGGGGGGGTGTAGTGTAGTGTAGTGGTGCTTGGTGCTACTTTACTGAGCTACCTGTGTCCTCTGGTGGTCGATCCAAACAAAGGGGACCACCAGAGGATCAGGTAGCAGGTATATTAGACGCTGTTATCAATACAGCGTCTAATATACCTGTTAGGGGTTAAAAAAAACACATCTCCAGCCTGCCAGCGAACGATCGCCGCTGGCAGGCTGGAGATCAATTCTCTTACCTTCCATTCCTGTGAGCGCGCGCGCCTGTGTGCACGCGTTCACAGGAAATCTCGCGTCTCGCGAGATGACGCGTATATGCGTGACTCTGCGCAGCGCTGCCACCTCCGGAACGCGATCCTGCGTTAGGCGGTCCGGAGGTGGTTAAAAAGCACAAACGCATTGTACAGCACCATCTGTACGAGGTGCACGGCCAGGTTTTTGTGCCACACTTTTGTTTTTCATGTGGCATTGTAGGGCTTCAGAACTTGATCTGAAAGATCAACCTTCTTTTCCCCCCCATGTGTTTATTGTAGTCCAGGATGCAGTCTGGCTTGGGAACAGTGGTTGTGGTACCTTGTACAGTGGCAGGGGAGCTGGTGTTAGTGTGAATGGTGGACCCTTTTACTTAACCACCAACATTTTCTCATTGAGGAGAGCACGGCTTTCTCCTTTTCTTAGTGGTTGCCCTACCAGGGATCTAGGGAGGCCTCTCAGATTTTTGCGTACTGTGTCGCATTCCACTGTACCTCTGGAAGCTAGAGACTGGAACAGTGGTAGACTCGTGTAGTAATTATCCACGTAGAGATGGTAACCCATATCCAGCAGTGGGTGCAGTAAGTCCCACACTATCTTCCCACTAACTCCTAGGACGAGGGCGGGGGGGGCATTCTAGGGGTTCAATCCGGGTGTCACTCCCTTCGTATACCCGGAACTTGTGATTGTACCCAGAGCTACTCTCACAGATTTTATACATTTCTATGCCATACCTTGCCCGCTTGCTGGGCAGGTACTGACGGTCTGGCGGAATCTTATCCTCTCTTTAGAAAGTAATAGGGATTTGTCTATGCAGACATTATTTTCTGGGGTGTGCACTTTTGAAAACTTTGCGTTGAAGCGGTCAAGGATGGGCCTAATCTTGTACAGACGGTCAAATGCGGGGTCATTCTGGGGTGGGCACTGTGCATTATCGTTGTAATGCAAAAATGTCTGAATTGCTTGGAATCGATTATGGGTCATGGCACTACTGTAAATTGGAGTGTGGTACAAGACATCCACACTTCAATACTGAGTAATCTTTGTTTTTTTAACAACGCCCATATGCAGCAAGAGCCCCCAAAAGGTCATCATCTCTGCTGCATTTACTGGGGTCCAACCTAGGGGTCTAGCTTAGGGCGATTTGGGGTTCTGGGAAATAAATTGCTGGGCGTATAAATTTGTTTGGGTTACCATCAAATCTATTAAGTCTTCAGAGAAAAAGATTTAAAAAAATTAAATTTCAATGAAGCCCACACAATCTATCTGAATTCCTGAGCTGCCCACAAACTCGGGAATTTGGGTCTGATAATTGTCAGGGGGTGGAGTCCATATGGGGTCACTCTGGGGGGCTGTCTCCGCTGCTACACTGGGGCGCCTTCTAGAGGGTCCCTTATCACCGGATGATGATGTTGATGATGATGAGGGGGTAGAGGAGTAGAGGAAAGTGGCATCCTCTTCTCCCTCACTGGCCGACTCAGTATCAGAGGCAAGATATGCGTATGCCTCTTCAGCTGAGTAAACTCGTTGGGACGGACGGGCCATTTTTATTTTATTAGGGTGTAATGTGTGAAATGTGTAAAACTTTATTTATTTAGAAGGGGCTTGTAATAAATTGGAAAATAAATTTAGGAGAAAAAAAGGAGAACAAAAATTAGCAAATCTTTTCTGCACAAAAAAAGTCTCTTCTGCAAAAAAAAAAAAAGTGAGCAGACGTGCAAAATCCTAAACTGACACTAACCGAAATTGATTAATATATTGTGGGGATTCGCTCTGGTAGGCAGGTTAGTGGATGCAGTATAGAGGCAATAACAAAGTCTTTAACGTAAACAGTTCAGTGTTTATTAACACATTAAGGCTACATGCACACGACCATTGTGTGTTTTGCGATCCGATATAACTGCCTATTCTTGTCCGCAAAACGGACAAAAATAGAACAGGTTATATTTTTTTTGCGGACCACGGAAGTGAATGGGTCCGCATCCAAGCCGCAAAAACTGCAGCTCGGATGCGGACCAAAACAACGGTCGTGTGCATGAGGCCTAAGTAAGTGACAAAAAAAAAATCAGTTTCCAGAAAAACAGTGACCTAGATTTTGGTGTTCGTTCACACCAGGCAGTAATGCAGAAGTCCTTGTATAAAGCAGAATCCACGTACTTTCACACAAACAAGGTAGCAGGCCTTAATCCTGGCCCAAACTCCCAGGCCCCATCACAGAGACTGTGTTTTATATCCCAAACCAAGACCCTACCTTGAACGTGGGGAGTAGCCACCCACCCATCACTTTGACTAGTCCCAATAAGAGCCGTCCCGGGTTAGCTTTGCAGCCATACTAAAACAGCTGAAGTGTCAAACTGCAATCTGCAAAAAAGACACTTTGAGAAAAAACGGCTCTAACCTCACCGAGGCCAAGAACCTCGGTGACACGTACCGACCATCAATGACGACCCCTTGTTCCTTCCTACATACAGTCAGGTCCATAAATATTGGGACATTGACACAATTCTATAAACTACCACAATGGATTTGAAATAAAACGAACAAGATGTGCTTTAACTGCAGACTGTCAGCTTTAATTTGAGGGTATTTACATCCAAATCAGGTGAACGGTGTAGGAATTACAACAGTTTGCATATGTGCCTCCCACTTGTTAAGGGACCAAAAGTAATGGGAAAGAATAATAATCATAAATCAAACTTTCACTTTTTAATACTTGGTTGCAAATCCTTTGCAGTCAATTACAGCCTGAAATCTGGAACACATAGACATCACCAGACGCTGGGTTTCATCCCTGGTGATGCTCTGCCAGGCCTCTACTGCAACTGTCTTCAGTTCCTGCTTGTTCTTGGGGCATTTTCCCTTCAGTTTTGTCTTCAGCAAGTGAAATGCATGCTCAATCGGATTCAGGTCAGGTTATTGACTTGGCCATTGCATAACATTCCACTTCTTTCTCTTAAAAAACTCTTTGGTTGCTTTTGCAGTATGCTTTGGGTCATTGTCCATCTACACTGTGAAGGCCTGTCCAATGAGTTCTGAAGCATTTGGCTGAATATGAGCAGATAATATTGCCTGAAACACTTCAGAATTCATCCTGCTGCTTTTGTCAGCAGTCACATCATCAATAAATACAAGAGAACCAGTTCCATTGGCAGCCATACATGCCCACGCCATGACACTACCGCCACCATGCTTCACTGATGAGGTGGTATGCTTAGGATCATGAGCAGTTCCTTTCCTTCTCCATACTCTTCTCTTCCTATCACTCTGGTACAAGTTGATCTTGCTTGGTCTCATCTGTCCATAGGATGTTGTTCCAGAACTGTGAAGGCTTTTTTAGATGTCGTTTGGCAAACTCTAATCTGGCCTTCCTGCATTTGAGGCTCACCAATGGTTTACATCTTGTGGTGAACCCTCTGTATTCACTCTGGTGAAGTCTTCTCTTGATTGTTGACTTTGACACACATACACCTACCTCCTGGAGAGTGTTCTTGATCTGGCCAACTGTTGTGAAGGGTGTTTTCTTCACCAGGGAAAGAATTCCTCGGTCATCCACCACAGTTGTTTTCCGTGGTCTTCCGGGTCTTTTGGTGTTGCTGAGCTCACCGGTGCGTTCCTTCTTTTTAAGAATGTTCCAAACAGTTGTTTTGGCCACGCCTAATGTTTTTGCTATCTCTCTGATGGCTTTGTTGTGTTTTTTTCAGCCTAATGATGGCTTGCTTCACTGATAGTGACAGCTCTTTGGATCGCATCTTGAGAGTTGACAGAAACAGATTCCAAATGCGAATAGCACACTTGAAATTAACTCTGGACCTTTTATCTGCTCATTGCAGTTGGGATAATGAGGGAATAACACACACCTGGCCATGGGACAGCTGAGAAGCCAATCGTCCCATTACCTTTGGCTCCTTAACAAGTGGGAGGCACATATGAAAACTGTTGTAATTCCTACACCGTTCACCTGATATGGATGTAAATACCCTCAAATTAAAGCTGACAGTCTGCAGTTACAGCACATCTTGTTCGTTTAATTTCAAATCCATTGTGGTGGTGTATAGAGCCAAAAATGTTAGAATTGTGTCGATGTCCCAATATTTATGGACCTGACTGTACCTCTCCCTTTGTTCAACCCTGACGGGGTGGACACACATTAAACAGTGTACCTGGGACAGGGCATCCGCGTTTCCTAGTAGCCGGCCTGCCCTGTGTTCCACCGAAAACGTAAAATTTTGCAAAGATAGAAACCACCGGGTGACCCGGGCATTTCTGTCCTGGGCCTGGCTCATCCATTTGAGAGGGGAGTGGTCAGTCACCAGACGAAACTTTCTCCCCAACAAATAATAGCGGAGAGACTTGAGTGACCACTTGATAGCATGCACTCTCTCTCCACTATACTATACCTGGTCTCGGCTGGGGTAAGCTTCCGGCTGAGGAAGACAACGGGATGCTCCTCCCCATTGACCTCCTGAGACAGTAAAGCACCACCTCCGAGGCATCGGTCTGTACTATAAACTCCCTTTTTGAAGTCGGACGTCACCAAACCTGGGGACCCACACAGGGCTGACTTCAAAGCGGAGAAAGCTTTTTCCGCCTGCTCATTCCAGTGGACCGTCACCGACTTGCGTCCCTTCAATAGGCCTGTCAATGGTGCTGCCACTGTAGCAAAGTGAAGGACAAATCTCATATAGTATCCCACCATTCCCAGGAATGACTTTACTTGCCGAGTAGTGACAGGTCGGGCCAATTCCGAATTGCCTAAATTTTGTTCACCTGAGGTTTGATAATTCCACGCCCAATGACATACCCCAGGTACTTGGTCTCTTCTAACCCTATCGTGCACTTTTTTGGGTTGGCGGTTAAGCCAGCCTTCCTAAGGGAGTCCACTACAGCCTGTACTTTAGGTAGGTGACTTTCCCAGTCGGTGCTGTGGATAACAATATCGTCCAGGGACGTCGAAGCGTACCGATGATGTGGGCAGAGTACAATGTCCATTAGCCTTTGAAACGTGGCGGGAGCGCCATGTAGAGCAAAGGGTAATACTTGTACTGATACAGCCCCTCTGGTGTGATGAAAGCCGTTTTTTCCTACCTGCCAGTACCCTTTGGTGAGGTTCAAAACAGAAAAATACCGGGCTTGGCCTAACTTCTCGATAAGCTTATCCACTCGGGGTATGGAATATGCGTCAAACTTGGAAATCTTATTAAGTTTGCGGAAGTCATTACAGAATCGTAACGTCCCCTCCGGCTTGGGTATTAAGACTATCGGACTGGCCCATTCAATTTTTGACTCCTCGATGACACCTAGCTGTAACATCAGCTACATTTCTTCCGAGATGGCTTGTCGTCGCGACTCAGGTACCCGGTATGGCTTCAACCGGATTCTGGCCTGAGGCTCAGTGACAATGTCATGTTGGATGATAGAAGTGCGTTCATGGAGGTCCGAAAACACATCCGTGTTTCTGCTGATGAACTCCCTGACCTCCTGAGTCTGTTTAGAGGTAAGGTTGTCAGAAATCTTTACTGTGGCAACTGCTTACCTCGTATCAGACTGTGGGACTGGAAACGCTATCCCCAGAAAACTCGGCCAGGGTCTGTTGTCCATACTGGTCTCCCTGTCTTTCCATGGTTTCAGAAAGTTTACATGGTACACCCTCTCTGGCTTTCTCCGCCCTGGCTGGTGTACCCTGTAGGTTACCTTCCCAACTTTTTTGAGCACTTCATAGGGACCCTGCCACCCAGCCAGGAACTTACTGCCCACCGTCGGCACCAGAACCAAAACCCGATCTTCTGGGTTAAAATTCCAAACCCGAGCCTGGCGATTATAGACCCTACTCTGGGCTCGCTGGGCTGCCTCCATATGTTCCTTAACCAGCGGCAACACCGTCTCCATCCGTTCTTGCATCCGAGTGACATACTCAATAACAATTTTATGCGGTGTGGATTATTGTTCCCACACCTCTTTGGCTATGTACAACAAACCACGCAGATGTCGGCCATACAGCAGTTCGAAGGGCGAGAACCCAGTAGAGGCCTGGGGCACCTCTCACACTGCGAACATGAGATTGGGCAGTAGAAGATCCCAATCCCTCCCATCTATAGACACCACCCGCTTTAACATGTTTTTCAAGGTTTGATTAAATCTTTCTACCAGGCTGTCCGTTTGGGGTTGATAGACGGACGTCCGCAACTGTTTGATCTGTAGTAGTTTACTGAGTTCCCTCATGACTTTTGACATAAAAGGGGTTCCCTGGTCGGTCAAAATCTCTTTAGGTAGGCCCATTCAGGAAAACATCCCCATTAACTCTTTGGCTATGAGTTTGGCGGAGGTATGTCGCAGCGGCAACGCCTCCGGGTACTGAGTGGCATAGTCCAGGACTACCAAGATGTGTTGGTGCCATCTAGCGGACTTCGGTATTGGGCCTATGAGATCCAGAGCGATCCGCCCGAATGGAACCTCAATAATTGGGAGAGGGACCAGGGGACTACGAAAATGTGGCTGGGGGCTGGTTATCTGGCAGGTTGGGCAAGACTTGCAATATTCTTCCACCTCTCTAAACACACTCCAACACGAGCTTGCGATACGCCTTGGGCACCACCAACTGTTCAATATGCTCACCCCATAGTTGATTTACCCGGTACAGCATCTCTTGTTGATCCACAAAATGGGGAAACAGGGACTCGGCCCCCGGTTGTCACGGCTCACCCTCAACTACTACCACATTTTCCCGGGCTCGAGATAGAGTTGGGTCCTGGTGCTGTGCTGTACCAAAATTGTCTACGCAAACGTTGAGGTCTGCCAACTCCAGTCTCAGGTTCCCAGGGTTCTGGTCTCCCCCCTGAGCCGGGCCACTCTGCTAGGGTTATCCCTGTCTCATGGGTATTGGTGACTCTCGGCCCAGGCCACAGTGACGGGAAACCGGGGAAGTCCCTCCTAATTATTAGTTCATAATGTAACTTTGTGGCGACGGAAACCTTATGACTCCACCTGCCGGACACCGTGGATAGAGACACCAGGGCGGTGGGATAGTCCTTTAAGTCTCCATGGATGCACACAACGCTTTTTAGGCCAGTATACTAAGCAGGACGCACCAGGGCAGCTCTTACCAGGGACACCAGGCTCCCTGAGTCCAGCAGCATCACCGCCAGGGTATCTCTTACTTGCACCTGGCACAGGTGACTATTGTCTATTGTCTCGGGGGTACCGGTTGCATACAACCTCCTGGCATACATTGAGGGGCGGTTGCCATAGTTAGTGTCCATGGGTTCCCCCCGATGGGGACAGTTGGCCCCTATGTGACCAGGCTCTTGACACCGCCAACAGACCATCGGAGCTGGGTCTTTAGGGAGTATATCCCAAGCGGGTTTGCTGGCCTTAGCCGCCTGGTTGAGGGTGGAGATTTCGGGGTTTAACTGCCCCCCCCAAAAAAAAGAACCCCCCTGTAGATTTCTGGTGGCTTTATAGCGCTCCACCAGGTCGACCATCTCTAGGGCATTACCAGGAGATGCCTGGCCGATCCAGTGCTGGAGAGGGTACAGCAAAGCCCTCCAGAACATATCCGCCAACAGATGGTCCAGCATAGCAGTGGGACTCAGTAAGTCAGGCTGCAGCCATTTTTGCAAGCGGTGTAGCAGATTATAATATTGCGGTCTGGCAGGTTCAGCCTGGTTAAATTCCCACTGACGCACCTGCTGGTCCCGGACCAATACATTCTCCCCCAGTCTTGCCAGAATCTCACATTTTACGGCCGGGTAGTCGGCTGCTTGATCATCTGGTAGGTTGAAAAATACTTGCTGGGGTCCAGATGCCCGGAACAGAGCGACAACCTCAGCCCATTGGTCTCAGGGTAACTTCTCCCTCACAGCCACATTTTCAAATACTGCCAGATAGGTCTCTTTTTAGGGATCGCTGCGCGGACAGCTTTCCAGGCATCGTGGACATTCTGGGACGCTCCTGCTGCTTGTAACACCATCACATGCTGTAATAGCAGCTGGTTGGTTTCCTGCTGCTGCTTGTTAGCCTTCTGCTGCTTCAAGTTAGCCTCCACAAGAGCTTTCACGACCGCCTCCATTTTGTCAGGGGACACGGGTCGTAACCTTGCCAGACATACACCCGTGCCCGGAAAAACAAAAACTTTTCGGCCTTCAGGCCAGCCTCACTGCGTGTGCCCGCTCCAAGCCACCAATTGTGGAGATTTGCTCTGGTAGGCAGGTTAACGGACGCAGTATAGAGGCAATAACAAAGTCTTTAACTTAAACAGTTCAATGATTATTCACACATTAAGCCACAGGCAGTTGTAGGAGGTGAATGTCCTGGGTAAAAACAGCAGCCAGATTACAGTCTGAACTTCCAAACATGGAGGATCTAGTAAAGCATTTGGTGCAGGCTAATTTGCTGCAGCAACATGCTACTGCTCAACAGCAGAAAGCCCATATGGAGGCTATGCAAGCCCAGCAAGAGACAAATCAGCTCCTTATACGACAGATGTATTGACCAAAAGTAGGGATAAAGTAGTGGAACAACTGCTGGTACCTGGTCCATATCGAAGATTAGTATTAGGTATGGCACACTCTCATGTTTTAGGGGGACACTTGGGGGCAGGTAAAACCCTGTTCAGCTTTCAGATAGCCCATCCACACTTGATCTCCCTAGCTGAGATCTCCCCAGCCTCTTTAACCACACCTTTAGGAAAAACCCTGGATGGAGTATGGGAGTGACCTGTCCCACCCAAACTCTCTGGTCATTCCTAAAACCCTGACCCAAAATACACTTTAATCAAAACCTCCCAGCAACCTAATGTTACTGGTGTACTACTTCCCGGGTATTATATCACTGAGGAATACATCCTCAGTGAGACGTACCGACCATCCACGATTCTCCCATCTAGGTTATTACATACGATTTGTACCGAATTTTGCCACAATAGCTGCCCTGCTAACAGAACTTACAAAAGGTACAAAGTCGGTCATGGCTTGGTGGACCCCGGAAGCAGAACAGGCCTTTAAAGAGCTTAAGCTACGGTTGTGCCAGCAGCCAGTGTTAGTGGCCCCAGATTTTAGTGTGGAATTCATAGTTCAGACAGATGCCTCAGAGGTAGGCCTAGGTGCTGTAATGTCTCAAGAGGTTAGGGAGGAAGAACACCCTCTGTTATACCTGAGCCTAAAACTTACCCCCTGCGAGAAAAATTATTCCATTGTGGAAAAAGAATGGCGATAAAGTGGGCACTGGACTCCCTTGATATTATCTACTTGGTAGGAAGTTCAGATTAGTTTCGGATCATGCACCACTAAAGTGGATGTCTGAGAAGAAAGGGAATAATGCCAGAGTAACGAGGTGGTTTCTGACATTACAAGATTTCAATTTTTATATAGAACACAGGCCCGGGAAATTGCATGGAAATGCAGATGCCCTGTCGAGGGTACATTGTCTGATGGCAACATGTGCCCAGCCCCTCGGCTTTGGGCAGAGGGGGAGGGTATGTAATAACCTAGAGGGGAGAATCGTGGATGGTCAGTACTTCTCCCTGAGGATGTATTTCTCAGTGATATAATACCCGGGAAGTATTACACCAGTAACATTAGGTTGCTGGGAGGTTTTGATTAAAGTGGATTTTGGGTCCGGGTTTTTGGAGTGACCAGAGAGATTGGGTGGGACAGGTCACTCCGTACTCCATCCAGGCTTTTTTCCTAAAGGTGTTATTAAATAGGCTGGGGAGATCTCAGCTAGGGAGATCAAGTGTGGATGGGCTATCTGAAAGCTGAACAAGCTGGGCTGGGAGTTGGTTCCAGAAAGATCCCAAAGAGTGGTGAGATTCTACTGTTTTGTTACCCTGCTTGAACTGAACCCAGAGTGTGGGACTTTATGTTATCAAATATGTGTGCGCTGAAGAAAGCTTAAAGCTAAAGCTTGGACATGTTTATTATTGTTTGCTGGAATAAACTCTGCCTGTAGTGAAGACTAAATTGACGCCTTTGTGTGTGAACAGTGACTTAGTTAAAACCCCCCACAATATATACTGTATTTTTCGCCCTATAAGACGCACTTCCCCCCCCCAAAAAAGTGTGTCTTATGGGGCGAATGCTGCATTTTGCCCAATTTTCAATGATACGTCGCGCCGCGATGCCGCGCGGCGGGTGTGTCAGCTGAGAGGGAGAAGGGGCTGGGGGCCGGCATCTACTTTTATAATGACAGCGGGGCCCGTGCAATGACTGTATTCTACTACACGGGCCCCGCTCACTGTATATAATCGTATCTGTAATTGTATGCATTGTTAATGTATACAAATTCTCGGTATCAGCGCCTGTATTACGGTACTTACAAGCGCTCGGTAGCAGGGAGGAGGCAGGCCGGGAGGATGGGCGCTGGCAGCATGAGTCACTACGTCACGTGCCTGCGCCGCCCACTTTATGAATGAAGCAGGCGGCGTGGGCGCATGACGTAGTGACTCACGCTGCCAGCGCCCATCCTCCCGGCCTGCCTCCTCCCTCCTCTCTGCTACCGAGCGCTTGTAAGTACCATAATACAGGCGCTGATACCCAGAATTTGTATACATTAACAATGCATACAATTACAGATACGATTATATACAGTGAGCGGGGCCCGTGTAGTATAATACAGTCACTGCACGGGCCCCGCTGTCATTATAAAACCAAATGCGACCCCCACCCCCTGTATTGGGGGTCATTCACACTACAGGGACACTGTTATGGAGGGGATCTGTGGATGACACATAGCATAAGATGCTATATATGTGTTATCCACAGATCCCCCCCATAACAGTGTCATCCACAGATCCCCATAACAGTACCATCCAGAGACCCCAATAAGAGCCATCCAGAGATCCCCATAACAGTGTCATTCACAGATCCCCCATAACAGTGTCACCCACAGATCCCCCATAACAGTGTCACCCACAGATCCCCCATAACAGTGTCACCCACAGATCCCCCATAACAGTGTCACCCACAGATCCTCATAACAGTGTCAAAACCCACCAAAAGCACACCTTTTGGTTCAAAAATTTTTTTTCTTATTTTCCTCCTCAAAAACCTAGGTGCGTCTTATGGGCAGGTGCGTCTTATAGGGTGAAAAATACAGTATATACAGTCAGGTCCATAAATATTGGGACATCGACACAATTCAAAAAATTTTGGCTCTATACACCACCACAATGGATTTGAAATGAAATGATGTGCTTTAACAGCAGACTGTCAGCTTTAATTTGAGGGTATTTACATTCAAATCAGGTGAACTGTGTAGGAATTACAACAGTTTGCATATGTGCCTCCCACTTGTTAAGGGACCAAAAGTAATGGGACAACTGGCTTCTCATCTGTTCCATAGCCAGGTGTGTGTTATTCCCTCATTATCCCAACTACAATGAGCAGATAAAAGGTCCAGAGTTCATTTCAAGTGTCCTATTTGAATTTGGAATCTGTTGCTGTCAACTCTCAAGATGAGATCCAAAGAGCTGTCACTATCAGTGAAGCAAGCCATCACTAGGCTGAAAAAACAAAACAAACCCATCAGAAATATAGCAAAAACATTAGGCATGGCCAAAACAACTGTTTGGAACATTCTTAAAAAGAAGGAACGCACCGGTGAGCTCAGCATCACCAAAAGACCCGGAAGACTAGGGAAAACAACTGTGGTGGATGACCGAAGAATTATTTCACTGGTGAAGAAAACACCTTTCACAAAAGTTAGCCAGATCAAGAACACTCCAGGAGGTAGGTGTATGTGTGTCAAAGTCAACAATCAAGAGAAGACTTCACCAGAGTGAATACAGAGGGTTCACCACAAGATGTAAACCATTGGTGAGCCTCAAAAGCAGGAAGGCCAGATTAGAGTTTGCCAAACGACATCTAAAAAAGCCTTCACAGTTCTGGAACAACATCCTATGGACAGATGAGACCAAGATCAACTTGTACCAGAGTGATAGGAAGAGAAGAGTATGGAGAAGGAAAGGAACTGCTCATGATCCTAAGCATACCACCTCATCAGTGAAGCATGGTGGCGGTAGTGTCATGGCGTTGGCATGTATGGCTGCCAATGGAACTGGTTCTCTTGTATTTATTGATGATGTGACTGCTGACAAAAACAGCAGGATGAATTCTGAAGCAATATTATCTGCTCATATTCAGCCAAATGCTTCAGAACTCATTGGATGGCGCTTCACAGTGCAGATGGACAATGACCCAAAGCATACTGCAAAAGCAACTAAATAGTTTTTTAAGGGAAAGAAGTTGAATGCTATGCAATGGCCAAGTCAATCACCTGACCTAAATCCGATTGAGCATGCATTTCACTTGCTGAAGACAAAACTGAAGGGAAAATGCCCCAAGAACAAGCAGGAACTGAAGACAGTTGCAGTAGAGGCCTGGCAGAGCATCACCAGGAATGAAACCCAGCGTCTGGTGATGTCTATGCGTTCCAGACTTCAGGCTGTAATTGACTGCAAAGGATTTGCAACCAAGTATTAAAAAGTGAAAGTTTGATTTATGATTATTATTATGTCCCATTACTTTTGATACCTTAAGAAGTGGGAGGCACATATGCAAACTGTTGTAATTCCTACACAGTTCACCTGATTTGGATGTAAATACCCTCAAATTAAAGCTGACAGTCTGCAGTTAAAGCACTATCGTTTCATTTCAAATCCATTGTGGTGGTTTATAGAGCCAAAATTTTTAGAATTGTATCGATGTCCCAATATTTTTGGACCTGACTGTATATATATTTTACTAACTACCTACTACTAACTGAAGGTCTTTTTTCACAGAAAAAAAATAAATAAATGTGCAGCTTCTTCTTTTTCACCCAAAAAAAGGAAAAATTGGCAAAAAAAATGAACACAGATGTGGAACATCCCCAGGTGCTGATCAGGCAGGTATGCACTGAACAGCACTTGGCGGTCACAGCTTGCACGCAGAAAAAGTTGTGCAGAGCTAGAAAATTGGAAAATAAGAATAAATAAAAAAACGCACGGATCAAATAGCTTCCGGAATAAAAGGACAGGGGGGGGGGTTGGGGGAGAGACAGGGACGGAGGGTGGTTTATGGATCTAGAACTGCTGCAAATGGAAAAAAAAAATCATTGCAACAGTTCCAGATGTTCTTCTTTTCTTCTTTCTTCTTCTTTACAGGAACAGTTGAAGTCGCAGTTCAGCACCGGACACCCCTGTACAAACCCTGTTCCACCCCCTGTAGCTTCCTGGATGAATGAAAAATCATCCTGAGCTGCGATTGGCTGGTCTGCATAAATCTCCCAATCGCATCGATCGGTGTTGCAGGGGGGCGGAAAAACCTCCCTGTACCCCTGCCATCCTGAGCAGCCATCGTCACCTGGTCACCGAGCGATTTCGCTAGGGACCGGGTGAACACCGTGCCATAGCTGTACTGTGCTGGTATTTTGTACCTAGTTCGCAGCACCATACAGCTACGGCGCTGGTAGCGAATGGGTTAACAGTGACCTCTACAGCATCCTGTCCCCTTAACAGTGACCTCCACAGTGACCCGCCCCTTTAACAATGACCTCCACAACAGCCGCCCCTTTATTAGTGAATTCCGCAGTACCCCGTCTCCTTAACAGTGATTTCCACAACACCCACCCCCTTAACAGTGGCGTCTACAGCAATCTGCCCCTTAAAACTGACCTCCATAGTGGACCGTCCCCTTAATTGTGACCTCCACAGCAGCCTGCCCCTAGGGTGGCCAGAGGTCCGGTTTTAGGCAGTACAGTCCAGACTTCAGACTCCCTGTCCTCTGTCCGGCGCAGGGCCTGGATGGACACAGGGATGTCCTTTTGAACAGCTCACTCTCAGACAGCAGCACTGTGCTGTCTGAGTGTGAGCTGCAGGGAGAAAGTCACCCTCCTCCCACCTCTGCAGCTGACAGAAGTTGATTTTTGCCTTTATTTTTTCAATCCCAGTTGGCTGCAGAGTGGGAGGGGGCATGGCCTAACCGGGTCGGGTGCTTGGCTTAGAGGGACCTGGTGGCGGGCTTTTAAGTCCATCTTTTAAGGGTGGCCTGAATGGCCACCCTCCCTCCCCCCTAAACTGTGACCTCCACAGCACTCTGCTCCCTTAACAGTGTCATCCACAGCACCTTGCCCCTTTAAAGGAAATCTGTCACCAGGATAATCACTATTGAAGTAAAGCCGTAGCCTAATAGCACTTAGTACCTTATTTCTAGATGTGCCTTTGTTTCAGCAATAGATGTTTTCTATCTTCTGAAGATCCAGTTTATTTGGTATGCAAATGAGGCAGTAAGGTGCCCAGAGGGTCGTCATTCTTGCAGGAAAGAGCCCAGGCACGCCTCCTGCTAATGCCCAAGCCCGCCCTCATGCTGGGAGCAGGGAAAAGGAGGGCAGAGCTATGGCTTGAATGTGATGTAGGAGGGGTGGGTGGACACATTGTGGCAGGAGGCGTGCCTGGGCTTCTTCCTGCAAGAATGACACCCCTCTGGGCACCTTACTGGCTCATTTGCATACCAAATAAACTGAATTTTCATAGGATAAAAAACATCTCTTGCTGGAACAAAGGCACATCTAGAAATAAGGTACTAAGTGCTATTAGGCTATGGCTTTACTTCAATAGCGATTATCCTGGTGACAGATTTCCTTTAAAGCTGACCTACAGCAGTGAAGAAAAATGGCTGGGTTGTTATGGAAACCTGGTGAAAAACTGTGTGTATGTGAAGACCAAGAGCCTGCAAGCTTTTTTTGGCTGATAAAGGTCATGTGACCAGGCTTCTTTTGGCGAATTTTTTGGGGAATATCTCAGGAACGGTACATGCTAGAGAGCTGATACCTGGTCTAAAACATTCCCGGACACCTGATGTACCTGTTTACCAAATTTCGTTATTGTAAATGCGAAGGTGTGGATTCCTTTAGCGGACATACATATTGTAGCGATCTGCCCCAATGGTAGCCTTCAGATAATAACACAGCAGCAGCCTTTTAGCGGTGAAAGCAAAGCAACGGATGTCTTTTATTCTTGATAAAACAATAAGGCAGTAAACGGCAGTGACCGGCTTGCTCCAGCCAGCCTCAAAGAAGCAATAAAGTCCTGTATCTATAGCACAACACAGGTATGGTTTTGCACAGTACCGTAACCCCACCGTACCGTATGTGGACTTTGCTTTGTCCCCAGTTTTTCTTGCACTGCCACTTCAGTTCAGACTTTGATCTCACACAGCACTCCACAGAGCTTCCCAGTCAGAGTGGTCATCACCCCTAGCTGACACTGCTGTCTGTTTTTTGTAGGCCAGTCAAGACCCAGCGTGGAACGTGAGGAGTAGTCATCCACCCAGCACTATGACTACACCCAGTAAGAGCTGTACCAGATCATATGCTAAATAAACAAAATGTCAACCACCTACTGCCACTGACACACCTGAACTACTGGCTCCTACTTCACCGAGCCCAGGAACCTCGGTGACACGTATCTACCATCAATGATGGTTCCTTGTGCCTTTCTACAATACATACATACACTCAGCTTTATATATTAGCTGTTAATATGTTCAGAATATGAACTCCGGCAGCCTGATCCAATAAAGGAGCAGACTGCTGGAATTCACCGTATCCGGCATAGCTGGATCCGTGCACCATCAGTTATCTGGCTGCTTTCTGGCCTAAATACCAACTTTTGCCAGTCTTGTATGCACAACTTTATGTTCAGATGAAAGCCAGCATTTATGTTGGAAAGTAGACGATCCATGTTGAATCCATGGGGACAAATGGGGATCTGGTGGTGTGTGACCCTATCTGGCAAAGCCGGATACAGTGAACTCATATGTGAACTTTAACCGACATATCAGGAGAGATTAAAGGTCCTGTTTAAATGTCTTGGAATGGCTTAGTCAAAGCTCAGACCCTTGATCCAATTGAGAATCTGTGGCATGACTTAAAGACTGGTGTACTCCAACTATACCCCTTCTAACTTGAAGGAGTTGGAGCAATTTTGTCTGGATGAATAGACAAAAATCCTAGTGTCTAGATGTGCAAAGCTCAAAGAGACATACCCCAAGAGACTTGCATCTGTAACTTCAGCAAAAGGTGGCCCCACAATGTTTTGACTTTCAGAAGCTAAATAATAATCTACATTAAAGTTATATGGTTGATCATTGATTGTATCATAGTAAAAAATATGTTGCCCTTCCTCTGGCATGAAAATCAAATGGTAGCCATTTTAATTCCAGGTATATAACAGAACAGAAAAAAACAAGGGGGAAAATAATTTTGCAAGGCACTGTATAAGCTAAATAATTCCACTGACCCCAACAGACCCAAGAGATGGCAAGAATATTGGATCCTATGGATGATATGTATACAGAAAAAAGTATGGAATCATTGTATCTCATAGTCACCTACTGACCATGGTACCCAATTCTAAGCAGCTGTCGATAACTATTTAGGCACTGTCTAGTACAAGGTGCCTAATAAATAACTACAAAAGGAAGTATTGTTTTTATTTTGGATTAACAAATGACAAAATAAATTATTAAAAAACGATATCTTATATAAAAAGGGCTAGTTTTAGTTACATCTAGATTTTTTGCTGCCCTTTTTGCAAAAGGTTAAATTGTGCCGTTACTTTTCCAAATTCGAGATGTTGTTCCCACCTTCCATCAGCTAAGAATTCTGCCTTAAGTGAACTTCTCACCTCTCCTCATGTAGAGTCCACCCCTGTAAAAATGACATAACCTCTTTCTGTAATGTGACTACCACAACTTAGCTATTGGAATGGAGTTGGATCATTTAAGTGACTGCACCTTTAAAGTGAATTGTGAGTCATGTTCATTAAAGGAGAGCTCAGTGTGATGGTTTTATATTAGCAGTCATATAACCATTATGGTTTCCTGTAATAATGGGAGTGATGACTGCACAGCAACACTTGAGTGTTCATTGAAAGTTAATTCACAGCCTTTTTACTAATATGCTACATTTTAATCCCTTTTAACATACACTTAAAATATACTTGGCATGAAAAGTGCTGTGGTACTAAAGAAAAGTTGATTGTTGTCGGTATGATTGATTGTCAAGTTTTTCCTATCACAGGGAGGATTACATTATTATTTGCTTCTAAAGCATGTCGTATATGTGATTAAATATTATGGATATGTGCAAATCTATTCTTTTAAATATAGATATTTTATTCAAGGTGAAACGAGGCATGTTAATGTTATTTCATGTCAATGGGATTTAATTTGTGAATCATTTTTGACAGAAACTAAGTCTTTTCGGGAATATTGGTTTTATTGGCCGGTATTTATAAACCATACCCATTTTTTCTTACTTGCAAATGTGTGATGCACTGTCTAAAAGTTGGGTTCAAGGTTGGTTTCTATCCAAATCTATAAGTTCTCCATGCTTTCAAATGATGGGCCATAATTTAGCCAACTGTTTACTTAGAAGTAAGAATTACTGTCACTGGACAGCCCCGGACTCACTTGCATGGTGAGACACCACTAGGATTGGAATGGCCCAGGCAAGAACTACTCTGAACTGTATCAAGTGGTACAAAAGGAACAACTACGCAAGGAAAAAACGTATACATATGTCCTTTGGCAGCATACATTTGTCCATATTTAGGACTAGGTGTGCAGATGGTTGTGCATTGCATTTATCATTTTTGTCCTTTACAAGGTCTTTATTGTATACAATGTTTTTCACATTTTTGTGTGTTGTCTAATAAAATACGTATTGCTTTTACTTGTGCAGCCTTTTGTACGTTTTTTTTTTTGTTCAGTTGTTCATTTAAAGGTTTATTACAGTGGCTGGCACTCCAGTTATAGCAGAAGTGTGCCCCCTAGCTGTTTTTGGGAAAAGGTACAAAGGGTCATTATTAATGTCTAAAGGGAACATAGGGGGAATGAATACTATATAAGAGGCACCAAGGTGGGCATTATTACTTTGAGGGAGCAAAAAGGGGCATTATTACTGTGTGGACACTGAGAAAATCACTATTACTCACACTGTTACTGTGTGGTACACTATAATCATCTGGGGCACAATATGGGGCACTATATATTTTGCACAGAAGCAGCAGTAGGCAATGAATTGGGGGTATTAACTGGACTGGGAGTCTGTGTAGGATAGGGAAAGTTGATGGAAAATGTAGACCCAAAGATGTCTGTGTTGCAAACTCTGAGGGCACAAATCATAGCTCGAAGAAATCATCATTGTGGTCTGGGCCAGATATAAAAAAAAAAGTGAATTACTCCAATCAGAGGGGACGTCACTGGATGTAACTTCTGTAATCACTTTGATGGTTTTCTCAGCTCCTGTTTAAAACTAATATCAGCTGCTGTATGTTTACTCAATGGGGATAATAATGGTTTTGCTTAGCGACAGTATGGAGTTATTGTTCTGTCACTATTTAGTGGTAATGATAGTAGTCATGGTATGGCATTACTTGGCTTAGGGGCAAACTCATTTGATGGATGTGATCCCCCATTTGCTGAACCCTAACTATACCTCTGTTACTACTGCTATTGTTACAACTGTTCTCATTGTAAGTTCCACTTGGAGCAACTTTAAGGTTGTCTCCTGATAAAACCTAAGTTTAATTACCCTATGAATTAATATGAATTAATATGGATGGATTCAAGTCTAGGTACAGGTCCTGTGGAACTTCAGTGAATGACTTCTCCAGCACCATCCAGGCTATAGGTAACCTATTTTGATATCTGTGTACTATCCATTATATAGTATTTTTGTACTTTTTTTCCTTCTTTTCTTTTTTTACTTTTTTAAAATTATAAATGTATAACCTGAAGCACAGCTTCAGTATTATGTTATTTTTTCTTTCAGTTGACCACTAATGACTGCTATTTCACATTGAATATTTGTGTTGCACTTCTCCCCTTAACTCTTTCCGACATGCACCATATATGTATAGCGCGGTGATCAGGTGGCAGGGTCCTGGCTGTTAGTGACCTGCCCATCAATTTAAGGGCCATGGTTTGAATTTCATGGTTTGGGCATAGCTGTAGAACCTTCCTAATAATTTAAGGGGCATGGTGTCACAATGTAAGGGGGGGAGGGGACACCAGAATGACAACAGAAAGAAAAATGACCAGGAACTAGGCCTCAAGGCTAGGAAAAGGGAAACAGTAACCACCTAGGAAAACCCTAAACCTAGACCTGACTCCTGTCAGTATGAATAGACCCTGAAGGTGGGAATATTCATACACCGGAAACCTAGGCCCTAGTAACCCTGAATATCCCTAGGAATTTGTGACAGAGTTTGAGACTACTGGTTCCTTCCCAGATGAACGAACGAGCGTCTCCCTGAGGCCTAGTAAACAACGAGCAAATGGGAACAGAGAAAATACAAAGAGAAGTACACCTATCTTCAATAGAAAATGGATGAGCAGGAACTCAGATGAGGACAACACACCAGCTTTTCCAAGGCTGAGAATATCAACCGCATGGTATGTAGTGTGAGTCCAGACTAAATAGAGGAGCAGTAATGACCACAGGCTGAACCTGAGACAAGAGGTGTGGTTATTACTAACAACAACACTGCAACAAGTGAAAACAGAAAGACTGTCAGATAACCTCAAGTGCAGCCAGTCTCTCAGATCTTCTAACCTCTGTCATGGGAGGGACCGTGACACATGGTTTGAGTCTCAAATCACATGAGCTGGACACAACATATTGGGCGCTGAAATGCCATATCTGTGGAAAACTTGGAATTTTCATTTTGCATGGTCCATTGCTGATTAATTTCTACAAAATACCTGTGGAGTCAAAATGCTGACCTCGCCTCACTTGATAAATACCTGTGAAGTGTAGTTTCCATTAAGTCACTTATTCAGGGTTTCCACTGTACAGGTACGTTAGTGTTTCTGCACTATGACTTAGCAACTGAAAACCATTCCAGCAATATCCAAACTCCAAAAGCTAAATGGTACTCCTTCCCTTTTGAGCCCTGCCATGTTCCCATACAGCAGTTTCCACTATATTTATGGAATTTCTGTACGGATTAGAACCTGCCTAACTATATAAATGGTCTCAAAAGGCACCCGCAAGGCACAACATATTAGGCACTAATATGCCATATTTGTTGAAACATTAAAATATTAATTTTGCACGGTCCACTGCACATCAGTTTTGAATAATTTAGAGTTTCTTAAATGAGGTAATTTATGGGTGGTTTCTATTATGTAAGTCCATCAAAGTCACTTCAGTACCAATCAGAACCTAAGCTGCTTTCGGATCCAATGGTTTTTCAGTTTAAAAATCAAGTACCCAAAGTTAGTTATTCAACGAAGTCTCGTAGTGATGAGCGAGCATGCTTTGCCGAACTGCTGCTCGGCTCGAGCATCACTATGCTTGGCAGATCCGAGTGCTCAGCCGAATACTTGGGGTGCTCGAGTACAATTTAATACAATGAAAGTCAAAGTCACCCCCTACTCTGAAGAAGAGAGGGTGTCTGGTTCACAAATAAAGTTTTGAAATTGACAGAAACCCCATCAAAATGGTTTGGAAACAGCATTAAGATGATCACTGGATGCATCTTGGACTCCTATTATCTACCACATATAATAGACAACCACACAAAGCCTATATGCCAAAAGCCAGGTATATGCAAGCCATCAATCTATCCCTGAGACAGATGACAGGCTTAGTCAGCATACCTTGCAATGGCAGCCTTGTGCACTATGAGACATTCCAAACCAGCTCTCATCTGACTGAGAGCCAGTAAGCCTCAAAGTTAATTCAGATCTGTTGGATGGCCTGGGTGGACCTGCACACCTAGATCAATATCATTAGGGAGACAAAATGTTTTCTGATTGTCCTAACATAATATTCAATAACCTTTCTATACAGTTTTGTCATGTAAAAACTCATTTGCATAAACATGGGCTTATGGGAAAGACATGCAAATGAGCAGAATCTGCCTTGTTTTTCAGCTGTCATAAGACTATGAAAACCAATAGATGGCACTATTGAGTTATGAACAGCGCCATCTATTGGTTTACAGTCTTATGACAACAGACTAATAGTTTTGTCAGAAGACTATGAAACCAATAGATGGTGCTGTTCATAACTCAATAGTGCCATCTATTGGTTTCATAGTCTTCTGACAAGAATATTAGATTATGAAAATTCGCAATAAAAATTTGCGATTAGAATATTCGCGATCTACTCTTGGATGATATCTGATACTGGGAAAGCTGAGTAATAACTCAGTGATAAAATCTGACACTTGGAAAGCTGGGTAATAACTCAGTGATAAAATCTGACACTGGGAAAGCTGGGTAATAACTCAGCGATAAAATCTGACACTGGGAAAGTTGGGTAATAAGTCAGTGATGATATCTGACACTGGGAAAGCTGGGTAGTAAGTCAGTGATAAAAAATGACACTGGGAAAGCTGGGTAATAACTCAGTGATAAAATCTGAAACTGGGAAAGTTGGCTAATAACTCAGTGAATATATCTGACACTGGGGAAGCTGGGTAATAACTCAGTGAATGTATCTGACACTGGGAAAGCTGGGTAATAACTCAGTGATAAAATCTTACACTGGGAAAGGTGGGTAATAAGTCAGTGAGGATATCTGACACTGGGAAAGCTGGGTAGTAAGTCAGTGATAATATCTGACACTGGAAAAACTGGGTAATAACTCAGTGATGATATCTGACACTGGGAAAGCTGGGTAATAACTCAGTGATAAACTCTGACACTCGGAAAGTTGGTTAATAACTCAGTGAAGATATCTGACACTGGGAAATCTGGGTTATAACTCAGTGTATATCGCAAATATTCTAATCGCAAATTTTTATAGCAAATTTTCCATGCAAAAGGCTACACTAACAAGCTTGTCATAAGACTCATAGTCTAATATTCTTGTCAGAAGACTATGAAACCAATAGATGGCGCTTTTGAGTTATGAACAGCACCATCTATTGGTTTCATAGTCTTCTGACAAAACTTTTAGTCTGATGTCATAAGACTGTGAAACCAATAGATGGCGCTGTTCATAACTCAATAGCTCCATCTACTGGTTTTCATAGTCTTATGACAGCTGAAAAACAAGGCAGATTCTGCTCATTTGCATGTCTTTCCCATAAGCCCATGTTTATGCAAATGAGTTTTTACATGACAAAACTGTATAGAAAGGTTATTGAATATTATGTTAGGACAATCATAAAACTTTTTGCCCCCTAATGATATTGATCTAGGTGTGCAGGTCCACCCAAGTCATCCAACAGAAGCAAAATAACTTTGAGGTTTACTGGTTCTTAGTCAGATGAGAGCTGGTTTGGAATATCTCATAGTGCACAAGGCTGTCATTGTAAGGTATGCTGGCTGTTATCTGTCTCATGGATAGATTGACGGCTTGCACATACCTGGCTTTTGGCATATAGCCTTTGTATGGTTGTCTATTGTATGTTGTACATAATAGGAGTCTAAAATGCATCCAGCTATTCTCTTAATGCTGTTTCCAAACCGTTTTGATGTGGTTTCCATCAATTTCTAACCTTTTTTTATGAACCAGACACCCTCTTCTCTTCCGAGCAGGGGGTGCCTGGGGTTCTCCCAATTACTTCCATTGTGCTCGGTAGAACACACGAGCATACCGATGTGTTCGGCCAGAGCACACGAGCACTTTGGTGCTCGCTCAACACTAAAGTCTCGTGAGACTTCGGGAATAACTGACTTTGTCTCGCCGGAGGCCGTACATTTTAATGCTGTACGGAGACAGATCTCCATACAGTATTAATCCGAAGTTTTGAGCGAAGTGACTTTGGTTCTGGGATCCAAAGCTAGCTTCGCTCATCCCTAGAAGCCACCCTTCTGGTTAATTGATTGCTAAAAGTTTGGCATCTGAAGCTAAGATCAGTGGCGGATGATCACACATTTCCCGTGCAGAGTCTCCTGGAGCACCCTGTCCTTATTTTGCTGATCAGTCAAGGTCTGAGAGGTCTGGACCCCTCACAGTTACACATCGATGGCACTTACTAAACGTATTTTTCCATAATACCTAGAGAACAATATAAAAATGACTCATGACTCATTTAATAGTATCATTAAACAAAGGAAAGTATTTTCCTCTTCTTTTTACACAGTTATGAGCTCGTTGGCAAAATACAGGGATATTCCTGGAGGGCAATAATCTTAATTTATTAGGGACGATTAGTTGGCCCTTTTAATTAAACATTTACTGTAATCCATTACCAGTTCCTCGCTTGTTTAGCACTTTTTAAATTGCCATAATGGCATTGTTCATTGATAATAGACTTCTGCCTGCATGTCAAGTATGTTTATAGTGACTGTTGTGACACAGTGAGGGGAATGGTCTGGGAAAACAAGTATTTTCCTCCAGCGTGTGCTGCTGGGATGATTTGTAGCCAGGTGGGGTCAAATACCGGACTGGATTTTAATTGCCGGTTTGGGTTTTTGGCAGCACCTGGCTGGGCAGCTGGGCTCAGCAGCAGGATCTCTGTGTTGGGATCTGAGGCTTGGTGCCAGGTTGGAGGGCTAACACCCATGGGCTGAGGAAACAGGTCCCCTAAAGCCTGCCGTGGACTGCTAGAGGCAGAACTGACATCAAGGTGACTTGTCTTATATGAACTTTCCAATTTGTGTGAAGTAACACCAAGATGTACTTTCCATTGTGTGTGAAGTAAACACCAAGACTGCAAAGTAACGCATTGTTTTGTGCATTTGCCTCAAGTGTGAATAAGCACTGAAGTTTTGCGTTAAGAACTTGTCTTTTGCCTCTGTACTGCATCCGCTTACCCTATCTACCAGAGCGAAACCCCACAATTGGTGGAGGATGCGTGCAAGCGCAGTGAGGCAGGCGTGATCGCCGAAGTATTGTTGTTTTTCATTTTTGCTCCAGGCACGGTTGTATGTCTTAAACCTGCTAAATTTCAACCCGTGACTCTCAATAAAATGGAGGCCATAATGAAGGTTCTTGTGGAGGCTAACCAGCAGCCGTGAGAAACCAACTTGCAACAACGGGAGGCTAACAGGCAGCAGCAAGAAACAAGCCAGCTGCTGTTACAGCACGTGATGGCTATACAAACGACAGGAACATCCCAAAGCGTCCATGATATCTAGAAAGCGGTCCGTGCGGGGATCACCAAGATGACACCCTTAGATGACATCGAAACCTATCTGGCGATGTACGAGAAGGTGACCACAAGGGAGAAAATACCCCGAGACCAATGGGCTGAGGTCGTCACTCCGTTCCTGGCATCCGATTCTCAGCGGGTGTATTTTGACTTGCCGGACGATCAAGAGGCCGACTACCAGAAAGTAAAGGATGAGATTCTGGCAAGACTGGGGGTGAATGTGTTGGTCCGGGCCCAGCGGGTACATCAGTGGGGGTTTAACCCGGCTGAGATGGTTAGACCCAAGTATTATGACTTATTTCACCTCTTGCAAAAGTGGCTACAGCCTGATGTGCTGAGTCCCACGGCTATGCTGGATCGACTAATAACTGATATATTCTGGAGGGCTTTGCCACCCCCTCTCCAGCACTGGATCGGCCAGGTGTCTCCTGGCAATGCCCTGGAGATGGTGGACCTGGTGGAATGCTATGAGGCTACTAAGAATCTACAGGGGGGGTCTTTTGGGAGGGGGGCAGTCAAATCCCGGAAATCTCCACCCCAGGCCCGGACAGTTGAGCTAATGAAACCCACCCTGGATGTACGCACTATGGACCTGGGTCTGTTAGTCTGCTGGCAGTGTCAGGAGCCTGGCCATGTAAGGGCTGTCTGTCCTCATCGGGTTGAGCCCATGGACACCAATTGTGATTACCATCAGTCGCTATATGCCAGGAAACTGTGTGCAACAGATACCCTGGAATCTCTAGACCACTTGTGCCAGGTGGAAGTGGGAGACACTCAAGAGGAAGCGCTGCTGGACTCAGGGAGCCTGGTGACTCTAGTAAGGGCTACCCTAGTGCGGTCCACTGAGTATACTGGCCGGAAAGTCGGTGTGATGTGCATCCATGGAGACTTAAAAGACTACCCCACCGCACTGGTGTCTTTAAGCACAGTAGCCGGCAGGTGGACCCACGAGGTGGCAGTCGCCACAAATCTACACTACAAACCAATAATAGGGAGAGACTTTCCGGGCGTCCCGGCCCTATGGACGGTGGTGAGAGTTACTGATACCCGTGAGTCAGGGGTAAACCCAGGAGATTGGCCTTGTTCAGGAGGAAGCCCAGAACCCTTGGAACCTGAGGCCGAAGGGCCAGCCGTAGGGGTGACTGCCACTTCGGTGGAAGAGGGGGAGACAACCCCCCTGACTGTAATGGTGGGGGATGTGGAGGACTTCCACCGGGTCCTGAGTTGGCAGACCTCAATGTTTCCGGGGAAAATTTCGGTACAGCACAACACCGGGACCCAACCCTATCCCGAGCCTGGGAGAATGTGGTAATAATTGATGGTGAACCACAACAACCTGGGCCGAGTCGATGTTTCCCTGTTTTGTGGTTCATCAGAATATGCTGTATCGGGTAAACCAGCTTTGGGGTGAACATATTGAACAGTTGGTGGTGCCCCAGGCTTATCGCAAACTTGTGTTAGAGTTAGCCCACCAACATGTTTCGGGGGTCATCTGGGAATGCAGAAAACACAGGACCAGATATTATAATGGTTTTACTGGCCCAGTGTGTTTAGAGAGGTGGACGAATTTTGCAAGTCTTGCCCGACCTGCCAAGCAACTAGCTCCAGCACCTTTTCCGCACCTTTTCCCTTAGTACCTCTCCCAATCATCGAGGTACTGTTTTAGCGAATCGCTATGGACCTCATAGGTCCAGTACCGAAGTCCACTAGAGGACACCAACCTTATCTTGGTCGTCCTAGATTACGCCACTCGGTATCCGGAGCCAGTGCCACTGCCACTGGCCAAACTTATAGCTAAAGAGTTAATGGAGATGTTTTCCTGAGTGGGGCTACCTAAAGAGGTTCTGACTGACCAGGGGACCCCTTTTATGTTCAAGGTCATAAGGGAACTCTGTAAGTTGATGCACATCAAACAGCTATGGACGACCGTTTTATCATCCGCAAACTGACGGCCTGGTAGAAAGGTTTAACAAAACGTTAAAAAACATGTTAAAAAGAGTGGTGTCTAAGGATGGGAAGGACTGGGACCTCCTTCTGCCCTATCTTATGTTCGCAGTGCGAGAGGTGCCCCAGGCCTCTACTGGGTTTTCGCCCTTCAAACTGCTATATAGCAGAAATCCTGGTGGTCTGTTGGACATAGCCAAAGAGGTGTGGGAGCAACAACCCACCCCATATAAAAGTATTATTGAATACTTCACCCAGATGCAGGAACGTATGGAAACAGTGTTGCCTCTTGTAAAAGAGCATATGGAGGCAGCTCAGCGAGCCCAAAGTCGGCTCTATAATGGGCAGGCTCGGATCTAGATCTTTAACCCGGGTGATTGGGTTTTGGTTCTGGTACTGACCGTGGACAGTAAGTTCCTGGCTAGGTGGCAGGGACCCTACGAAGTAATCAAAAAAGTTGGAGAGGTAAATTACAAGGTACCAAGGTACACCAGCCAGGGCGATGAAAGCCGGAGCAGGTGTACCATGTGAATTTACTCAAACCTTGGAAAGATAGGGAGACCGGTACTGATGACAGCCCGTGGCCGAGTTTTCTAGGGGAAGAGCTTCCGGCATCTCAGTCTGATGCAAGGGAAGCTGACAACATCTCCTCTAAACAGACTCAGGAGGCCAGGGAGTTCGTCAGCAGGAACACGGATGTGTTCTCAGACCTCCCCGGACGCACTTCCACAATTCAGCATGACATTGTCACTGAGGCTCAGGCAAAAGTCCAGTTAAAACCATACCGGATACCCGAGGCTCGGCGACAAGCCATCTCGGAGGAAGTGCAGCTAATGCTGCAACTAGACAATATTGAGGAGTCTAAAAGTGAGTGGGACAGTACTATAGTTTTAATACCCAAACTGGACGGGACGTTGTGGTTCTGTAACGATTTTTGTAAACTAATCGAGATTTCCAAATTCGATGCGTATCCCATGCCCCGGGTGGATGAGCTTATCAAGAGGTTAGGATAAGCCCGGTATTTTTCTGTTTTGGACCTCACCAAAGGGTACTGGTAGGTACCCTTGATGGAGGCTGCCAACGATAAAACTGCCTTCATCACACCAGAGGGGCTGTACCAATATAAGGTGTAACCCTTTGGTCTGCATGGCGCCCCTGCCACTTTTCAACGTCTAATGGACATTGTGCTTCGTTCACATCGTCGGTACACTTCGGCTTACCTGGGTGATATTGTCATCCACAGTACCGACTGGGGATGTGACACAGTAAAGGGAATGGTCTGGGAAAACAGGATTTTTCCTCCCAGCGTGTGCTGCTAGCATGATTTGCAGCCAGGTAGGGTCAAATACCGGACTGGATTTTAATTGCAGGTACAGGTTTTTGGCAGCACCTGGCTGTCCTTAAATATGCAGCTGGGCTCAGCAGCAGGATCTCTGTGTTGGGATCTGAGGCTTGGTGCCAGGTTGGAGGGCTGAGACTCATGGGCCGAGGAAACAGGCCCCCTAAAGCCTGCCATGGACTGCTGGAGCAGAACTGACATCAAGGTGACTTGTCTTATATGAACTTTCCAATTTGTGTGAAGTTACACCAAGATGTACTTTCCATTGTGTGTGAAGTAAACACCAAGACAGCAAAGTAACGCATTGTTTTGTGCATTTGCCTCAAGTGTGAATAAACACTGAAGTTTTGCGTCAAGAACTTGTCTTTTGCCTCTGTACTGCATCCGTTTACCCTATCTACCAGAGCGAAACCCCACACTGTATAGCTGCTTTAAGAAATCTATGGATATCTTTGCTTAAAATCTTTCTACCTGGTCATTGGAGTATGGATGCTCAACTCATCAAGGAACCTCTAGAAAATGGGTTTTTATATATACATTATTCTTTCTTTTCTATATTATTCTCACTTCTATTTTACTCCTTGGGTTCCCATTCAGGTGCCATTTAGTTCTCTCTCTCTCAATAATCATGTTCCAGCAGGATTAAAAGTGCTTTTTAATGTGGGATATGTACTTCAGTCATAACGCCAGGGTTACTTGCTGAGTAACATTTTATAGGATTGATTAAACTTTAGCAGCATAACTGTTGACTTTACAGGCTTGGGAACAGACTCTGCTCCGGGTAAGTTTTCAATTTTTTTTTCATTAAATAATGTCAATTTTCACCACACATTGATTTTAAAAGAAAGCAACATATAAAAATGAAATTATTCCTTCTGTGCTAATGAAGCAAATGGCAGTAAATACATTTATAAAGTGAACTGCTTTAAAATTACTAAGGAAGCATTTTCAATTTAGGCTAAAATGTCATGTATATTCTGCAGTAATTACAAACACACAAATATTTTATGCAGCACAAATTCATTTTCCATGACCCCACTAATTCCTTCCAGACCAAATATCAGGGGCAGAATACTGTAACAGCTCTTGAGTTGTGAGCCAGCACCCTCATTTTTTATTTGTTTTTCCAGTTATTGATTACATGATTAAATGGGTATTCTCATCTCAGACTTTGATGATATATCTTAGAAATGTTTGCAAATTTAATAAAAAGGAAAAACAAAACTTTCGCAAGGACATAAGTATTCAGACCCTTTGCTATGACACTTGAAATTTAGCTCTAACGGCCTCCTATTTCTCTTGAAAATCTTTAAAATGTTTCTAGACCTTGATTGGAGTTTGAGATAGGCAAACCCCTTTAAGTAGTACGTTAGTACTGACCACATAACCAATCTACTACATGTATTTTTTGTGCAGCAAAAGTTTCTAACGTGATAAATAGAGAAGATTTAAAATTTGCATAGAACGTCCATGATAGTCAAAAACAGGAAAAATCCAAGTGAAACCAGCATACTATAACAACTATATTTATATATACACTGCTCAAAAAAATAAAGGGAACGCTTAAACAACACAATGTAACTCCAAGTCAATCACACTTCTGTGAAATCAAACTGTCCACTTAGGAAGCAACACTGAGTGACAATCAATTTAACATGCTGTTGTGCAAATGGGATAGACAACAGGTGGAAATTATAGGCAATTAGCAAGACACCCCCAATAAAGGAGTGGTTCTGCAGGTGGTGACCACAGAACACTTCTCAGTTCCTATGCTTCCTGGCTGATGTTTTGGTCACTTTTGAATGCTGGCTGTGCTTTCACTCTAGTGGTAGCATGAGACGGAGTCTACAACCCACACAAGTGGCTCAGGTAGTGCAGCTTATCCAGGATGACACATCAATGCGAGCTGTGGCAAGAAGGTTTGCTGTGTCTGTCAGCGTAGTGTCCAGAGCATGGAGGCGCTACCAGCAGACAGGCCAGTACATCAGGAGATGTGGAGGAGGCTGTAGGAGGGCAACAACCCAGCAGCAGGACCGCTACCTCCGCCTTTGTGCAAGGAGGAACAGGAGGAGCACTGCCAGAGCCCTGCAAAATGACCTCCAGCAGGCCACAAATGTGCATGTGTCTGCTCAAACGGTCAGAAACAGACTCCATGAGGGTGATATGAGGGCCCGACGTCCACAGGTGGGGGTTGTGCTTACAGCCCAACACCGTGCAGGAACGTTTGGCATTTGCCAGAGAACACCAAGATTGGCAAATTCACCACTGGCGCCCTGTGCTCTTCACAGATGAAAGCAGGTTCACACTGAGCACATGTGACAGACGTGACAGAGTCTGGAGACGCCGTGGAGAACGTTCTGCTGCCTGAAACATCCTCCAGCATGACCGGTTTGGCATTGGGTCAGTAATGGTGTGGGGTGGCATTTCTTTGGAGGGCCGCACAGCCCTCCATGTGCTCGCCAGAGGTAGCCTGACTGCCATTAGGTACCGAGATGAGATCCTGAGACCCCTTGTGAGAGCATATGCTGGTGCGGTTGGCCCTGGGTTCCTCCTAATGCAAGACAATGCTAGACCTTATGTGGCTGGAGTGTGTCAGCAGTTCCTGCAAGACAAAGGCATTGATGCTATGGACTGGCCCGCCCGTTCCCCAGACCTGAATCCAATTGAGCACATCTGGGACATCATGTCTCGCTCTATCCACCAACGTCACATTGCACCACAGACTGTCCAGGAGTTGGCAGATGCTTTAGTCCAGGTCTGGGAGGAGATCCCTCAGGAGACCGTCCGTTAACTCATCAGGAGCATGCACAGGCGTTGTAGGGAGGTCATACAGGCACGTGGAGGCCACACACACTACTGAGCCTCATTTTGACTTGTTTTAAGGACAGTACATCAAAGTTGGATCAACCTGTAGTGTGTTTTTCCACTTTAATTTTGAGTGTGACTCCAAATCCAGACCTCCATGGGTTGAAAAATTTGATTTCCATTTTTTAATTTTTGTGTGATTTTGTTGTCAGCACATTCAACTATGTAAAGAACAAAGTATTTCAGAAGAATATTTAATTAACTCAGATCTAGGATGTGTTATTTTTGTGTTCCCTTTATTTTTTTGAGCAGTGTATATATATATATATATATATATATATATATATATATATATACATACAGTTGCAAGAAAAAGTATGTGAACCCTTTGGAATTATATGGATTTCTGCACAAATTAGTCATAAAATGTGATCTGATCTTCGTCTAAGTCACCACAGTAGGCAATCCCAGTCTGCTTAAACTAATAACACACAAAGAATTAAATGTTACCATGTTTTTATTGAACATGAACACACCATGTAAACATTCACAGTGCAGTTGGAAAAAGTATGTGAAGCCTTGGATTTAATAACTGGTTGAACCTCCTTTGGCAGCAATAACTTCAACCGAACGTTTCCTGTAGTTGCAGATCAGACGTGCACAACGGTCAGGAGTAATTCTTGACCATTCCTCTTTACAGAACTGTTTCAGTTCAGCAATATTCTTGGGATGTCTGGTGTGAATCGCTTTCTTGAGGGCATGCCACAGCATCTCAATCGGGTTGAGGTCAGGACTCTCCAGAAGGCGTATTTTCTTCTGTTTAAGCCATTCTGTTGTTGATTTACTTCTATGCTTTGGGTCGTTGTCCTGTTGCAACACCCATCTTCTGTTGAGCTTCAGCTGGTAGACAGATGGCCTTAAGTTCTCCTGCAAAATGTCTTGATAAACTTGGGAATTCATTTTTCCTTCAATGATAGCAATCCGTTCAGGCCCTGATGCAACAAAGCAGCCCCAAACCATGATGCCCCCACCACCATACTTCACAGTTAGGATGAGGTTTTGATATTGATGTGCTGTGCCTCTTTTTCTCCACACATAGTGTTCTTCCAAACAACTCAACTTTGGTTTCATCTGTCCACAGAATATTTTGCCAGTACTGCTGTGGAACATCCTCTGTGGTAGCCTTCCATGAAATCCATTCTTGTTTAGTGTTTTACATATCGAAGATTCGCTAACAGGGATGTTAGCATATGCCAGAGACTTTTGTAAGTTTTTAGCTGACACTCTAGGATTCTTCTTCACCTCATTGAGCAGTCTGCACTGTGCTCTTGCAGTCATCTTTACAGGATGGCCACTCCTAGGGAGAGTAGCAGCAGTGCTGAACTTTCTCCATTTATAGATAATTTGTCTTATCGTGGACTGATGAACAGCAAGGCTTTTGGAGATACTTTTTATAACCCTTTCCAGCTTTATGCAAGTCAACAATTCTTAATCGTAGGTCTTCTGAGAGCTCTTTTGTGCAAGGCATCATTCACATCAGGCAATGCTTCTTGTGAAAAGCAAACCCAGAACTGGTGTGTGTTTTTTATAGGGAAGGGCAGCTGTAACCAACAACTCCAATCTCATCTCATTGATTGGAATACAGTTGACTGACACCTCAGTCCAATTAGCTCTTGGAGATGTCATTAGTCTAGGGGTTCACATACTTTTTACACCTCCACTGTGAATGTTTACATGGTGTGTTCAATAAAAACATGGTAACATTTAATTCTTTGTGTGTTATTAGTTTAAGCAGACTGTGATTGTCTATTGTTGTGACTTAGATGAAGATCAGATCACATTTTATGACCAATTTGTGCAGAAATCCATATCATTCCAAAGGCTTCACATACTGTTTCTTGCAACTGTATGTATGTATATATATATATATATATATATATATATATATATACCATGCTTTCGGGAAAGTCTTCAGACCTTTTCACTTTTTTTTCACATTTTGTTATGTTGTGGCCTTGTGCTAAAATTAAAAAAAAAGTTTTCCTCCATTAATCTGCACTAAATCCTCCTTAATAAGAAAGTGAAAACAGAATTTTAGAAATGGTCGCAAATTTATTAAAGACAAAAAAACTTAAATTTTGCATGGACATAAGTATTCTGACCCTTTGCTATGACACTTGAAATTAAGCTGTGGAGGGGGAGGGCTCCCGTTTTTCCTTGATCATCTTTAACATTTTTGTATCCCTTGATTAGAGTCCACCTGTGGTAAATTCAGTAGATTGGACATGATTTGGAAAGACACTCTCTGTCTATATATAAGGTCTTGCAGCTGACAATGCAAATCAGAGCAAAAAGTAAGCCATGAGGAGGAAAGACTTGAATTGGTCTCCATAATTCTTAAATTAAAGAAGTTTGGAACACCCAGGACTCTTCCTAGAGCTGTTCACCCCACCAAACTGAGTAATTGGGGAAAAGGAAATGTCTGTGACTTATTTGAAAACTTTACTACGTTCAGTATTGTTGGGTGAACTGTGCAATACTCCTCATTAATACAATATATTGTGCATATTTGACACTACAAAGGATGTACAATATCCCCAAAAACATTGGTGGGAAAATTATACAAGCAAAGCTTAATGCCATGGTGTTATTGTTGTTTATTTTTACTTCAAGCAATAAAAACTATTACAGCCAAAGATGCAGCAGGAGTTCAAAATCATTTCATAAATGGAATAACCAAGTATTAATAGAATAAAATCAGAAAGAAATCAAAGTAAATTTAACTGAGTTGTTAGTGTCCCTAATATTACTATTAGGGGCTGTCACGTGACCTTGGGGACATCATGCAAACAGGATACAGGCAGATAACAGAGTACTTTATTACACATGTAATAAAAGAACATGACATTACAGCAGGTTAAGCAATAGTGGTAGCACTACCACAAAACCAAGTGGACCGGCAGACCACAGGCAAAACCCAGAGGGCGGAGAGCCAGTGAGCCCCGTTCTTCACAGAGACCATGGAGGTGGGGATAAACTAAGCCGAGGGCTCACTGGTCACACCTTCAGCAATGTCCCGGTACACTTGGCCACTACCTGCAGAGAACCTCGCTTGAGCAAGTACCAGTGGAACAGACAAGGGAACTGGAACCCAAACAAATAGAAAAAATAGATCAGAAGACAAACTGGAACCAATACAGAAGCAGATGCCTGGACCCTTAGCAGAATGAAAGCATGGTGGTCTCAGGCAGGGCTGCACACAGACAAGAGATCCTCCCTCTGGAGAACCCAGGGGCCCTCTAATGAAGGCAGGACAGACACTGAAGCAGTAAGGCACTGCAGGACAGACTAGATCAGAAGCATAAGGCACTACCAGGCTGAACATAGGACAGGATCAGAAGCAGTTTAGCACTGCCAGGCTATCAGATGCAGTTAGAGCATTGCTAGACATGGAACAGAGTGGATTCAGAGAGAGAACAGGTACAGAAGAACAGGCAAAGCATGGACAAGGATAACAACATAATCATCATACAGGACAGGTACAGAAGAACACACAAAGCAAGAACAACATGCTTTACCAGGCGACACCACACAAAAGGGCAGATGGCAAAAAAAAAACTGGGTCAGCAGCAAGGGGCTACACCCAGCAAGGAACAGGAACAGACTCACCCTCTGGGTGAGCAGCAAGGTGTGACACCAAGCAAGGCAGAAGATAAACTGACCTCCTGTGAGAGCAGCGAGGTTCTACACCCAGCAAGACACAAGAGACTGACCACAAGCCCCACAGGTAGACATAGTTGCATAATGAGGGCACCTGATAAGACACAGGAACAGATCAGGGAATATTAATCCCATCAGAACCAAACAGGGAGGGGAGCCTGCATGGACAAAAAAGTGAACACACAGGCTGCAGTACTGGACTTTCCCCTGGCAACCAGCAAACACGAAGTCACCCGCAGCCAGTACGCCTGAGCACAAACAACCCGTGACACAAACAGAAATACATCCATACTCAGACCATGTTCACACACAAGGCCGCAGCCAGCGCGCATCGCAGAACCAGCATACATGGGGAAACCCACAGCCAGTACACAAAGCGCATGCAGCCAGCCTGCATGGCATCATAGACAGTAACCACAGATATGTGGATGTGGGAGCCACAAACACAGGCCACAGTTCACACAACCACCGCAGCCAGCATGCAGTCCCAAGCAACCAGCATACACAGGTGTCAGCCTGCAGTCAGTACACGAGAGGCCATGCAGCCAGCCTACACGGCCACAACTGTCACAGTGAACGGCACCGTGACAGGGGTTATGACTCCCCAGATCATCACACCAGCAGTTGGGGCATGTGTCACTCCACAGCAAAAGCATGATTGATGCACATATGGCAAGGAATCCAAACTCAAACCCGACCATTGTCGGATCCAGAACAGAACCTGGATTTGTTGCTAAAGATGATATGGTTCCAGTCTGTGGCACTACAGGTTTCTTGTTCACAACACCATTCCAAATAAAAGTGATGGGTCTGAATGTCAATGACACAATATTTTCTTCTACTACTGTAAGTGCCTGGAAATGGTTTGGACAGAGACAGAGGCGCATAATGAAGGTGCCATCTGGGTCGATGGTGGGCAATGAAACTGTGAGTGCTACTAATGGTTGGACAAAATGATCTTCCCTACTGATGGTCTGTCTGGGCTGTCTGGATCAGATTTGCCAAGTGAGTGTGCACTCAACCACTGCTCCCAACACCTCCTAACAGCTAGGTCATAACAGGTGAGCAATTAATCGACGCAACCACCCTGCTACTTCCACTTCAATGGTACTCCCCCTCTAAGAGTTTGTCAGCTGAGCAAAATGTCTTTGAGTGCATCGTTGAGCCATGTCTAGCAGTCAACAATTTCTCACCAATATGCACACTATCCAAAAGTACCCTCTGGGATCCTTTTTATAGGGCAGTGAGGGAAGCGCTTTTAAGCCCTCTTGTGGCAAGACCCAGTGTCTAATCAGACCACACCTATAATCATTTACATATGTGCCTGAGACATAATTGCATGCTAAGTTTTGCAGCAATCTAACATTTCTGTGTGCATTATTTTTTTATCAATGAGTGTATATTAAATGTTGAGGAGAACATATTTAGTGTTTGATCAACTTACATATAACAGGCTACAGATACAGATAAACAAAAATGACCCAGGGTATCCCCGGTAGAAGCCCAGGGTGTAACTCGGTAGAAGCTCCCGAGTGAAACAGCAGAAACAAATAGAGAGAGAGCTCATAGTACCAAAAATATATAAATTTTATTGAAGCATGTTAAAAATGACAGAAAATAAGTAAAATTAGTACATAAGATGCCGTAAAGCAAGGTGATGAGAGCAAAGAACAAAAAAGAGCGCCACTCTGGGAAGAAAAACACACGGATATAGAGATGGAAAGATATGGTATATAATGATGTATAACATGGGAACTGAAAATACTGGGTACAGTGCCCAACCCATGAAATGAGTGGATAAATGATAAAACCATGAAATGGCAGGTAAAGCAAGGTCAACTAATGCACCCCCAATGGCGAAAAATGCAAACACATAAAGATGGAAGTATGTTGCATGAGGAAAGCCAAGTGCAGGTGGACAAAAGGATCACACAGCCAGAGGGGGGCAGTAGGAGACCAGAGCTCACCTGAACAGACCGTGTGCAGAGAGACCCAGGGTGGCGCTACCACAACGCGCGTTTCGGCGGGGTAGCGCCATCACTGTGAACCAGGTATAAATATGCTCTCTTAGCCAATGAGAATGAGTACTTACTCGTCCCCAGGTGTACATGTTGGAGAGGCGCGCAGAAATCCAGGTGACCCGCATCCAGCCGCCTCACGGCCGGCGTCCCGTCGGCACGCCCACACCATGTGACGAAGTCACATGATCGGGCGGCTCTGGCGTAAGGACGCACGGGCGTGAGGCGCCGGAGGCGGCACCCGGATGACGCGCGCACACATGACAGAGGGGGAGGAGAGTCAGGAGACCAGCGAATAGCCCAATCATTAAAAAAAAGAAAAAGAAAGAAGAAACACAAGCTACCTCTCAAATCAAAAACAGTAACCAGGCCATATTAATACATAATAATACAACCATGCCATATCAATGCATCGATGCGGCATGTGTGGCTCTATGACAATATATGTATAAATAAACAATTCAAAGGATAATATGCGGATACAATAAAATGCATTCATGAAATTGTATACATTTGTACATAGAGAATGAGTTAAAAAATAATAACAAATAAATGAAAAATGAAATATATATGCATATGGCGACATAATTAAGAATACCAAACATGATTATGATAAAGTGTGGTTAAAAGGCAAGGAACAGTAATCATGATCTAAATCGATGAATGAATAAATAAATAAATAAAAATAAAAAAAGGATATGCTAAAAAAGTGAGAGAAAAGGAAGATTATACATATAGTATAAATATATGTGAGGAGTGGTGCGAACAAGGAAGTAATAAAGTTCGTAGGTAGTGAATAAAAAGATGCATAATATATAATGATGAATAATAATTCATGATAAATAATGATAAGGGAAAACATGGGGTGCATGATGGTGAGGTAGGAGGAATATAAATGGAAGCAGAATGAAGAATCATATATAAGTGAAGGTGAAGGATGAATAAGTTAATTGTAAAAAAGAGAAGAATTCATAAAATATATATATATGTACCTGGCTGAAAAATAAGAATATATAGAGCCAGGAAAAGAAAGAAAAATAGTGTTATAATGTGAGTGCAGCCCTAGGAAGAGCCAATATAGTTATATACTGGCATGGAGACACCAGTTATATGTCAGCATAGGAGACACCAGTTATATGTCAGCATAGGAGAACAAGTATATATATATATATATGGCCGGTGCCAAAAAACAAGTACATGACAAAGTGCTGCATGAAAAATTACGAAGAATGAAATTGAATGGAAGAGGAATCCAAAAAGACAAAACCGATAAGTGTATGATAGCTATGTCCGTAAATTGGTCCCGCAAATGAACCACACTAAAAAGAAACAATAGTAACATCATGTTGGAGGTAATCCATTCCTAAAGAAATCAGAGAGACGCGAGGCGGCTGGATATCCATCAAATGGAAGGCTAAAGAGAGAAAAAATAAAAAAATAATAATGATAAAAATCTGTAAATGTATACGCAAACAAACTGTTAAAAGAAAAAGGAAATGGGGTCCACAGTAGTGGGCCCAGCGGCTACAGAAAAGAAGAGAAGCCCAGATTCTCATTAAGGCCCCTAGGGCGCAATGTCCCAAGGGTCCATATCCAGCGGCTCTCCTTTTGGGCCAGCCGCTTGGATGTATTACCTGCACGTAAATCTACCTGGATACAATCTATACCTCTAACTCTAAGACATCTCGGATTACAAGAGTGAAATTCCTTGAAATGTCTGGGGATGGGTTTTAAGGTCTCAACCTCCTTTACCTCCTGTGCATTAATGATATCCCTCACGTGTTCAGGCACGCGAACCCTCAGCTCACGGGTCGTCAAACCAACGTATACCTTGGGGCATGGGCACACAGCGTAATAAACAACTCGTGTGCTGGAACACGTGAGGGACTGAAGGATTTTGAAGGATCTCGCTCCAGAAGAATCCACAAAATCAAAAGAGCGCTCCATATTTGGACAGGCGGCACATCTGCCGCATGGTCTAAAGCCGATCTTAGGGCTGCCTTGTCCAATACAGAGTTGGGATGGTGTCGGCTGAAGATAGCCTCGAACTAGACTATCCCGTAGGGTATTAGCCCTACGTGCCGTAACAAGAGGTCGTGTAGATAGAAGCTTTTCTAAGACGGGATCCGTCAATAGGATGGACCAATGTGAGGCCAAAATCTCCCTCATTTTTGTCCACTGTGAGTGGTATGTGCTTACAAATCTAATTTTATCATCCGGCATCTTGTCTCTTTTGGTTTGCAGCAAAAGAGCTTGATCCTGGGTTTTAGCACGCCAATAGGCTTTTTTAATTGCCCGATGGCTGTAGCCCCTAGCAAGGAACCGATCCTTCAGTTCACTGGCCTGTCTTTCGAAGGTAGCATCGTACGAGCAAATTCGACGGATGCGTAAGAACTGGCCAACAGGGATGGCAGAAATGGTGCTGGTGGGATGCAAAGATGTAGCATGTAAATAAGCATTGACGGCTGTCTCTTTACGAAAAACATCCGTCCTGAGAAGGCCGCCAGCATCCCTAAAATCAGAGACATCCAAGAAATCAACTCTCTGTCTACTGTAGGTGTAGGTCAATTTGATGTTTCTGGAATTAGTATTTAGTAATTCGAAGAAAACATGAAGTTGTTCTTCAGTACCCTGCCAGATCAGAAAGACATCATCTATGTACCGTGCCCATAAAATGGCGCGGTCCATGATGACGTGTCTGTCTGACAGGAAAAGGTCCCTCTCCCACAGCCCCAGGAACAGGTTGGCGTACACCGGCGCACATGCCGCGCCCATGGCTGTCCCCTGGAGCTGCAGGAAGAAGGACCCATTGAACGAGATAAAATTTCTCGTCAGCACAAACTTAAGAAGTTGCAGCAGAAAAAGAGAAAACTCCTTGGATAGATTACCGACAGAAAGAAAAAACTCCACTGCCCGTAGTCCATCTACATGTTGGATACTCGTGTAGAGGGACTCTACATCACATGTTACCATAATATTGTCCTCCTCAAGAGTAATGCCCTGTATCCTTGCAGGAAATCGGACGTATCTCTAACATGTGATGGTAGAGTTTCCACAATGGGTTTAAGATGGAAATCTAATAACTTACAAATATTCTCTACCATACTGTTACATCCAGATATAATGGGCCTACATGGAGGTACGGAGGAGTTCTTATGGACTTTAGGTAGTAAATATAATGTAGGAATAGATGGTTCCTGAATGATGAGAGCTTCATACATCTGTTTAGAGATGATATTTTCCTCCAATCCAGCATCCAAAATTTTCAGAAGTTCACCTCTGAAAGAGATAGTAGGGTTGAAGGTTAACTTCCGGTAGCAGATGGGGTCTTTTAATTGTCGATAAGCTTCCGCTAAGTACATATTACGGGGCCAAATCACCAAATTTCCCCCCTTGTCAGCTGGTTTATAAATAACATCCGGAAGATTTTTAAGTTTATCAAGGCTCTGTCGTTGGTCCTTATTTAAGTTATCATATGGAACGGATGTAGAGATCCGTTCAAAGTCCTTGCTGACCATCTTAACAAAGAGGTCAATTGCCGGACATAATGACAAGGGGGGGAATTTCTTAGATCTCTTTTTTATGGCCAATGGTATTTCATTGGCAATACTGGTAGCGGGTCTCTCCTGTTCTAATAGGAGGTCCTCCAAAATGTGGAGGGCTCGCTGTTCCTCCTCGGAGCTCAGGGAACCAACTGAATCGCTCCTGCAATGCCACCTCTTCATCATTAAGGAACGTCCAAAAAGGTGCAGGTCCTTAATGGCAGTAAAACAATCGAACCTACAGCTAGGTACATAGGATAATCCCTTCTCCAGCAGAGAAATATCTGTGCCGGAGAGGGTATAACCAGATAAACTAATTACCTTAGGTTCCCTGTCCAGATGTTTTGTGGTCGTAGTTGGTTCCGGTTGTCTCTTCCGTCCCGGTCCATTGCCCTGCTCCATTTTTCTTTTGTTACGGGTCTGGTGAGCAGGATAGGTACCCTGTGACTGGGACTCCCCCATAGATGACACGGAAGAGACTGAGGACGATCTGCTACGAGATCTGATTCTGTTGGAATCTCGGCTTTTCCATTTGTATATACGGTTTTGTTGTGCATCGTCATTATCTCTGGAGAACTTTTGGATTTTGGCCTCCGGAATTTCCCCAGACAGGGTATTTCGTATCCAGTTGTTCCTGAAAGGTCTTCAAAAGTTCTGGACTACAGATACTAGACAAACGTGTCTGTAGGAGATCAATCTCCACATCTAGTTTTCCAGGCTTTTTTTATTGTGGCCAATCAGAAGCTCCATAAACGTAAAGGAGCCCTGATTGCAGGTCTCCTCCCATTTAGATACAAAAGCTTCATCCTCTATGGGAAAAAAGGGGAACACCTGTATTCTGAGGCCCCTGGGTATTAGGCCTCTCTGGAGATACTTCTCCAAGAAGGCCTTGTTCCACCAAATACGGGCCCTTTTGTGCAGCAATAACAATAATGAGTTCTGGACCTCCTTACTCATACCACCGCTGGGACCACCAACCGCTCCCTCATCTTTGAAGACGGCATCTAGTTGGGAAAGCCAAGAGAGTTCTCTGGCCTTGTAGTCCATGGTGAACGTGAAGTCAAAAATCTGTGAAAATACACAGTAGAGATTAATCAGATAAACAAAAATGACCCAGGGTATCCCCGGGACGGGTAAGGAACAGTGTCCACCCAATATAGCCACAGGGGATACACCTAAAGTGTAACTCGGTAGAAGCTCGCGAGTGAAACAGCAGAAACAAATAGAGAGAGAGCTCATAGTACCAAAAATATATAAATTTTATTGAAGCATGTTAAAAATGACAGAAAATAAGTAAAATTAGTACATAAGATGCCGTAAAGCAAGGTGATGAGAGCGGAGAACAAAAAAGAGCGCCACCCTGGGAAGAAAAACACACGGATATAGAGATGGAAAGATATGGTATATAATGATGTATAACATGGGAACTTAAAATACTGGGTACAGTGCCCAACCCATGAAATGAGTGGATAAATGATAAAACCATGAAATGGCAGGTAAAGCAAGGTCAACTAATGCACCCCCAATGGCAAAAAATGCAAACAAATAAAGATGGAAGTATGTTGCATGAGGAAAGCCAAGTGCAGGTGGACAAAAGGATCACACAGCCAGAGGGGGGCAGTAGGAGACCAGAGCTCACCTGAACAGACCGTGTGCAGAGAGACCCAGGGTGGCGCTACCCCAACGCGCGTTTCGGCGTGCCTTCGTCAGGGGGTAGCGCCATCACTGTGAACCAGGTATAAATATGCTCTCTTAGCCAATGAGAATGAGTACTTACTCGTCCCCAGGTGTACATGTTGGAGAGGCGCGCAGAAATCCAGGTGACCCGCATCCAGCCGCCCCACGGCCGGCGTCCCGCCGGCACGCCCACACCATGTGACGAAGTCACATGATCGGGCGGCTCTGGCGTAAGGACGCACGGGCGTGAGGCGCCGGAGGCGGCACCCGGATGACGCGCGCACACATGACAGAGGGGGAGGAGAGTCAGGAGACCAGCGAATAGCCCAATCATTCAAAAAAAAAAAAAAAAAAAAAGAAGAAACACAAGCTACCTCTCAAATCAAAAACAGTAACCGGGCCATATTAATACATAATAATACAACCATGCCATATCAAGGCATCGATGCGGCATGTGTGGCTCTATGACAATATATGTATAAATAAACAATTCAAAGGATAATATGCGGATACAATAAAATGCATTCATGAAATTGTATACATATTGTACATAGAGAATGAGTTAAAAAATAATAACAAATAAATGAAAAATGAAATATATATGCATATGGCGACATAATTAAGAGTACCAAACATGATTATGATAAAGTGTGGTTAAAAGGCAAGGAACAGTAATCATGATCTAAATAGATAAATGAATGAATAAATAAATAAGAAATAAAAAATAAAAAAGGACATGCTAAAAAAGTGAGAGAAAAGGAAGATTATACATATAGTATAAATATATGTGAGGAGTGGTGCGAACAAGGAACTAATAAAGTTCGTAGGGGTAGTGAATAAAAAGATGCATAATATATAATGATGAATAATAATTCATGATAAATAATGATAAGGGAAAACATGGGGTGCATGATGGTGAGGTAGGAGGAATATAAATGGAAGCAGAATGAAGAATCATATATAAGTGAAGGTGAAGGATGAATAAGTTAATTGTAAAAAAGAGAAGAATTCATAAAATATATATATATGTACCTGGCTGAAAAATAAGAATATATAGAGCCAGGAAAAGAAAGAAAAATAGTGTTATAATGTGAGTGCAGCCCTAGGAAGAGCCAATATAGTTATATACTGGCATGGAGACACCAGTTATATGTCAGCATAGGAGAACAAGTATATATATATATATATGGCCGGTGCCAAAAAACAAGTACATGACAAAGTGCTGCGTGAAAAATGACGAAGAATGAAATTGAATGGAAGAGGAATCCAAAAAGACAAAACCGATAAGTGTATGATAGCTATGTCCGTAAATTGGTCTCGCAAATGAACCACACTAAAAAGAAACAATAGTAACATCATGCTGGAGGTAATCCATTCCTAAAGAAATCAGAGAGACACGAGGCGGCTGGATATCCATCAAATGGAAGGCTAAAGAGAGAAAAAATAAAAAATAATAATGATAAAAATCAGTAAATGTATACGCAAACAAACTGTTAAAAGAAAAAGGAAATGGGGTACACAGTAGTGGGCCCAGCGGCTACAGAAAAGAAGAGAAGCCCAGATTCTCATTAAGGCCCCTAGGGCGCAATGTCCCAAGGGTCCATATCCAGTGGCTCTCCTTTTGGGCCAGCCCCTTGGATGTATTACCTGCACGTAAATCTACCTGGATACAATCTATACCTCTAACTCTAAGACATCTCGGATTACAAGAGTGAAATTCCTTGAAATGTCTGGGGATGAGTTTTAAGGTCTCAACCTCCTTCACCTCCTGTGCATTAATGATATCCCTCACGTGTTCCCGCACGCGAACCCTCAGCTCACGGGTCGTCAAACCAACGTATACCTTGGGGCATGGGCACACAGCGTAATAAACAACTCGTGTGCTGGAACACGTGAGGGACTGAAGGATTTTGAAGGATCTCGCTCCAGAAGAATCCACAAAATCAAAGAGCGCTCCATATTTGGACAGCATCGTCCGAGCAAATTCGACGGATGCATAAGAACTGGCCAACAGTAATGGCAGAAATGGTGCTGGTGGGATGCAAAGATGTAGCATGTAAATAAGCATTGACGGCCGTCTCTTTACGAAAAACATCCGTTCTGAGAAGGCCGCCAGCATCCCTAAAAACAGAGACATCCAAGAAATCAACTCTCTGTCTACTGTAGGTGTAGGTCAATTTGATGTTTCTGGAATTAGTATTTAGTAATTCGAAGAAAACATGAAGTTGTTCTTCAGTACCCTGCCAGATCAGAAAGACGTCATCTATGTACCGCGCCCATAAAATGGCGCGGTCCATGATGACGTGTCTGTCTGACAGGAAAAGGTCCCTCTCCCACAGCCCCAGGAACAGGTTGGCGTACACCGGCGCACATGCCGCGCCCATGGCTGTCCCCTGGAGCTGCAGGAAGAAGGACCCATTGAACGAGAAAAAATTTCTCGTCAGCACAAACTTAAGAAGTTGCAGCAGAAAAAGAGAAAACTCCTTGGATAGATTACCGACAGAAAGAAAAAACTCCACTGCCCGTAGTCCATCTACATGTTGGATACTCGTGTAGAGGGACTCTACATCACATGTTACCATAATATTGTCCTCCTCAAGAGTAATGCCCTGTATCCTTTGCAGGATTTATTTGTTATTATTTTTTAACTCTCTGTACTATGTACAATATGTATACAATTTCATGAATGCATTTTATTGTATCCGCATATTATCCTTTGAATTGTTTATTTATACATATATTGTCATAGAGCCACACATGCCGCATCGATGCATTGATATGGCATGGTTGTATTATTATGTATTAATATGGCCCGGTTACTGTTTTTGATTTGAGAGGTAGCTTGTGTTTCTTCTTTCTTTTTTTTTTTTTTTAATGATTGGGCTATTCGCTGGTCTCCTGACTCTCCTCCCCCTCACGCCCGTGCGTCCTTACGCCAGAGCCGCCCGATCATGTGACTTCGTCACATGGCGTGGGCGTGCCGGCGGGACGCCGGCCGTGGGGCGGCTGGATGCGGGTCACCTGGATTTCTGCGCGCCTCTCCAACATGTACACCTGGGGACGAGTAAGTACTCATTCTCATTGGCTAAGAGAGCATATTTATACCTGGTTCACAGTGATGGCGCTACCCCCTGGGTCTCTCTGCACACGATCTGTTCAGGTGATCTCTGGTCTCCTACTGCCCCCCTCTTGCTGTGTGATCCTTTTGTCCACCTGCACTTGGCTTTCCTCATGCAACATACTTCCATCTTTATGTGTTTGCATTTTTTGCCATTGGGGGTGCATTAGTTGACCTTGCTTTACCTGCCATTTCATGGTTTTATCATTTATCCACTCATTTCATGGGTTGGGCACTGTACCCAGTATTTTCAGTTCCCATGTTATACATCATTATATACCATATCTTTCCATCTCTATATCCGTGTGTTTTTCTTCCCAGGGTGGCGCTCTTTTTTGTTCTCCGCTCTCACCACCTTGCTTTACGGCATCTTATGTACTAATTTTACTTATTTTCTGTCATTTTTAGCATGCTTCAATAAAATTTTTATATTTTTGGTACTATGAGCTCTCTCTCTATTTGTTTCTGAGGCTACAGATACAGTATGTCTACATATATAAATAAATTCAAAGTTTGTATTAACCAGATAAGGGAACCTACAAGCTCCAGGCACGACGAGCTGAGCAGATTGATGTATAGTTTTGTGGGGAAAAGGTTTAGTATAACTTGTATTTTATACAGTTAAATTCGTTCCCTCTATGACTGTGCATACAGAGATAGCTGTCAATCACTGATAGGACCACCTCCTTGACTTCAATGCCCAGAATGAGCAGAGATATCTATAATAATAAAATCCCTGTGTGAGTGCACTGTGTCCGTGTGTGTGTCACCAGTTTTGCACTGGGCATGCGTGGCGGGGCGTCCAATCAGGACACAGCGCTGCACACGGACACAGTGCTAAACACAAGTTTCCCTGCAGGGTGTCAGCAGTCTGACTGCCCATAGATATCTCTGTGACCCTCTGGAAGGGGCTAACAATCAGGCCGCTGCTCTGCCCTGGCAGCGGCCCGATGCTTGAAGGGTTAATGCCCCCCCGCACACAACACCCCCGCCCCTTTTTTCAAGATGCCAAGATGCAGAGCGCACAGCACCACAGCCCCCCCTTTTCTATATGGCAGAGCGCGCAGCACCCCCATCCCCCCCAGCTAACAGCTAACACTCTGCTTGAAACAGCCGACATCGGTGCCAGTTTAACCTCTTCCATGCTGTGGTCCTTAGGGACCGCTGTTTGTAGGGGCTAACCATCGGGCCGCTGCTAACCATCGGGCCCACTGGATCTTCAAGAACCAATTGGGTCTGGGTCCAAAAGATGTTAAAAAAAGTGAAAAAAGTAAAAAATAAATAAATAAAAAAGAACCTTCCTATATCCACACATAATTGGTTAAAAATTTTAAAAAATTAAGTTTGGTATCGTCACGTCCGTAAGGACCTGATGAATAAAAGGATCATGTTACTTTTACTGCATTGTGAACACCATATAAAAAAGAAAAACGATTTTGCCCACTGCACTTCCCAAAAAATGGTATAAAGTATATAAAAATTAGCACCAATCAAACCGTGACCTCATCCCACAAAAAATGAGCCAATCGTCCAAAAAATAAAAAAATATGGCTTTCAGAAAATGGAGACACAAAAACATGATTTTTTTTCCAAACATGCTTAAATTAAATAAAATAAAGTTAATAAAAATGCACATATTAGGTATTGTCATGTCCGTAAAAACCTGCTCTATACAAATAGCATGTGATCCAACCCAAGGGGTGAACACCTTAAAAAAAGAAATAAAAAAATGTGCCAAAAAAGCTATTTTCTATCACCTTACATCACAAAAAGTGTAATACCAAGCAATCAAAAATGTATATGTGCCCCAAAATGGTACCAATCAAACCATCATCTCTTCCAGCAAAAAATGAGACCCTACCTAAGACAATCGCCCAAAAAATAAAAAAATATGGCTTTCAGAAAATGGAAACACAAAAACATGATTTTTTTCAAAAAACCTTTTATTGTGTAAATCCAAAATAAAATAAAAAAAATAGACTTATTAGGTATCGCCGCATCGTTACGACCTTCTCTATAAAAATATTACATTATCTACTCTGTCAGGTGAACATTGCAAAAAAAAAACAAATAATAAAAACTGAGCCAGAACAGCCATTTTTTGGTTACCTTGCCTCATAAAAAGAGTAATTATATACACACACACACACACAATGATGCACAACTCCCTCTAGCAAAAAATTTCTATACTGCAGGAATAACCCTAATAATAACACGCCCCCCGCACCGCTCACACCAATGCGCCGACCAATCAGGACATGGTGCTCCATATCCTGCCTGCACCGCTCACACCTGCGCGCCGGAAAGCAGGTCGGAGCGCCACCATTTCCTGTTCTTCAGTCCCAGCCGCCATTTCTGTTCGTCAGTTCCAGCACTATTAGCCATATAGAGAGGAGCCCCTGTCAGCAGTCTGACCTACCAGTCACTATTAGCAGTCTCAGCACCAGCAGTCAGTGCCAGTCGTACAGCCACAGCCACCAGTCACAGTGCCAGCAGTGTCAACCATCAGTCAGTGCCACCAGCCACAGCCACCAGTTTCAGCCACCAGTCAGTGCCAGCAGTCTCAGCCACAGCCGCCAGTCTCGGCCACCAGTCAGTGTGGTCAAGTTCCCTTGCTATTTAATATAGACTGTTCCTACTAATGTTTATGCACTACTGTTCTAGTGCCCGTTATTGTAACGGGCTTAATGTCTAGTAAATGTATAAAATACAAATTTTAAATGTTTTCCCACAAAATTATATATCAGTCTGCTCCTGTTCTATAACATTCTGCCTGCTGCTCAAACACCATGTTCAACGTGGCAGGTTCCCTTTAATTTGTTCAACTTGAAATATTCTTAATGGCTGTTCCAGATTTCTAGCATTAAACAATTAAATATCTGATTTTAAAAACAACATAGAATCTCCCTTTAACCCCTTCCCGACATATGACATAATAGTACGTGCGGGTGCGTTCCCGTATTTTGATGTACTATTACGTCATGGTGATCAGGCGGGCACCAGAGCGGTGCGCGCCCGATCACTGAAGGGGCCTGGCAGTCCCTGATAGCCAGGCCCCTGCTGTATCCGCCGGCAGTGCTAACTGCGGCATAGAAGGGATTTGCAACGGGTGAGGGAGCCCATCAGGTCCCCGCACTGCTGTGGCGGGGACCTGATGGGTGAGAAGGCAGCCCGATGCCGTGCGGAGGCTGCCCAATGCCTTGCACAGCATCGGGACCTGCCTTCTCACCCATCAGGTCCCCGCAACAGCAGCGCAGGGACCCGATGGGCTCCCTCAGGCTGGGTCTCCTAGGCAACCTGTTAGTGTATTACTCAGTGTAATACACTAACAGGCAATGCATTACAATACAGATGTATTGTAATGCATTGCAGAGGGGATCAGACCCCCAAAAGTAGAGTCCCAAAGTGGGACAGAAATAAAGTAAAAAAAAGAGTTTTTAATTAAAAAAAATTACGTTTCAAGTAAAAAAAAAAAAAACATCCCTTTCCCCTGATTTTATATTAGAAAATAGAAAAAAAAGAAAACACACACATATCAGGTATCGCCGCGTTCGTAACGACCGGCTCTATAAATATATCACATGGTCCACCCCGTCCGATAAACACCGTAAAAAAATTAAAATAAAAACTGTTTAAAAAAAGCTATTTTTGGCACCTTACATTACAAAAAGTGCAACACCAAGCAATCAAAATGTCGTATGGCCCCCAAAATGGTACCAATTAAACCGTCACCTCAACTCTCAAAAAAGAGCCCCTACATAAGACAATCGCCCAAAAGATTAAAAAACGATAGCTCTCAGAACATGGAAACACTAAAACATCATTTTCCTGGTTTAAAAAATGCAATTATTGTGTTAAATTGAAATAAATAAAAAAATGTATACATATTAGGTATCGACACCAATGACTTAACCCCTCAGGTGAACACAGTAAAAAAAATTTTTATAAAAACAGTGCCAAAAAAAGCAAAAAAACTATAGCTCTCAGAACATGGAGACACTAAAACAACATTTTTGGGGTTTCAAAAATGCAATTATTGTGTTAAAGTGAAATAAATAAAAAAAGTAGATATGTTAAATATCGCCGTGTCCTTAACAACTTGCTCTATAAAAATATCACATGATCTAACTCTTCAGGTGAACACAGTAAAAAAAATATAAAACTGTGCCAAAAAAGCTATTTTCTGTCACCTAACATTAATTAGTGTTTAATCAAGTGCAACACCAAGTGATCAAAAAGGCGTATGCCCCCCAGAATAGTAACCAATCAAACTGTCATCTCATCCAATGAAAAATTAGCCCCTACCTAAGACAATTGGTCAAAAAATAAAAAAGCTATGGCTCTCAGACTATGGAGAAACTAAAACATCATTTTTTATTTTCAAAAATGCTATTATTGTGTAAAACTTAAATAAATAAGAAAAAGTATACATATTAGGTGATCTATAAAAGTATCACGTGACCTAACCCCTCAGGTGAACGCTGTAAAAATAAATAAATAAATACTGTGCCAAAACAACCATTTTTTTTTACAACCAAATGTGGGGTGTTTCTGTAAACCTCCGAATCAGGGTAATAAATATTGAGTTTTATTGGCTGTTAACCCTCGATGTGTTAAAGAAAAAAATGGATTAAAATGGAAAATCTGCCAAAAAAGTGAAATTTAGAAATTTAATCTCCATTTTCCTTTAATTCTTGTGGAACACCTAAAAGGTTAACAAAGTTTGTAAAATCAGTTTTGAGTAACTTGAGGGGTGTAGTTTCTACAATGGGGTCATTTTAAGGGGGGGTTTCTATTATGTAAGCCCCACAAAATGACTTCAGACCTGAACTGGTCCTTAAAAAGTGGGTTTCGGAAATTTTCTTGAACATTTTAAGAATTGCTTCTAAAGTTCTAAGCATTCTAATGTCCTAAAAAAATGAAATGACATTTACAAAATGATGCAAACATAAATAAGACATATGGGGAATGTTAAGTAATAAATATGTTATGAGGTATCACTTTCTGTTTTAAAAGCAGAGAAATAGAAATTTTGAAAATTGCGAATTTGTCAAAATTTGGGGTAAATTTGGGATTTTTTCATAAATAAAGGTGAAATATATTGACTCAAATTTATGACTGTCATGAAGTACAATGTGTCACGAGAAAACAATCTCAGAATGGCTTGGATAAGTAAAAGCGTTCCAAAGTTATTATCACATAAAGTGACATATGTCAGATTTGCAAAATTTGGCCTGGTCAGGAAGGTGAAAACTGGCCCAGGGTAAAAAGGGTTAAGAGACTTCATCACATTGCAAAAAAAATTAAAATATACCGTAATATGTGTTTAGACCAATCCATGCAACATTTTCATTATTGATCGTTAAATCAGTCTTATGAATAAGTAAGAACCTGAGGCGCTTTGAATGCAATATCATTATACACTTATCAGTACATTTAATCCTTAGCTTAGTTGCTATACACAGCTCATACAAGTCAGGAGAATTGTGGTTAAAATGTAATTTTTATGTGTCTGACTTAAACCAACTTATAATCATTTTACGATAGGCTAGATTTGTGAAAACTATCTCCTTGGGTTTTAGGCAATTTATCATTACATGGACAATTTAATAATTTAATATATCACCTAGGCACCACATTTACTGAAATAAATACATGGTAATTATGTTTGCTACTCTACTATGTAAAATGATAGATATATAGATAGGTAGATAGATAGACAGATAAACAGACAGCATTATTTCTAGTATCTCAAATCACATAAAGCACTCTTGGGACCACATCGTCATTTTTAGGTGTCATTTCTTGTAATTCTGCCCTTCAGAAGCACTTAGATCTATGCATAAGAATAGAATATAACTCCAATTCTACTTCTTCTCCATCAAGTCCAGACCATCATGAATCCTTGCTAGAGAGTACCCCATATATACAGTGTGTTCCAGAAAGTGACCAATATAAACAGTGTGTCACACCAGTGGTCTGTGTCTGCCTCTGTCTTGCTGTCCTGGGTACGGATGGATATCAGTCTGCTCCTCCTGTGTGAATTGGGATTAGTGCTCAGTGAACTTTCCTTCGGCACTGATAGAGTTAATGCTTTCCTCCTGCTACTGTCCAGGTGCTGGTTAAGATGCTGATCAGCCTCCCTATTTGGTTGGGCTGTGGATCCACCTCTTCACCTTAGCTTTGCGGTTATCTATTTGGTAGTAACCAGTGAAGGTGATCTAGTCTGAATATCCTTGTACTAAACCTTGACTGTCTACTGATTCTGCTCCTTGCTGCCTGCCCTGACCTTGGAACTGTGACCTGGATTGCGCTTTTACTCAGCCTGCCCTGACCGTGGAATTGCTATTTGGAATATGCAAGTGCCAAGCCTGCCCTGACTATTGGACTGTGTTCAGACTGCTTTTTTTTCCTGAGTCCTTGGTGCTTCGCAGTGTCTCTGACCCCTATGTGTCAGCAGCCAACTACACCAGGACTACACCAGGAGGTAGTGGCCTGGTTGGGTACTTTATGCGAAGTCCAGATCCCTTTACAGGGGTTAAAGGGTAAATACCAGGGAACCACCAGGACAACACCCTTAGGTTTAGCCCAAAGCCAAACTGGCTAGTTGGCACAGTGGGTCCATGGACCCGGCTGACCTTATCCCAGTGGGCTTGTCTGAACTTCTGAAAGAAATTGACCAACAAAGCACAAGTCAGAGACAGATATTGTTCTATATACATGATGTATCTATCTGTCTGGACTCTCTGACTACTGCCATAGAGGTACTACAACCACTGGCTGCTGCTCCTACTCTGCATGTTGCACCAATGGGAGAATTTGGTCCCCGGTTATCTGCTCCTCCTCAGTGTGATGGAGATTAGTGATGAGCGAAGTTTTGAAAAATTCGATTCTGCAGCTTCACCAGATTTTGGAACAGGCGCTATGACAGGGAATGGCAATCATGCCTTCCCCATTATTTAACCCCTCAGATGCCACGTTTAACACTGATCACCGCATCTGAGACTCGCATTCAGGTGCTCAAAGAGTTAATCCAGGGTTAATTTTTTTTTATACCTGCCTCATCCACTTGATCGCGGAGAGGCCGTCCACTCCTGTCTTGATTGAAGAAAATCCATCAAAGGACCTGCGCATGTTGCATTGATGGAAGAATTCAGTTCCCGGTTATCTGCTCCTCTTCGGTATGATGTAGATTAGTGATCAGCGAAGTTTTGAAAAACTTTATTCTGCAGCTTCACTGCAATGATGGGGAATAGTGATCCATCCTTTTTTTCTACATCATTTAACACCTCAAATACCAAGATCTTACAAATTTGCTCCTCGATTTTTTGGACCTTTTTAAATCATATCTCAAGTCAATCCTGTCAGTTGCAAGCTCCATCTGCTGCCTTCTCCCCGCATTTACAATTCCTTTCATGTATCTCTTCTCAGACCCCTGGTATTAAACCGATACTCTAAGGCCCCTTTCACACGAACAATACGGACTGCGTCCAAATCTGTTCAGGAAAAAACTTATGGTTTTGCACGCAAATGCAGTCAGTTTTCTCTGCAATTGCTTTCAGTGGCTCCGTTTTTTTCACGCGGATGCAACTGAAGAATGACAATCTACATCTCCTAGCAACCATCAGTGAAAAACACTTTGCATCCAGATTTCAGCCGGATGCAATGTGTTTTTTCATGGAAGCCTCATTCACTTCTATGGGACCAGGACTGCAGTTTTCATGTAACGCAGAGATAATGCGTGAAAAAAAAAAACACTCATGTATACAGACCCATAGATATGAATGGGTCAGGATTCAGTGCGGGTGCAATGCATTCAATTCATGCATTGCACCTGTACAGAAAACTCACTCGTTTGAAAGGGGCCTAAGTCTTCTGTTGCTGCTCCTGTACCTGTTGGTGCCGACGATGAATTTCAAGCCAGCAATATTTTGGATATGAAGAAGGTCAAGGGCAAGACTTTTTATCTTGTGGATTGGAAGTGTTTGGTCCTGAGGAGAGATCTTGGGAGCCTGCGGAGAACATTTATGCTCCAGTCATCCTAAAGAAATTCATGGCGCAAAGAAGAGGAGGTGTAAGGGTGCGGGTACTGTCACACCGGCAGCCCATGACCGCTGCTGTCATGCTGTCCCAGGCAGGTGCAGACGTCTCTCTGCTCTCCCTGTGTGGATTGGGATTTACACAGTGAACTTTCCTTCAGCACTGAGAGAGTTAAAGGGGTTATCCAATTTCTCAAAACCCCCCCACATGTGCCGGGCCCCTCACCAGTAATATACTTACCCCGCTCCCGGTGCCACTCCTGGTCCCCGCACCGCCACTGCTGCTCCCTGCACACGGATGAAAACATCTGTCACCCGCAATGCTAGGGAGGCTCGTCCCCGCCTGCCATTGGCTGCTCCCCCCAACACCGGATGTTTCCATCAGTGTGCAGGGAGAAGTAGCAGCGGCGGTGCTGGCACCAGGAGCGGCACGGGGAGTGGGGTAAGTATATTACTAGTGAGGGGCCCGGCACATGTGGTGGTGGTGGGGGGGGGGGTTGGGAAATTGGATAACCCCTTTAATCCCTTCTTCCTGCCCCTGTCCAGGTGCTGGTTAAGTTGCTGATGAGCCTTCGTATTTAGCTGGGCTGGTTTCTTGTGTCATAGTCCAGATCCCTGTATAGGGGTTAAAGGGTGAATACCAGGGAACCACTAGAACAACACCCATAGAGTTCACTCATAGCTACAAAGAATGCCCCTATTTGCCTACTAAAGGGTGGTCACTTGCAGTATGAAGTAAGTGCCTCCAGTCATACAGTGTATACTGTAAAGTGCACTAACCCACTGTGCCATAGAGCACCCCCAAAAAAATGCTTATCAGAGACTGCTCCCAAATACACAAATAAAAGGACATTTTTAAAGTGCAATGAGCCTCTGAGCAGCTGATGCAGAGATTGGAAGTGGTAGTGCTCCTGATGAGGTGCTGTGTCACTGTGTACTCCCTCAGGCCATTGATCCCTGCATATCAGTGTCGTGGAAAGGTGGTATGAAGTATCAGGCCAGAAGCAAAATTATAACAGTCTCTCTTTACGTACTGCAAAATATAACTTGGGGCATATCCAGAAGTATTATGTGCAAAGTGCAGTTTCTGGCACCAGATGAGGAGTTATAGTGGCTGGTTATGTGGCAATTTAATTGCACTTGCAGGCACTTGTGGGTATAGGTGTCCACTGTGTTATACAGGCTTAAAGTTAGTATGTCCCAGTGGTTATTCTAGGTGATGGATGTCTTACCTGTTTTCCATCACCAGCAGCAGGGTCTGAAGTTGAATCTTGCTGGTTACTCTACTGACTTTATCTGTTGTAGCTTTTGGGAAAACAATTTTCTTGGAGTATGAGTCTCACAGCAGAATAGTATCAGACTCATGGAGTAGGAGCTCTGGCATGTGCTTCCTTCCTCCACTCTCTATAATCTGGAACTCCTTCTCCTGGTAGGGAGTAGGACCAGCCCAATTGCAGATACCCCGAGGTCTGGGGTGCAGCAAGAGCCAGGAACCATCAATGAGGTCATTAATTGTGATACCAATATATGGGACAGTGATGACAATGCTCATATACAGCCTATTTGGTACAAGTTGTATTGACAGATTCTATTATATTTCTAGGACCATTATGTGAGTGTTAAAGGGAACCTGTCACATTGAAGCAGTTTTGAGGAACGAAGCCAGACTTAAAACATATAAAAGTCTTTTTTACTAAGTGCAAAGTAGAACTTCAAATACATTCAATAGCATCTGATTTCAAGTGCAATTTTCTGGCACCAGTATAGGAAAATTGGGCAAGGTTGGACGACTGCAATTTAGCACTAGTATTGTACTGGTCTAGTAGTAGTCTAGGTAATGGGTGTCTTAGCCGTGGTACCTCGCCTTACAGCAGTGTCTTTTAATGTTGGTTGCAGCTGTTCACTCTGATGTCTATCTTCTCAAGTATTTACTGGAGGCTGTATATCTTTTGATTTCTCTGGAGAATCCTCTTTAGGAGCAGGAGCTCAGGTGTGTTCTTCTCCACTCTGGTCTCATCTCCTTTCTCTCTGTCTCACTAAACTGGAACTCCTCTTCTTGGCAGGAAGTAGGACCAGCCTACCCCTACCAAGAGGGGAGGAACAGGATGGTTAGTCCTGTTCCTGTCAAGCCATTACCTCCCCTGCTGGAATAAATGGCATAAACATGAAAATACAATATATTACATATAAAACACAGCAATTACAGATATCCCCAGGTCTGGGGTACTACACATACAATAGGTTTGTAAATTCCAAACAGTTCAATGAATATTATATTATTTTCATATAGGCACTCATAGAGATGATACTAGTGTAATGATGCTTGTATGTGCTTTTCACACTTTTATGAGTGGTACTACTATACAAAAAATGCATAAGAGATGTTTAACATTCCAGTATCAATCGTAACTCTAAAATCCCTATTTTTACTTTGTAGAGGAAGTCCTAATTATAATGCACTTTGATCATGTGGTTTAGTTATAGGACTTTGTAAAGTATTTGCCGTAGAAATTTGCTTAAAAAGCTTATTCATTTCTGCAGAAAAATAAGAAGTTCTGCAACTTTGGTTTTTGCATAATAGTTGTTGGAGATATGCCCAAAGTCAACTTAGATCTATCGGGCAAAAACTGTGTGCTCCATCTGGCAAGCTGATTTCCACTATGTGTGTAATACCACGGTATTTCACTTACGCTTATTCTAAAGGGAAGCCAACAGGTGAGCTGGATAGTATTTGGTTGAGGTAAAACATGGATGAATTGATAAGCTTATGCTGTATGCAGGGCTGGCTACACCCACAGGCAAACCTAGACTCACTGAGTGTGAAGCCCATGGCAATATAAAGCCATGGGTTAGATAGCCGAGGAATCTGTGTGACTCTGTTGCCCTACAGCCCACATACATCTCAAACTGACCCTGACTGTATGTGTCAGTATTAAGGTTAGGCCTCTTTCACACGACCGTATGGCTTTTTCAGTATTTTGCGGTTAGTTTTTTACGGATCCGTTGTTCCGTTTTTTGTGTCCGTTGTGTTTCCGTTTCCGTCCCGTTTCTCCGTATGGCATATACAGTATACAGTAATTACATAGAAAAAATTGGGCTGGGCATAAAATTTTCAATGGATGGTTCCGCAAAAACGGAACAGATACGGAAGACATACGGAGTACATTCCGTATCCGTTCCGTTTTTTTTTTGCGGACCCATTGACTTGAATGGAACCACGGACGGTGATTTGCGGACGATATTAGGACATGTTCTATCTTTTAAAGGAACCGAAAAATGGAAATACGGAAACAGATTGCATACGGAGTACGTTCCGTATTTTTTGCGGAAACATTGAAATGAATGGTTTCGTGTATGGACCATATAGAAACGCAAAAAAACGGCAAAAAAAAAAACGGTCGTGTGAAAGAGGCCTAAGCAATAGGTTGGACTTCAAGAATTTGCAAAGGAAATCCATCAGGATAGCACAGTAATTTTATATATATTTTTTTAATTGCTGCATGTGAGAATGGTCAGTGCATAAAAAGCACATTAAGGTTATTGACACATTCCAGTATGATATACATTTCTTCCAATATTCTTCCCAAACATCTGCCTCACAAGGATCACAGAGTGCTGCGTCTGTGAAATAACTTTCTCCATTTAGTTGTTCAATTTGATTCCAGGATTTTGTGATTAAGTATTCAGCCTTATGAATAAATAAGAAGCAGCAGCACTATAATTGGGATATCATTACTATCTTAGCAGCACATTTAATCCTCAGCTTGGCTGCACCGCACAACCTTCCCCTTATATCTTCCACCCTCTTCACCCTCCCTCTGTCTGCACTGGCAGAAGAATAAGGGAATGTCATTGCAAGCTTCACAAGTTAGCATTAAAATGAATACTTTTTAATTTCTTCGGATGAGATGGGCTAGGAGCTCTGGGACAATGCTGATGGATGATGTTTTAATGCAGCCGAAATGTTATTTTTACTGAACCAGGGAAAACTATAAATTGTGCTTCATTGCCACTGATGGCTCTATGCATAAGACTGGTGGCGTTCACTGCCCATGAATAATCACCTCCGTGTGGCAGATGTTGCTTTGCGGGAAAGCAATTCTTATGCCGAAAGAATTGTGGAAAGATTAATTGTCTACAGCTGTTTCATGGCTCACAGCAATCTTGATACATTTATGATAAGTTTAAGAGCTCATGAGAGGCAGCTCCTATTCCCTATAGTAAAAGAGAAGGGGGGGTGGAAAGGAGGCTTTATTTTGACACCTGGATTCATAGAATGTGTCATCTCCATTACAGCCTGGCCAGGCAGCTACTTTTGGCAGCTGATCACCATTGCGAGACTCAGTGGAGGAATTATAGGTGGGCTCGCAAAGAAAGGGAGGTTGAGAGGAATTATTCAAATTTGTGCAAATGGATGGCATCCATTTTTTTCCTGTGTCTGCCAAGTGGAAATTGAGCATGACCTACACTGACCTCTCTCTATTAAGTGTTGGAAATTGCAGTAAATGCACACTTCGGAGTGCCCTAATGAGACAAAGCTCTCCCAATGCCTTATTAATAAGGGAAGTTTAACCTTGTCGGTCAGCCCTTCATTTCAATATTGAAAAGAAATAAGCAAAAAAGAAGAGTTGACCTGTTGTAAATTCTTGACAAAACCTTTTATTTAGTCTGCATGGACATCATGTCATGCTCTTCCCAAACCTTATTGTCGACCACAATAAAGATGCGGAAGTATTTGCTGTCAACATTAGACCCTGGCCAAGTCAGGTTGCCTAACATTAGAGATACTAAGGCACATGTTTAATGAATAGCGGGTTGTATTCTTTCATTCACAGGTGGATAGAAACAATGCGGGTGAGAACTGCTGAACTCTCTTTAGTGAATCAAGAAGCGTACAGTTTATATACTGAATTATGGCCACCCAGAAGTGGGAGAATGGAACTTGGTTGCACACAATTGTGTGTATCTTATAGACCTTGAAAATAATCACTCAAATGTAGCGTTACTATTGCAATTAGTTCCCAAAAGCATAAGAGTGAGGTGGACAAAATGCCATCATACAGATGTACCAGAGCTGAGTTTGCCATGATATAACCATGCGTTATTTTGTGGCACTTCAGCTATAACCTGTGCTATCTTAAATGAGTATGCTGCCGGTGGTAGAAACAGAAGAAATAAATAATAATTTCATCTCTGGTGGTCCTCAATGTGTATTCTTGTAAAAACCCTTAAAAACATGCAAATATATAAAAACACAGCTCCGTGAATATTTATTGGCTTCTTTCTAATTATCAATAGCTATAGCATTGAAAAGTGTTAGATTTGAAACAATTATTAGATAGCAAGAAACATTTAAAATCGAAAATTTGTAAAAAAAAATATCCTGGATGTCGTGTTGAAGGCAGAACACTTATCAGCATTTTTTATGAGCCACTTGCTTAATGGTTTGCCTGAACCAGCTGTACAGTGCAGTGCCATTGCCATAAGTCCCCAGGTGAGGTTATTTGTGTCAGTGAATTAAAGGATAGTGCAAATAGAAGACGTCTAACAACTAGCCATAGGATAATTACTAAGCTACAAAGGCCTTATAATAGTGATGTTGCCATTGTTCCGGCCCTGGCACTTGTATGTCAAACACAGTAAAGGTGCCAGACGGCAGTTGTATAGATGGCCTTGCAGCGTGACCTGGCGTTCTCCCTAGAACATGTGCGCCCAACATCGCTGCGCTTGACTGGGTCTTATTCCTATCAATACCATCTATACAGCTGCCATCTGGCAACTTTACTGTGTGTGGGACCTTACTTCTGAGTCCTGATATACAAGTGCCAAGGCCTGATCAATGGCTACAAATGCCTTTGTATGGTGTTGGTAATTATCTTATGGGTGGTTGTTAGAGGACTTCTATGGACCCCTAAGAGTTCACATTTTAAGGCTAATCTATGTTTGAAATATGATATCACTGATGGATTAGCCTCTGGAGACAAGCTTGTGACATACTTTATCATATACACTATATGGACACTAAGGTTTTTTTCCCCCTGTATTGCTATATGTGTATTGTCAGCATTTAGAGAACTAATTGGTAGTACACAATGTGTACACCAGTACTTCTCATGTATGAACACACATCCAGTTTCACCCTCTCTATCAAACTTACATACAGTCAGGTCCATAAATATTGGGACATCGACACAATTCTAACATTTTTGGCTCTATACATCACCACAATGGATTTGAAATGAAACAGGGTATTTACATCCAAATCAATTGAACGGTGTAGGAATTACAACAGTTTGCATATGTGCCTCCCACTTGTTAAGGGACCAAAAGTAATAGGACAATTGGCTTCTCAGCTGTTCCATGGCCAGGTGTGTGTTATTCCCTTATTATCCCAATTACAATGAGCAGATAAAAGGTCCAGAGTTCATTTCAAGTGTGCTATTTGCATTTGGAATCTGTTGCTGTCAACTCTCAAGATGAGATCCAAAGAGCTGTCACTATCAGTGAAGCAAGCCATCATTAGGCTGAAAAAACGAAACAAACCCATCAGAGAGATAGCAAAAACATTAGGCGTGGCCAGAACAAGTTTTTGGATCATTCTTAAAAAGAAGGAACGCATCGGTGAGCTCAGCAAAACCCAAAATACCGGGAAGACCACGGAAAACAACTGTGGTGGATGACCAAAGAATTCTTCCCCTGGTGAAGAAAACACCCTTCACAACAGTTGGCCAGATGAAGAACACTCTCCAGGAGTAGGTGTATGTGTGTCAAAGTCAATAATCAAGAGAAGACTTCACCAGAGTGAATACAGAGGGTTCACCACAAGATGTAAACCATTGGTGAGCCTCAAAAACAGGAAGGCCAGATTAGAGTTTGCCAAACGACATCTAAAAAAGCCTTCACAGTTCTGGAACAACATCCTATGGACAGATGAGACCAAGAACAACTTGTACCAGAGTGATGGGAAGAGAAGAGTATGGAAAAGGAAAGGAACTGCTCATGATCCTAAGCACACCACCTCATCAGTGAAGCATGGTGGTGGTAGTGTCATGGCGTGGGCATGTATGGCTGCCAATGGAACTGGTTCTCTTATATTTATTGATGATGTGACTGCTGACAAAAGTAGCAGGATGAATTCTGAAGTGTTTCGGGCAATATTATCTGCTGATATTCAGCTAAATGCTTCGGAACTCATTGGACGGCGCTTAACAGTGCAGATGGACAATGACCCAAAGCATACTGCAAAAGCAACCAAAGAGTTTTTTAAGAGAAAGAAGTGGAATGTTATGCAATGGCCAAGTCAATCACTTGACCTGAATTTCACTTGCTGAAGACAAAACTGAAGGGAAAATGCCCCAGGAACAAGCAGGAACTGAAGATAGTTGCAGTAGAGGCCTGGCAGAGCATCACCAGGGATGAAACCCAGTGTCTGGTGATGTCTATTCGTTCCAGACTTCAGGCTGTAATTGACTGCAAAGGATTTGCAACTAAGTATTAAAAAGTGAAAGTTTGATTTATGATTATTATTCTGTCTGTCACGGATGTTGTAGGGGAGAACACCAAAAGACGGAAAGGAAAAGACACTAGGCCTCACCGCTAGGGAAGGAAAAGTGTCACCACCTATGAAAGCCTGCTCCTGGCCCTAACTCCTATCCGTATGGGCACCTCTCGATGGTAGAGATGCCCATACACAGGAACCTAGAAAACCCTGGTGGCCCTCAGATGCCCTAGGCTTATGACAGGGCAGAGACAACCAGCTCCTTCCCTGGAGAAGGAACCAGCGTCTCACTGAGGCCTAGTAAACAACAGAGGGGGGGGGAGAGGAATACAAAACACAACAAGCGGAACACTTAACTTCTAAGGATGATGGATAATGGATGATCAGCACTTCAACTAGAACCACACGCCAGCTCTTCCAACACAAAATGAAGCTATCCAGAGCAAGAAGTGATGGGTGGAGTCAAACTAAATAGGGGAAGGTAAAGGTCACATGATCCACACCTGAACAGGAGGTGTGGACATACAAGCAACACACAGACAAACTAAAACCAAAAGATGCTGTCAGATCACTAATTAGCAGATAATCTTTCAGATCTTCTCAAACCTGTCACCGGTGTGACAGTACCCCCCCCCCCTTCTACGGGTGACCTCCGGGCACCCAGGACCAACCTTATCAGGATGAGCTCTGTGAAATGCTCTCACCAGACGACTAGCATTAACATCGGTCGCTGGAACCCACATCCTCTCCTCTGGTCCGTACCCTCTCAAATGAATGAGATACCGGAGGGATCTCCGGAGAACTCGGGAGTTCACAATCCTGCTGATCTGAAATTCCAAATTGCCGTCCACCATGACAGGAGCAGGAGGCAAGGAGGACGACTCAACAGGTTCAACACATTTCTTTAACAACGATTTATGAAATACGTTATGGATTTTTAATGCCTGAGAAAGTTCAATCTTATATGGACCAATAAATCTTGGTCCCAACTTCCAAGAAGGTACCTTAAGTTTAATGTTTCTTGTAGACAGCCACACAGAATCACCCACTCTCAGGTCCGGACCACTCATACGTCTCCTGTCAGCCGCACGCTTATACCTGTTGCCCATCTTTTCCAGGTTATTTTGGAATTTATGCCAAATAGAAGACAAAGAAGAGGAAAATCGTTCCTCCTCAGGAATGCCGGAATTATGAGCACCAGAGGAATACAAAACACAACAAGCGGAACACTTAACTTCTAAGTGTTCCGCATTTTGCGGACCGCACATCGCCGACACTAATAGAATATGCCTATTCTTGTCCGCAATTGCGGACAAGAATAGGACATGTTCTATTTTTTGGGGGAACCAAATTGCGGACCTGGAAGTGCGGGTCCGCAATTCCGTATCCGGGCAGCACATTGTGCTGCCCCATAGAAATAAATGGGTCAGCAATTCTGTTCCGCAAAATGCGGAATGAAATTGCGGATGTGTGAATAGGCCTGACTGGTTTGGTTTTACAATGGGGCTGTTTTTTCAAATATCTCGCTTATCATGTATACATTTTAGTTCCAAGTCACTCTTCTGTGTATTACGTATCACAATCCTGGTTGGCCCATTTTTCTTGCATGCAGTGTGGTAGTTCGGACACCATTCGGACATCATTCCATGAGCAGTATCTACAGAGCCGGATTAAGAGCATCATGGGCCTGGTGCTGAGGATTTTGCTGGGCCTTTTTATGGAACTGCACTCAGTGTCTTAATTACATATATATTTTATCCATACCATTAAAGTATTTTGTTCCTGCAACTACCCCTTCATTTGGCGTCTATCTTGGCAACATGGAGGGGGACCACGGGAGGGGGACCCTGAGGGTGGGGGCACCCTCAGGGCACTATAGTGTCAGGAAAACCGCTTTGTTTTCCTGACACTATAGTGATCATTTAACATGACTATGAAGATTACTGTTTTCTAGCTGCTGTGGACTGTGGACAGTTCATAGAGCTGTGTTATGATTTATGGACACAGCACTCAGCATGCTTAGCCAGTCAGATAGAAGGCTGGCTAAGCATGCTGAGAGCTGTGTCTAAATAACATAACACATTAAAGGGATTCTGTCACCAGGTTTCACCCCTGTCAGCTAAAAATATGCTGATGTTCAGGGCGTCTTCACGATTCCTAATGTGGGCTTATAAATGTCATCTGTGGGCTTATTTAGCTAAAAAAAACAGCTTTTACTAACCTGTCAGTCAAACAAATAAGGTTCCCAAGGGGATGTTAATGGTTGCAAGCTGCCGGCCGCACCCGCCGCCGTTAGTGCCCAGCGCCGCCTTTCCAAACTTCTGCTCCGCCTCCTTATCCTCTGTGCCGCCTCTCGCTCTCCCTCCCCCCTCCTCCTGCTGTAAGATCTCGCGCATACAGGGGTTGAGCGAAGTGCCGGCGCATGCGCACTTCGCTGTAAGAAGCAAAATGGAGAAGTCCGCACGGGCGCATCAGGCAGAGCCCTGTGCGCAAGATCTTACAGCAGAAGGAGGGGGGAGGGAGGGAGAGCGAGAGGCGGCACAGAGGATTAGGCGGTGGTGCAGAAGTCCGGAAAGGCGGCGCTGGGCACGAACGGCGGTGGGTGCGGCCGGCACCTTGCATCCATTAACATCCCCTTGGGCACCTTATTTGTTTGACTGACAGGTTAGTAATAGCTGTTTTTTAGCTAAATAAGCCCACAGATGACATTTATAAGCCCACATTAGGAATCGTGAAGACGCCCTGAACATCAGCATATGTTTAGCTGACAGGGGTAAAACCTGGTGACAGAATCCCTTTAAAGAAATTACTGTTTCTAGCTGCTGTGGACTAGCAGCTAGAAACAGTAATTTCTTTAATGTGTTATGTTATTTAGACTGAGCTCTCAGCATGCTTAGCCAGTCAGTGATTTTCATAGTGCTGTTATGATTTATGGACACATCTCTCAGCATGCTTAGCCATCCTTCTATCTGGCTGTGCTTCTTGAGAGTCACAGTCCACAGGCTCAGAAACAACCTGTGGACTGTGACTCTGAAGATGCAAAGCCATATACAGGGAGTGCAGAATTATTAGGCAAGTTGTATTTTTGAGGATTAATTTTATTATTGAACAACAACCATGTTCTCAATGAACCCAAAAAACTCATTAATATCAAAGCTGAATATTTTTGGAAGTAGTTTTTAGTTTGTTTTTAGTTTTAGCTATTTTAGGGGGATATCTGTGTGTGCGGGTGACTATTACTGTGCATAATTATTAGGCAACTTAACAAAAAACAAATATATACCCATTTCAATTATTTATTTTTACCAGTGAAACCAATAGAACATCTCAATATTCACAAATATACATTTCTGACGTTCAAAAACAAAACAAAAACAAATCAGTGACCAATATAGCCACCTTTCTTTGCAAGGACACTCAAAAGCCTGCCATCCATGGATTCTGTCAGTGTTTTGATCTGTTCACCATCAACATTGCGTGCAGCAGCAACCACAGCCTCCCAGACACTGTTCAGAGAGGTGTACTGTTTTCCCTCCTTGTAAATCTCACATTTGATGATGGACCACAGGTTCTCAATGGGGTTCAGATCAGGTGAACAAGGAGGCCATGTCATTAGATTTTCTTCTTTTATACTCTTTCTTGCCAGCCACGCTGTGGAGTACTTGGACGCGTGTGATGGAGCATTGTCCTGCATGAAAATCATGTTTTTCTTGAAGGATGCAGACTTCTTCCTGTACCACTGCTTGAAGAAGGTGTCTTCCAGAAACTGGCAGTAGGACTGGGAGTTGAGCTTGACTCCATCCTCAACCCGAAAAGGCCCCACAAGCTCATCTTTGATGATACCAGCCCAAACCAGTACTCCACCTCCACCTTGCTGGCGTCTGAGTCGGACTGGAGCTCTCTGCCCTTTACCAATCCAGCCACGGGCCCATCCATCTGGCCCATCAAGACTCACTCTCATTTAATCAGTCCATAAAACCTTAGAAAAATCAGTCTTGACGTTTCAGCTTGTGTGTCTTGTTCAGTGGTGGTCGTCTTTCAGCCTTTCTTACCTTGGCCATGTCTCTGAGTATTGCACACCTTGTGCTTTTGGGCACTCCAGTGATGTTGCAGCTCTGAAATATGGCCAAACTGGTGGCAAGTGGCATCTTGGCAGCTGCACGCTTGACTTTTCTCAGTTCATGGGCAGTTATTTTGTGCCTTGGTTTTTCCACACGCTTCTTGCGACCCTGTTGACTATTTTGAATGAAACGCTTGATTGTTCGATGATCACGCTTCAGAAGCTTTGCAATTTTAAGAGTGCTGCATCCCTCTGCAAGATTTCTCACTATTTTTGACTTTTCTGAGCCTGTCAAGTCCTTCTTTTGACCCATTTTGCCAAAGGAAAGGAAGTTGCCTAATAATTATGCACACCTAATATAGGGTGTTGATGTCATTAGACCACACCCCTTTTCATTACAGAGATGCACATCACCTAATATGCTTAATTGGTAGTAGGCTTTCGAGCCTATACAGCTTGGAGTAAGACAACATGCATAAAGAGGATGATGTGGTCAAAATACTCATTTGCCTAATAATTCTGCACACAGTGTAGAAGGCTGGCTAAGCATGCTCAGAGCTGTGTCCATAAATTATAACAGCACTATGATTGCCCTCCCTTCCAACTGGATGAGTTTATCTGATACCTGCCCTGCTCCAGAAGCTCCTGCTGTCTCGCGGGCTGGTGTGGCTGAGCGCTGTGGGCCGTGTGCTGGTCGAAACTGCTGAGCAGGTTGTACACAGCGCAGCGTGCAGGAGGGATAACCGCGGGCGCACTGAGGTCATATCCGGCGGGCCGGCATTACAGGAACCGCACCAGCTGCTCTGACTTCCTGCCGCCGGATATCCTGTGACGTATATATGGCGGCAGGACGTCAGAGCAGCTGGTGCTGTTCCTGTAATGCCGCGGCCCGCCGGATATGACCTCAGTGCGCCCGCGGTTAACCCTCCTGCACGCTGCGCTGTGTACAATAGTGATGGGAAGTTCGGATCTTTCAGATGAATCGGTTCATTTGAATCAGCTCATTCAAATGAACCTATTCATGAATCGGATCTTCGGCTCACTTGCTGAGTCACTGACTGCTGAGCTGACTCGCAAGTGAACCGAAGACTCTAGGTGCCGGTGCGCATGCGCAGATGCTATCCATTCGATTCACTTGCTGCTGCTGACTCAGTCGGCTCTTCAGCTCTCTAATGAGTGAGTCCGGATCAGGAAGAGTGATTGATTATAGTGATAGTGAAGGGAAGCTGAGGCTGACGCCGGACAGGAGGACTCAGGACAGGAGTCAGGAGCTGTCACTGCGGTGTGCATTGTTGTCTGTTGTGCATTGTTACCCACAGTGACAACAGTCTGACACTGACAGTAGTACAACGAACCAAGTGAAGTGAAATGTGAATGCACAGGGAAAACTATGTGCTGAATTACAGTCACTGGCTGATAATAAAATAGTCCCCACAGTCCCCACTTAACGGAATCCATAAAGGAGATGTGAACCCACCCTTAGTTATATAGCTACTGAATGAGATGCCTTTAACATATATATCTCCTGAGAAGCCAATTTGATCCTAAAGGGTTAATTCAACCTGTAATCTAAACTCTGTGTCATCTGTCACTTCTCTTATCTCTCTGCTCCTGTCCCTTAATCTTATCACTGCCAGCCTCAGTGTAACCTGTTCTAGAGTCTGACTCACGGCTCTTTAAACTCAAAGAATCGAATGAGTCTCTAACTAATCGGATCTTTAGATTCTTTTAACTTGTGACTCATTCGATTCATTTCTATTCTTAGACTCCCTGTACTACTCCGACGGCTCAGAGCGGCTAGTGCTTGCCTTGCCTCAGCTCTGATTGGTTGGTGGGCGGGGAGGGGAGGGGCTGGCAGAAGCAGCTTCCACTCTAGGATCATATTACGCTCCTCCCGAGTCCCTCCCTGCTGCCAGCGTGAGGTGAGCGTCTCTGCATTGTCTGTGTGCTATGTGACGCTGCGCTGTGTACAACAGAGGACTTTTAACCCTCCGACGGCCTTTTGGCTGGCGGATGGGCCTATTTTATGGTAGGGGCCTGGAGCTGCAGCTCCATCAGCCCCTACGTTAATCCGGCCCTGAGTATCTAAGTAATTTAGAACTGGCAGATGAGGGTCTGATTTTGCCAATTCCAGTTCCGTTAGCTGAGCACCCAGATCCTGGAGCTTGCGGTGGTCCTTGTGAACTATCTTTGGGAAGGTATGAAGTCATTTAAACAAGGCACTTTTTATGGTTTCAGAACTGCCTTAGGTTGTTCAAGTCTCTCACATGCTGCAGCAAGACCTTCCTCTGAATGACTCATATGAACTGCTCCTAATGACTTGATATGCTCTGCAGATTCTGGGCCTAACCAATTGACAAGCAAGTCAAGTTCTTCCTTGACGGTGAGGTTAAGATCGTGATAGTTCTTAGCACGATGGTCAAACTTTGGTGAAATGTCTAATCTCCCATTCATTGTTGTTCCATGTAAGTTCTCTGGCGTACAGTCTGAGATGTATCAGGACAAAATGATGTAGCATAAGGGTTTTAGAGGTGGTCTCACCTCAGATGTTGGTGGCATATCGTTAGTATATGCCACTAATGTCAGATAGGTACAGGTCCCACCTCTGGGACCCACTCCTATCTCTAGAATAGAACCCCCGAAGTGAATAGAGGGCAGCCAAGCATGTGCTGCCATCCTCCATTCATTTCAATGGGAGCCCCAAAAATAGCCCACCTCTGGCTCTGCAATTTCCAGAAGTCCGGTGGATCTGCAGTTTTCATTGATACTATTTTGGAATACATGCAACCTTTTGAGTCTTTTTATTCATTTTTTTGGGGAGAAGTGAAGGTGACCAGAAAAAAACTTAAATCCTGGCATTGGATTATTTTTTTTTCTTTGACGAGCAAAAGGGTAACAATGTTTCGAACTTTTGACTTTCAGGCTCCATATCTCACCATCGACTACAGATTTTTAACTTGAGACTACCATAATTTTATAGATCCTAATCCAGCAGTTCAGTATGAAAAGGTCTCTAAGGGTTTAGTAAATGCAAAACTACTTCCAGCATCTTATACAACCCATTAAAATTATATACTTTAATTACAATTCTTAAAAATTGAATAGATACAAAAAGGACGGTACTAACTGAGGGTCCACTCAGATGTATTGCCGCACTGAGCACCACAAAGCATACCAGGGGATGGAGGGGAACTGTCCCTATCGTCTCTCCCTGGTCTAATGCTCAGCCCAGGAACGACCCCTAATGGTGGGGACTCCCTGTCCTCGAACCTGGGCTGATCTAAACCTCACACAGCCCTGACACCATGGTCCTGAGAGGGTGGGGAGGTGAAAATGTTGGTGCTTAAAAGTGGGCAGATACAAAAAAACAAAAAACGACAATACCACATAGAGCTACCCTAATAATATAGGGCCTATTGATGAACTGTGTACAGGGAGTGCAGAATTATTAGGCAAGTTGTATTTTTGAGGATTAATTTTATTATTGAACAACAACCATGTTCTCAATGAACCCAAAAAACTCATTAATATCAAAGCTGAATATTTTTGGAAGTAGTTTTTAGTTTGTTTTTAGTTTTAGCTATTTTAGGGGGATATCTGTGTGTGCGGGTGACTATTACTGTGCATAATTATTAGGCAACTTAACAAAAAACAAATATATACCCATTTCAATTATTTATTTTTACCAGTGAAACCAATATAACATCTCAACATTCACAAATATACATTTCTGACATTCAAAAACAAAACCAATATAGCCACCTTTCTTTGCAAGGACACTCAAAAGCCTGCCATCCATGGATTCTGTCAGTGTTTTGATCTGTTCACCATCAACATTGCGTGCAGCAGCAACCACAGCCTCCCAGACACTGTTCAGAGAGGTGTACTGTTTTCCCTCCTTGTAAATCTCACATTTGATGATGGACCACAGGTTCTCAATGGGGTTCAGATCAGGTGAACAAGGAGGCCATGTCATTAGATTTTCTTCTTTTATACCCTTTCTTGCCAGCCACGCTGTGGAGTACTTGGACGCGTGTGATGGAGCATTGTCCTGCATGAAAATCATGTTTTTCTTGAAGGATGCAGACTTCTTCCTGTACCACTGCTTGAAGAAGGTGTCTTCCAGAAACTGGCAGTAGGACTGGGAGTTGAGCTTGACTCCATCCTCAACCCGAAAAGGCCCCACAAGCTCATTTTTGATGATACCAGCCCAAACCAGTACTCCACCTCCACCTTGCTGGCGTCTGAGTCGGACTGGAGCTCTCTGCCCTTTACCAATCCAGCCACGGGCCCATCCATCTGGCCCATCAAGACTCACTCTCATTTCATCAGTCCATAAAACCTTAGAAAAATCAGTCTTGAGATATTTCTTGGCCCAGTCTTGACGTTTCAGCTTGTGTGTCTTGTTCAGTGGTGGTCGTCTTTCAGCCTTTCTTACCTTGGCCATGTCTCTGAGTATTGCACACCTTGTGCTTTTGGGCACTCCAGTGATTTTGCAGCTCTGAAATATGGCCAAACTGGTGGCAAGTGGCATCTTGGCAGCTGCACGCTTGACTTTTCTCAGTTCATGGGCAGTTATTTTGCGCCTTGGTTTTTCCACACGCTTCTTGCGACCCTGTTGACTATTTTAAATGAAACGCTTGATTGTTCGATGATCACGCTTCAGAAGCTTTGCAATTTTAAGAGTGCTGCATCCCTCTGCAAGATATCTCACTATTTTTGACTTTTCTGAGCCTGTCAAGTCCTTCTTTTGACCCATTTTGCCAAAGGAAAGGAAGTTGCCTGATAATTATGCACACCTAATATAGGGTGTTGATGTCATTAGACCACACCCCTTCTCATTACAGAGATGCACATCACCTAATATGCTTAATTGGTAGTAGGCTTTCGAGCCTATACAGCTTGGAGTAAGACAACATGCATAAAGAGGATGATGTGGTCAAAATACTAATTTGCCTAATAATTCTACACGCAGTGTATACAGCCCTCGTGCTGCTGATTACAGCCAACTAGGTACACAGTGCATCGTTATTTGTACATATAAACGTCATTAATACTCCAACGCGTTTCCCCCACTCTGTGGGATCATTAGGGGGTCAATACATTATAGATGCCGGATATCTATATGATATTATGATATCCTATGTTCAATGGATGTGCAAAAAGGTAGTAGGGGGACCATTCATTGATAGCAGGGGGAGAGATTACAATCAGACGGACTAGGTAAGGCACATGTCAAGATCGTTAGCCAATTTCGCTGGAGTCCCATGTAGATATCTGTGGTGGAAAAGTACAAATGGTATAGAACAAGATATGTCCAATGCATAGCCTCCACCAGTGTCCACAGTTAAAAGGTAGAACTCACAGTCTTAGAACCAGTATGAAGAGTCCAGTGATTTCTTGAATGGCCTCAAATAAAGTAAATTGCCTAGACTGTAAAGGGTAAAAATTCCTAGTCACCAGTCACACTAAAGATAGTAAAGACTAGACGGGGATAGAAATCCCTACTTACAGTTTGTTGTCCGTCTCAGGGTTCAGTCACCCCTTCTCCTCCAAAAGCCCATACATGTTTGCGCCAGGTGCCCCCTTTAAATACACACACTCATCACTATCAAATTTCCCACCCAGAATCATCAAGACGCGACCGCGTCCACTTCCTGGTTCCATCACTTCCGGTCTATGGATATGACCACTTCCGGCCGGTGGAACGCAAAGCAGCGCTCAGCTCTGAGCGTGCTGTTCCGGTCAGATGCTTCCGGTCCATAGAACGCAGTAATAGAGAAAGCCTCCTTTAACCCCTTAAGGACTTAGGAAGTACCGGTACACCATGTTTGCCGAGTCCTTAAGGACCAGGGGCGTACCGGTACGTCCTAAGTTTAAAATTACATTGCGGCGCGGCAGCAGTTAAACCGAACAGCCGAACAACCTGTCACAACGCCGGGGGGGTCATGTGACCCCCCCCCGCATCGGCGATCGCCGCAAACCGCAGGTCAATTCAGACCTGCGGTTTGCGATTTTTCCTTATCCGGCGGGCGGCGGTGCCATCAGGTCCCCATGCGGCTGTAGGGGGGACCCGATGGCATGGAAGGCAGCGCGATGCCTAAGGAAGGCATTGCGCTGCTTTCCGGTGATGATCCTGTGAGATCCAGCCCCCTGGATCTCACAGGCCGGAAGCTGTATGAGTAATACACACTGTATTACTCATACAGCCAATGCATTCCAATACAGAAGTATTGGAATGCATTGTAAAAGGGATTAGACCCCCAAAAGTTGAAGTCCCAAAGTGGGACAAAAAATAAAGTAAAAAAAAAGTTTAAAAAATAAAGTTTTCCCCCCAAAAAATTAAAAGTTTCAAGTAAAAATAAACAAAAACGTCATTTTCCCCAAATAAAGTAAAAAAAAAGGTAAAAAATAGGAAAAAAAAAAAAAGTTGACATATTAGGTATCGCCGCGTCCGTATCGACCGGCTCTATAAACATATCACATGACCTAACCCCTCAGATGAACACCATAAAAAAAAATAAAAAAACTGTGCTAAATAAAAAGAAATTTGTCACCTTACATCACAAAAAGTACAACAGCAAGCAATCAAAAAAGCGTTTGCCCACCAAAATAGTACCAATCTAACCGTCACCTCATCCCACAAAAAATGAGCCCCTACCTGAGACAATCGCCCAAAAAATAAAAAAACTATGGCTCAGAATATGGAGACACTAAAACATACCGTAATTTTTTTTGTTTTAAAAAAGCTGTTATTGTGTAAAACTTACATAAATAAAAAAAAGTATACATATTAGGTATCGCAGCGTCCATAATAACTTGCTCTATAAAAATATTACATGACCTAACCCCTCGGGTGAATACCGTAAAAAAATAAAAAATAAAAACGATGTAAAAAAAGCCATTTTTTGTCACCTTACATCACAAAAAGTGTAAAAGCAAGCAATCAAAAACTCACACGCACCCCAAGATAGTGCCAATAAAACCGTCATCTCATCCCGCAAAAATCATACCCTACTCAAGGTAATCGCCCAAAAACTAAAAAAATTATGTCTCTCAGACTATGGAAACACTAAAACATGATTTTTTTCTGTTTCAAAAAAGAAATCATTGTGTAAAACTTACATAAATAAAAAAAAGTATACATATTAGGTATCGCCGCATCCGTGACAACCTGGTCTATAAAAATATCACATGATCTAACCTGTCAGATGAATGTTGTAAATGACAAAAAATAAAAACGGTGCCAAAACAGCTATTTCTTGTTACCTTGCCTCACAAAAAGTGTAATATAGAGCAAACAAAAATCATATGTACCCTAAACTAGTACCAACAATACTGCCACCCTATCCCGTAGTTTCTAAAATGAGGTCACTTTTTTTGAGTTTCTACTCTAGGGGCGCATTAGAGGGGCTTCAAATGGGACATGGTGTAAAAAAAAAACAGTCCAGCAAAACCTGCCTTCCAAAAACCGTATGGCATTCCTTTCCTTCTGCGTCCTGCCGTGTGCCTGGACAGCGGTTTACGACCACATATGGGGTGTTTCTGTAAACTACAGAATCAGGGCCATAAATATTGAGTTTTGTTTGGCTGTTAACCCTTGCTTTGTTACTGGGAAAAATGGATTAAAATTAAAATTTGCCAAAAAATTGAAATTCTGAAATTTCATCTCCATTTGCCAATAACTCTTGTGGAACACCTTAAGGGTTAACGACGTTTGTAAAATCAGCTTTGAATACCTTGAGGGGTGTAGTTTCTTAGATGGGGTCACTTTTATGGAGTTTCATAAAGTTTCAAAATTTTAAGATTTGCTTCTAAACTTCTAAGCCTTGTAACATCCCCAAAAAATAAAATATCATTCCCAAAATGATCCAAACATGAAGTAGACATATGGGGAATGTAAAGTAATAACTATTTTTGGAGGTATTACTATGTATTATAAAAGTAGAGAAATTGAAATTTGGAAATTTGCTATTTTTTAAAAAAATTTGGTAAATTTGCAATTTTTTTTATAAATAAAAATGATTTTTTTTAACTTCATTTTACCAGTGTCATGAAGTACAATATGTGACGAAAAAACTATCTCAGAATGGCCTCGATAAGTCAAAGCGTTTTAAAGTTATCAGCACTTAAAGTGACACTGGTCAGATTTTCAAAAAATAGCCTGGTCCTAAAGGTGAAATAGGGCTGAGTCCTTAAGGGGTTAAAATCATCTGCTGGTACCCCCTACCCCTGAACCTGTCCTGAAGTTTCCTTGCCTCACTGAAAAAGGCATCACCCTCCGAACAGTTTCTTCTTACTCGGAGGTATTGACCCCTCGGTATACCCCGTTTAAGGGGGGTGGGGTGATGACTCTTCCAGTGAAGCAATGAATTAGTGGCCGTGGCTTTCCCATACATGTCTGTCACAAGTCTATCATCCTCCTTTATTACCCGTATGTCCAGGAAGGTGATCGTGTCCGGATCTGATTCATAGGTGTCTCTCGGAATTCATAGGTGCCCGGAATAATAATTTTAGATCCCTTAACTGGCCAGGATGTGGGAAGCATCCGAAATGGAATATTATCAAAATCAATGATCATTCATTACCTTTTCATTTGATAATTATTACACCCTTTACATAATTTATAGGGTGTTATGGGTGATATGATACCTGGGTGTCATATATCACCTCATCTTACAAAAATATCTTAGTATGTTTTCCACCATGCTAAATTATCTATATTATTCATCTTCACTAACATACGTTTGTCTTTGGGGGCACCTATAGACTATATCTATGTCTGGGGGACTGATCTGTGCGTATGAATATAAGCATTCGATATGGCTATGCCCAGTGTCCTATGCTTTCTCTATTACTGCTTTCCACTGCGTTCCATGTACCGGAAGCATGTGACCAGTACAGCGCGTTCCACCGGCAGGAAGTGGTCATATCCATAGACCGGAAGTGATGGAACCAGGAAGTCGCGTCTTGATGATTCTGGGTGGGAAATTTGATAGTGATGAGTGTGTGTATTTAAAGGGGGCACCTGGCGCAAACATGTATGGGCTTTTGGAGGAGAAGGGGTAACTGAACCCTGAGACGGACAACTAACTGTAAGTAGGGATTTCTATCCCCGTCTAGTCTTTACTATCTTTAGTGTGACTGGTGACTAGGAATTTTTACCCTTTACATTCTAGGCAATTTACTTTATTTGAGGCCATTCAAGAAATCACTGGACTCTTCATGCTGGTTCTAAGACTGTGAGTTCTAGCTTTTAACTGTGGACACTGGTGGAGGTTATGCATTGGACATATCTTGTTCTATACCATTTGTACTTTTCCTCCACAGATATCTACATGGGACTCCAGCGAAATTGGCTAACGATCTTGACATGTGCCTTACCTAGTCCGTCTGATTGTAATCTCTCCCCCTGCTATCAATGAATGGTCCCCCTACTACCTATTTGCACATCTATTGAACATAGGATATCATAATATCATATAGATATCCGGCATCCACAATGAATGTATTGAGAATTTAGGATATCATAATATCATATAGATATCCGGCATCTACAGGGAGTGCAGAATTATTAGGCAAATGAGTATTTTGACCACATCATCCTCTTTATGCATGTTGTCTTACTCCAAGCTGTATAGGCTCGAAAGCCTACTACCAATTAAGTATATTAGGTGATGTGCATCTCTGTAATGAGAAGGGGTGTGGTCTAATGACATCAACACCCTATATTAGGTGTGCATAATTATTAGGCAACTTCCTTTCCTTTGGCAAAATGGGTCAAAAGAAGGACTTGACAGGCTCAGAAAAGTCAAAAATAGTGAGATATCTTGCAGAGGGATGCAGCACTCTTAAAATTGCAAAGCTTCTGAAGCGTGATCATCGAACAATCAAGCGTTTCATTTAAAATAGTCAACAGGGTCGCAAGAAGCGTGTGGAAAAACCAAGGCGCAAAATAACTGCCCATGAACTGAGAAAAGTCAAGCGTGCAGCTGTCAAGATGCCACTTGCCACCAGTTTGGCCATATTTCAGAGCTGCAACATCACTGGAGTGCCCAAAAGCACAAGGTGTGCAATACTCAGAGACATGGCCAAGGTAAGAAAGGCTGAAAGACGACCACCACTGAACAAGACACACAAGCTGAAACGTCAAGACTGGGCCAAGAAATATCTCAAGACTGATTTTTCTAAGGTTTTATGGACTGATGAAATGAGAGTGAGTCTTGATGGGCCAGATGGATGGGCCCGTGGCTGGATTGGTAAAGGGCAGAGAGCTCCAGTCCGACTCAGACGCCAGCAAGGTGGAGGTGGAGTACTGGTTTGGGCTGGTATCATCAAAGATGAGCTTGTGGGGCCTTTTCGGGTTGAGGATGGAGTCAAGCTCAACTCCCAGTCCTACTGCCAGTTTCTGGAAGACACCTTCTTCAAGCAGTGGTACAGGAAGAAGTCTGCATCCTTCAAGAAAAACATGATTTTCATGAAGGACAATGCTCCATCACACGAGTCCAAGTACTCCACAGCATGGCTGGCAAGAAAGGGTATAAAAGAAGAAAATCTAATGACATGGCCTCCTTGTTCACCTGATCTGAACCCCATTGAGAACCTGTGGTCCATCATCAAATGTGAGATTTACAAGGAGGGAAAACAGTACACCTCTCTGAACAGTGTCTGGGAGGCTGTGGTTGCTGCTGCACGCAATGTTGATGGTGAACAGATCAAAACACTGACAGAATCCATGGATGGCAGGCTTTTGAGTGTCCTTGCAAAGAAAGGTGGCTATATTGGTCACTGATTTGTTTTTGTTTTGTTTTTGAATGTCAGAAATGTATATTTGTGAATGTTGAGATGTTATATTGGTTTCACTGGTAAAAATAAATAATTGAAATGGGTATATATTTGTTTTTTGTTAAGTTGCCTAATAATTATGCACAGTAATAGTCACCTGCACACACAGATATCCCCCTAAAATAGCTAAAACTAAAAACAAACTAAAAACTACTTCCAAAAATATTCAGCTTTGATATTAATGAGTTTTTTGGGTTCATTGAGAACATGGTTGTTGTTCAATAATAAAATTAATCCTCAAAAATACAACTTGCCTAATAATTCTGCACTCCCTGTATAATGTATTGACCCCCTGATGATCCCACAGAGTTGGGGAAATGCGTCGGGTTATTAATGACGTTTATATGTACAAATAACGATGCACTGTGTACAGGGCCGTCTTTAATATTGATTGGACCCTGGGCAAGAATTTACTTGGGCCCCCTGGATCCCCCCCCCCCCGCACTTTGCTGTACTTGCTATACAGCAGCCCTTACCTGTCACGTCCAGGGCCTCCAGGTGACCGATCCGCACCGATAATACAAACGAATGCATCCGTTCAGGACCGATTCGTTTGTATTAGGCTAGTTTCACACTTGCGGCAGGACGGATCCGACATGCTGTTCACCATGTCGGATCCATCCTGCGGCTATTTCGCCGTGCCCCCGGGCCGCCGCTCCGTCCCCATTGACTATAATGGGGACGGGGGCGGAGCTCCGGCGCAGCACGGCGGTGCACGGAGAAAGCCGCCGGACTAAAAAACCTGACATGCAGTAATTTTAGTCCGGGGGCTTTCGCCGTGCACCGCCGTGCTGAGCCGGAGCTGCGCCCCCGTCCCCATTATAGTCAATGGGGACGGAGCGGCGGCCCGGAGGCACGGCGAAATAGCCGCAGGACGGATCCGACATGGTGAACAGCATGTCGGATCCGTCCTGCCGCAAGTGTGAAAGTACCCTTAGATTAGAATTTCTAAGTCCCAATACGGATCCGTCCTGACTTACATTGAAAAAGTCAATGGGGGACGGATCCGTTTACAATTGCACCATTTTGTGTCAATGCAAAGGGATCCGTCCCCATTTACTTACATTGTAAGTCAGGATGGATCCGTTTGGCTCCGCAAGGCCATGCGGACACTAAAACGCTGCTTGCAGCATTTTGGGGTCCGCCTCCAAAAGGGAACGGGGTGACGTACGGAGCCGAACGAATGCATTCTGAATGGATCCGCATCCATTCAGAATGCATTGGGGTTAAACTGATGCATTTGGGGCTGCTTGTGAGAGCCTTGAAACGGATCTCACAAGCGGATCCCCAAACGCAAGTGTGAACGTAGCCTAAACATTAAGCCCCATGTACATAAACATCATTCCCCCCACCATCCACTTTCAACATACAGTCCCATGTAAATAACATCACTCCCTCCCCCAGCCACCTCAAGCACACAGTTCCATGTCAATAACATCCCTCCCTTCAGCCCTAACATACATCCTAGTTTAATAACTACAACTCCCAGCATCTGCTTCTCCCTTAACTTACCTTTTCTCATGTACAGACATCAGCATTAGGCTCCTTCTCCTTCTTCACTCGTCCAATCCTGCACTGGTCACATGATGGTGACATCATCCAGGTCATCCTATCACAGCCTGTTTTGCTGATCACATGACCTGTGATGTCACCACAGGTCCTTCACCTCTTCCCAGTGTATTAGATTCAATTGTATTGCCGTTCTATGTACGGCAATACAGTTGTATCTAGCAGGCAGGCAGGACATTCGGGGCCTGGGACAAAACATCAGGGGCCCAGGCCCCGAATGTTTTAACCTAGCGACGCCCCTTAGAAGCCACAAAAGGGATGCAGAAGAGACAGTGAGTTAATGATGTGCTTTAAAAAGAGAACTATTGCGGTATTCTGAATACATTGGGAGTTGCATAGTGGTTCGTTGGTAGCCTTCACACCCTGGGAGTCGGGAAACAGAGCTCCCTAGGGCTCCAGGAGCAACTGGGCCCGGGGCAGCTGCCCCTTTTGCCCTGCGGCAAAGACGGGCCTGACTGTGTACCTAGTTGGCTGTAATCAGCAGCACGAGGGCTGTATACACAGTTCATCAATAGGCCCTATATTATTAGGGTAGCTCTATGTGGTATTGTCGTTTTTTGTTTTTTTGTATCTGCCCACTTTTAAGCACCAGCCTTTTCACCTCCCCACCCTCTCAGGACCATGGTGTCAGGGCTGTGTGAGGTTTAGATCAGCCCAGGTTCGAGGACAGGGAGTCCCCACCATTAGGGGTCAAGACTCATCCCTGGGCTGAGCATTAGACCAGGGAGAGAGGATAGGGACAGTTCCATCCCCTGGTATGCTTTGTGGTGCTCAGTGCGGCAATACATCTGAGTGGACCCTCAGTTAGTACCGTCCTTTTTGTATCTATTCACTTTTTAAGGATTGTAATTAAAGTATATAATTTTAATGGGTTCCATCATTTTATAGACAATTATCTTGGCTATCTCATACATAAATTGTGCTTGCAACTATTTTGCATATGATTAGTTATGCAGATTCTTGCTATGTAACTGTATCGTTACTGTTTTCCTCCTAAAATTCTAAATTTTTATTTTGTTAATATTTTGTAAATTCCCCTTTGGCTTTCAACACTGCCTATATCCTTCTGGGCATTCTCTCAATCAGATTCAATCATGTCTAGACCTAAATCTGTTTCCAGGTCTCTTCTACACATTCCCAATGTTGGTGCATACTGACTGACTTACCTGGGTACGAATACAGCTTTTTCTTCAACTCTACCCACAAGTGTTCAATTGGGTTGAGGTCTAGGGACTGTGGAGGCCAATCCAGCACTTCTAAATCATTGTCATTTAACCATTTCTTCGCCAATCTTGACGTATGCTTTGGGCCGTTGTCCTGCTGGAACACTATGCTGTCCTTTTCATACCCATAGTACTCGAGTGTACAAAGTAACTCGTCTTGTAGGATACTCACATATAATTCAGCATTGAGACCACCATCGATGTTCGTCAGGTATCCAATGCCTTTGGCTGTGAAACAACCCTATATCATCAAGTTTCCTGCTCCACCGAACTTGAAAGTTCCTTCAATTTCCTCCCTTTTCCCTTGTTTCTTCCAGACCCATTTTTACCAATCAGAGCCTAGTTTATTGACTTTCATCTCACCACTCCAAATCACCCGTTTTCAATCTTCTACTGTCCACTGTTTGTACTTTTTTGAAAATTCGAGCCAATGCTTCTTATGATGATATTGAAATCGAGGCTTTTTACCTTTTTTGGGCCACCATTCCAGACTTGTGTAATGCTCATCACATGGTGCTTGCATGGACAGCTGTGATCTCACTATTATGTCTCCGGGCATAATTTTAGTACCGCACAACTCCGGGATCCAACCTTATCCCGAGCCTGGGAAAATGTACTAATAATAGATGGTGAACCACAACAACCAGTGGCAGAGTCAGTGTTCCCCCGTTTTGTGGATCATCAGGAATCAGGATATGTTGTATCGGGTAAATCAGCTGTGACAGGTGTTAGAAGGTCTGAAAGACTGACTGCACATGAGTGATCTGACAGCCTCTTTTGGTTTCACTTTGTCTGTGTGTTGCTGGTATGTCCACACCTCCTGTTCAGGTGTGGATCACGTGATCTTTACCTCTCCCTATTTAGTCTGACTTTACCCATTACTCCTTGCTCTGGAAAGCTTCATTTGGTTTTGGAAGAGATGGAGTGTGGTTCTTGTTGAAGTCCTGTTCATCCATCATCCTCAGAAGTTAAGTGTTCCGCTTGTTGTGTTTTGTATCCCCTCCCCTGGTTGTTTACTAGGCTGTTTCCTTCACCAGGGAAGTAACAGGTTGTCTCTGCCCTGTCATTACCTTTAGGGCATCCGAGGGTTACCAGGGTTTTTCAGGTTCCTGTGTATGGGCATCTCTACCATTGAGAGGGGCCCATATGGATAGGAGTTAGGGCCAGTAGCAGGGTTTTATAGGTGGTGACCCTTTTCCTTCCCTAGTGGTGAGGCCTAGAGTCTTTCCTCTTCCTTCTTGTTGTCTTTTGGTGTTCTCCCCTACTACATCCGTGACAACTGGATGTCATTGATATTTTAGGGATGCGCACACTTTAAACAGGACATGTGGCGCGAATAATTTAACTGTCCGCAGGGGACACCGTCTATGGAAAAAGTGCACTGGATATCACTGATATTTTAGGGATATGCACACTTTACACAGGAGATGTGGTGCGAATAATTTAACTGTCCGCAGGGGACACTGTCTACGGAGAAAGTGCACTGGATATCACTGATATTTTAGGGATGTGCACACTTTAAACAGGAGATGTGGCACGGATAATTTAAGTGTCTGCAGTGAATACCGTCTACGGAAAAAGTGCACTGGATGTCACTGATATTTTAGGGATATGCACACTTTACACAGGATATGTGGCGCAAATAATTTAACTGTCCGCAGCAGCCTATTATACAGTATTTTGCGCAGAATGCGCAAAAAATATATATTGCTGCTGTCACACACAATAGTCCTTAAAAGGACTTTTGGCTCTCTGAAAAGTTTTTTGTATAAAAAATCTTCCTATTACACTCTCTATACTGTCTGTCCCTTCCTATGCACAGCTCTCCCTAACACTGAGCAATTTAGCGCAGGTTGCGCTACAAACATATATTGCTGCTGTCATGCACAATAGTCCTTACAAGGACTTTTGGGTCTATGAAACATTTTTGTAGAAAAATTAAATTCAATTACACTCCCTACACTCTCTGTCCCTTCCTATGCTCAGCTCTCCCTGACTTAGAATGAGCCAAACACGCGTCATCGGGTGCTATATAGCACCCAATGACACGTTCCCGCCAGCCAATCACTGTAATGCCAGCAACAAACATGGCTATTGGCATTACAGTGAGGGCAGTACTTACCTGCATGTTTATTGGCTGCTTATCAGCCGCGAAACGTGCGGAAAGGAGACTCAAGCATTGCGCTCGAGCACATGCGGTACTCGGCCGAGTACCGCTATGTGCCGAGCATAGCGATGCTCGAGCCGAACTGGTATTCGGCCTAGCATGCTCACTCAACACACACATATATACACTGCTCAAAAAAATAAAGGGAACACAAAAATAACACATCCTAGATCTGAATTAATTAAATATTCTTCTGAAATACTTTGTTCTTTACATAGTTGAATGTGCTGACAACAGAATCACACAAAAATAAAAAATGGAAATCAAATTTTTCAACCCATGGAGGTCTGGATTTGGAGTCACACTCAAAATTAAAGTGGAAAAACACACTACAGGCTGATCCAACTTTGATGTAATGTCCTTAAAACAAGTCAAAATGAGGCTCAGTAGTGTGTGTGGCCTCCACGTGCCTGTATGACCTCCCTACAACGCCTGTTCATGCTCCTGATGAGGTGGTGGATGGTCTCCTGAGGGATCTCCTCCCAGACCTGGACTAAAGCATCTGCCAACTCCTGGACAGTCTGTGGTGCAACGTGACGTTCGTGGATAGAGCGAGACATGATGTCCCAGATGTGCTCAATTGGATTCAGGTCTGGGGAATGGGCAGGCCAGTCCATAGCATCAATGCCTTCGTCTTGCAGGAACTGCTGACACACTCCAGCCACATGAGGTCTAGCATTGTCTTGCATTAGGAGGAACCCAGGGCCAACCGCACCAGCATATGGTCTCACAAGGGGTCTGAGGATCTCATCTCGGTACCTAATGGCAGTCAGGCTACCTCTGGCGAGCACATGGAGGGCTGTGCGGCCCTCCAAAGAAATGCCACCCCACACCCAATGCCAAAACGGTCATGCTGGAGGATGTTGCAGGCAGCAGAACGTTCTCCACGGCATCTCCAGACTCTGTCACGTCTGTCACATGTGCTCAGTGTGAACCTGCTTTCATCTGTGAAGAGCACAGGGCGCCAGTTACGAATTTGCCAATCTTGGTGTTCTCTGGCAAATGCCAAACGTCCTGCACGGTGTTGGGCTGTAAGCTCAACCCCCACCTGTGGACGTCGGGCCCTCATATCACCCTCATGGAGTCTGTTTCTGACCGTTTGAGCAGACACATGCACATTTGTGGCCTGCTGGAGGTCATTTTGCAGGGCTCTGGCAGTGCTCCTCCTGTTCCTCCTTGCACAAAGGCGGAGGTAGCGGTCCTGCTGCTGGGTTGTTGCCCTCCTACGGCCTCCTCCACGTCTCCTGATGTACTGGCCTGTCTCCTGGTAGCGCCTCCATGCTCTGGACACTACGCTGACAGACACAGCAAACCTTCTTGCCACAGCTCACATTGATGTGCCATCCTGGATAAGCTGCACTACCTGAGCCACTTGTGTGGGTTGTATACTCAGTCTCATGCTACCACTAGAGTGAAAGCACCGCCAGCATTCAAAAGTGACCAAAACATCAGCCAGGAAGCATAGGAACTGAGAAGTGGTCTGTGATCACCACCTGCAGAACCACTTCTTTATTGGGGGTGTCTTGCTAATTGCCTATAATTTCCACCTGTTGTCTATCCCATTTGCACAACAGCATGCGAAATTGATTGTCACTCAGTGTTGCTTCCTAAGTGGACAGTTTGATTTCACAGAAGTGTGATTGACTTTGAGTTACATTGTGTTGTTTAAGTGTTCCCTTTATTTTTTTGAGCAGTGTATATATATATATATATATATATATATATATGTTCAAAAGATGAGGCAGCACTCCAGAGGTAAAGTGAAAAACTATGGACCCTTTATTGACCCCTCTGCAACGTTTCAACTGCTCAATGCAGTCTTTATCAAGCATAAAAATGGTGTCTCACAGGAGTATATATACCCAGAATACATAGCAGTAAATAGAGTGACAATCAATTAATAAATAATACAATCATAAAGATAGGTGTTAAAATACATAGGATATAATCATACAGTGATCAGTGTATCATCAATATAGTTTACATGATTGTGTTCAAATGTGCAAATCAACAATATTCATGATTAATACAAACATATACTATAAACTGTTTAAATTGGACACAATAAAGCAGTGTTACATCACCTGTGCATAAGTGTCAGCAATAGCTGTAATTAATAAAAACTCACTCAGCGGAGACAGACCAGCGGCGCCAAAATCTGCGTCCTCCAAGTCAGACTGCGCATGTCCAGAAGCCTAGCAACCGCAACTCAAACTAACGCAGCCAAGAGACGCCACCAGAGTCACATGATTGATCACCTGACCATCCACATGACTCGTACAGCCATCGCGAGACTACGCTGAGAGCAGCGCTTGGATTCGCCACGTCAGCGGGGAGAGGCAAGTGCACACAGGCCAACAACACCAGTAATACTGGCGTCGTTGCCCCAGCAACAGCCGGCCGCACACTGCAGGCAAAACGAATACCAGCCAGACAAAAAGGGCAATGCAGTCACAACTATAGGGAGAAGGGGAAACAGAAGGCACAAAAAAGAAAGAAAGGGGGAAAGAAAGGTCAAGTGACCAATAGAACGGATGTCTAAATTTGATAGGTAAAGACATCCATCTAGCCGCTGTACTCAGGATATATGCTGGAGCGATCATGGTACTTTTTGTATTAGAGCACACAAGGGGAAAGAACCCCTATAAAATAGATACCAAACATCTTGAGGGTAAATAGAGGGGGACCAGTAGTTATATCATTTCCATGATCATCACTACGGGCCTATAACGGGAAGGAGGCCCAGGACACGTCCATGCCCAAAACCTTCTAGCCCATAATTTCCCCCAGACCCTACAAACAGGTAAATTAGGACCACCACTCACTTATCAAAGCCCTATACAATCGGACAAAATAATTAATAATGAATCTAAAATAGTTGTGCCCTATGAGTCCCCTCCCTCACAAAAATCATATGAAAAATGACCCAGGATTCCGCGTCCGCCATCTGTCCAAACCACTGCGAAAGCATTGATAAATAAGATCTAAAAAGATAAAGAAAAAGAGAGAAAGATAAATATAAATACATTTATCAAGATGAATATACAATAAATGACACCAATTGAATTCACATAGCCAGGACAAAAGTAACAAAAAACCAACAGGATGATGAAAAACCCACATCTATATCACACTGCATTTGAACTCGACATTAAGACCAAATGGTCTCAGAGTATGTAGGCGATGGATCCAACGTAGGGCTCTCTGCTTGAGAGCCAATGTCAGATTACCCCCCCTCCTTGACAAATTGATCTGATCTAAAATCATGAATTTCAGGTCCTTCTCACTATGCCCCGCCTCAACAAAATGTTTTGGAAAAGTACCATGATCGCTCCAGCATATATCCTGAGTACAGCGGCTAGATGGATGTCTTTACCTATCAAATTTAGACACCCGTTCTATTGGTCACTTGACCTTTCTTTCCCCCTTTCTTTCATTTTTGTGCCTTCTGTTTCCCCTTCTCCCTATAGTTTTTCACTTTAACTCTGGAGTGCTGCCTCATCTTTTGAACATATATCTATCTATTAGCCGTTGAGCCTGCGGCTGGGAGGATTTTGCACCCGTGCTATTGGACTAGTGCTGCTGTGTAATTTTTTGTTTGCTATATATGGTATATATATATATATATATATATATATAGATATATAGATATATACAGTACAGACCAAAAGTTTGGACACACCTTCTCATTCAAAGAGTTTTCTTTATTTTCATGACTATGAAGGCATCAAAACTATGAATTAACACATGTGGAATTATATACATAACAAACAAGTGTGAAACAACTGAAAATATGTCATATTCTAGGTTCTTCAAAGTAGCCACCTTTTGCTTTGATTACTGCTTTGCACACTCTTGACATTCTCTTGATGAGCTTCAAGAGGTAGTCCCCTGAAATGGTCTTCCAACAGTTTTGAAGGAGTTCCCAGAGATGCTTAGCACTTGTTGGCCCTTTTACCTTCACTCTGCGGTCCAGCTCACCCCAAACCATCTCGATTGGGTTCAGGTCCGGTGACTGTGGAGGCCAGGTCATCTGGCGCAGCACCCCATCACTCTCCTTCATGGTCAAATAGCCCTTACTTTCAAAGTTTTCCCAATTTTTCGGCTGACTGACTGACCTTCATTTCTTAAAGTAATGATGGCCACTAGTTTTTCTTTACTTAGCTGCTTTTTTCTTGCCATAATACAAATTCTAACAGTCTATTCAGTAGGACTATCAGCTGTGTATCCACCTGACTTCTCCTCAACGCAACTGATGGTCCCAACCCCATTTATAAGGCAAGAAATCCCACTTATTAAACCTGACAGGGCACACCTGTGAAGTGAAAACCATTTCAGGGGACTACCTCTTTAAGCTGAACAAGAGAATGCCAAGAGTGTGCAAAGCAGTAATCAAAGCAAAAGATGGCTACTTTGAAGAACCTAGAATATGACATATTTTCAGTTGTTTCACACTTGTTTGTTATGTATATAATTCCACATGTGTTAATTCATAGTTTTGATGCCTTCATAGTCATGAAAATAAAGAAAACTTTTTGAATGAGAAGGTGTGTCCAAACTTTTGGTCTGTACTGTATATATATATACACACACACACAGGTGAATATCGTGCAAAAGTCCATTTATTTCAGTAATGCAAATTAAAAGGAATTGCCTTAATGCAGCTTAAAATTAGAATTTTGTGAAAAGGTTCAATATTCTAGGCTCAAAGTATCACACTCTAGTCAGCTAATTAATCCATATCCCCTGGGCAAAGGGTACCTCAAAATTGTGACTTTGGGGTTACATAAACTGTAAGCGATAATCATCCAAATTATAACAAATAAAGGCTTGAAATATCTCGCTTTGCATGTAATGAGTCTATCTCATATGTTAAGTTGCATTACTGAAATAAATGAACTTTGCACGATATTCAAATTTTTCGAGTGTTACGTGTGTGTGTGTGTACGTGTGTGTGTACGTGTGTGTACGTGTGTGTGTACGTGTGTGTGTGCGTGTATGTGTGTGTATATATATATATATATATACATATATATATACACACACATTGCCTGTCCAAAAAACAAGTCGCCACCTGGATTTAACTAAGCAAATAGGTATGAGCCTCCTATTGGATAATTACTGCATGGGCGATTATCTTTCAGCTGGCAACAAGTTATTTAACCCCAACTGGTGCAATGAGTTGCTTCTCATTTCTTAAACAACCATGTCGAAAGACACATCTCGTGGTCGTGGAAAAGATGTTAGTCTGTTTGAGAAGGGTCAAATGATTGGCATGCATCAAGCAGAGAAAACATCTAAGGAGATTGCATAAACTACAAAAATTTGGTTAACCACCTCCCGTCCACCCATAGACTAAAAACGTCCGGGAGGTGGTTCTATATTTCTGAATGGACGTTCCTGAACGTCCATTCAGAAACTGCATTGGTCAGTGACAGCAGGGCAACCCTTAGAGAAGGCAGGGACAGTTCCCAGGTGTCCCTGCCTTCTAGATCGCTGTATACACAGCGCTCGCCGAGCACTGTGTATGCAGAGCAGGAAGCGCTATGCGCTTCCTGTTCCGGCCCGACGGTCATGTGATCGCCGGTACCAGAGAGTGCAGGAGCTGTGTGAGGTCTTTCAGAGACCTCGATCAGCCCTGCTCTGAGGCTGTACGGCGCTGTACAGCCTCTCTGGGGATGCATTTCTCCTGTAACTGGGGCTATATCAGCCCCAGTTTCAGGAGAAATCAATAGTAAAAAAAAAAAAGAGTGAAGTAAATGTCCCCCAGAGGTCTTGTATGACCTTATGGGGGACGAAAAGTGTAAAATAATTTTTTTTAAAAAGACATATTTGGTATTGCCGCGTCTGTGACGGTCGGCTCTATAAATATATCACATGATCGACCCAGTCCGATAAACACCATAAGAGAAAGAAAAATAAACGAAAAAAATGCCATTTTTGTCACCTTACATCACAAAAAGTGCAACACCAATTGATCAAAAAGGCCTATGTCCCACAAAATGGTACCAATAAAACAGTCACCTCAGCCCTGCCGTTTGCCCATACAGCAATTTTTGACCACATGTGGGGTGTTTCTGTAAACCGCAGAATCTGGGTTATAAATATTGAGTTTTGTTTGGCTGTTAACCATCGATGTGTTAAAGAAAAAATTGGATTAAAATGGAAAATCTGCCAAAAAAGTGAAATTAAAAAATTTGATCTCCATTTTCCTTTAATTCTTGTGCAACGCCTAAAGGCTTAACAAAGTTTGTAAAATCGGTTTTAAGTAACTTGAGGGGTGTAGTTTCTGCAATGGGGTCATTTATGGGGGAATCCACTATGTAGGCCCCACAAAGTGACTTCAGACCTGAACTGGTCCTTAAAAAGTGGGTTTTGGCAATGTTCTTAAAAATTTGCTTCTAAACTTCTAAGCCTTCTAACTTCCTAAAAAAATAAAATGACATTTCCATAATGATGCCAACATAAAGTAGACATATGGGGAATGTTAAGTAATAAATATTTTATGAGGTATCACTTTCTGTTTTAAAAGCAGAGAAATAGAAATTTAGAAAATTGCAAATTTTTTAAAATTTTGGGTAAATTGGGGATTTTTTCATTAATAAAGGTGAAATATATTGACTCAAATTTATGACTATCATGAAGTACAATGTGTCACGAGAAAACAGTCTCTGAATGACTTGAATAAGTAAAGGCGTTCCAAGGTTATTACCACATAAAGTGAGATATGTCAGATTTGCAAAATTAGGCCTGGTCAGGAAGGGGGCAAATGGCCCAGATGGGAAGTGGTTAAGAACATTCCAACGCATTATTAAAAACTAGAAGGATAGTGAAGACCCTACGTATTCGAGGAAGAAATGTGCCCGGAAAAAAATCTTGAATGATCGTGATCGGTGATCTCTAAAACGTTTGGTGAAATCAAGTCGAAGAAAAACAACAGTAGAACTCAGGGCTATGTTTAATAGTGAAAGTAAGAGCATTTCCACATGCACAATGCAAAGGGAACTCAAGGGATTGGGACTGAACAGCTGTGTAGCCTTAAGAAAACCACTAATCAGTGAGGCAAACCAGAAAAAAAGGCTTTGATTTGCTAGGGAGCATAAAGATTGGGCTCTGGAGCAATGGAAGAAGGTCATGTGGTCAGATGATTTAAGATTTACCCTGTTCCAAGTGATTGGCACATCAGGGTAAGAAGAAAGGCATATAAAGTGATGCACCCATCATGCCTAGTGCCTACTGTACAAGCCTGTGGGGGCAGTGCTATGATCTGGGGTTGCTGCAGTTGGTCAGGTCTAGGTTCAGCAACAGTATGTGCTCCAAGAATGAGGTCAGCTGACTATCTGAACATACTGAATGAACAGGTTATTCCATCAATTGATTTTTTTTTTTCCCTGATGGCACGGGCATATTCCAAGATGACAATGCCAGGATTCATCGGTCTCAAATTGTGAGCACATGGTTTGGCCACCACAGAGTCCAGACCTTAACCCCAGTGAGAATCTTTGGGATGTGCTGGAGAAGGCTTTGCACAGCGGTCAGACTCTACCATCATCAATGCAAGATCTTGGTGAAAAATGAATGCAACACTAAATGGAAATAAATCTTGTGACATTGCAGAAGCTTATCGAAACAATGCCACAGCGAATGCATTTTTTTTGGTGGCGACTTTTTTTTGGACAGGCAGTGTATATATATATATATATATATATATATATATATACACTCACCTAAAGAATTATTAGGAACACCTGTTCTATTTCTCATTAATGCAATTATCTAGTCAACCAATCACATGGCAGTTGCTTCAATGCATTTAGGGGTGGTCCTGGTCAAGACAATCTCCTGAACTCCAAACTGAATGTCAGAATGGGAAAGAAAGGGGATTTAAGCAATTTTGAGCGTGGCATGGTTGTTGGTGCCAGACGGGCCGGTCTGAGTATTTCACAATCTGCTCAGTTACTGGGATTTTCACGCACAACCATTTCTAGGGTTTACAAAGAATGGTGTGAAAAGGGAAAAACATCCAGTATGCTGCAGTCCTGTGGGCAAAAATGCCTTGTTGATGCTAGAGGTCAGAGGAGAATGGGCCGACTGATTCAAGCTGATAGAAGAGCAACGTTGACTGAAATAACCACTCGTTACAACCGAGGTATGCAGCAAAGCATTTGTGAAGCCACAACCTTGAGGCGGATGGGATACAACAGCAGAAGACCCCACCGGGTACCACTCATCTCCACTACAAATAGGAAAAAGAGGCTACAATTTGCACGAGCTAACCAAAATTGGACTGTTGAAGACTGGAAAAATGTTGCCTGGTCTGATGAGTCTCGATTTCTGTTGAAACATTCAAATGGTAGAGTCCGAATTTGGCGTAAACAGAATGAGAACATGTATCCATCCTCTGATGGCTACTTCCAGCAGGATAATGCACCATGTCACAAAGCTCGAATCATTTCAAATTGGTTTCTTGAACATGACATGAGTTCACAATGAGCTTCGTGCCCTGGATGTGCATCCCTCAAATCTCCATCAACTGCATGATGCTATCCTATCAATATGGGCCAACATTTCTAAAGAATGCTATCAGCACCTTGTTGAATCAATGCCACGTAGAATTAAGGCAGTTCTGAAGGCAAAAGGGGGTCCAACACCGTATTAGTATGGTGTTCCTAATAATTCTTGAGGTGAGTGTATATATATATATTGTGGGGGTTAGCTCTTTTCCGGTGGTCATTCAAACAAGTCTCTTTGCCAGACACTAAGTTTAAGGTCCAAACATCGCTTTTATTTTGCACCTTAGCAAAACAAACATAAATCATACAAAATAAACACCTGCCTGGCTGGGCTCTAGCTAAAAAAGTATATCCCTGACTCACCTAAAGCATCGTTCACACACGGTTAAACCATGCGGCTTTCCCAGCCCAATGTCCATCAGCCTCCTGGCTGTACAGAGCACTGTTCACACACGGTCTTAAGTCCAGTACCTTTATGGGGAAGTGTGGCCCAGTAGTCCTCCCGACTCCGGCCTCGTGATCCTTGCGCCTAGGCGTCACGGCGTCCCCAATGTTCCGGCTAGCACCTAGCCCCGTGGCCCCTCAGCCAGCCAGGCTGAGACCACTCATACAGAGCCTTCAGCAGGACTCTGTTTCACAAAGACTCTGTCTCCTTTCCCTAGACTGGGAGCCACACCCAAGTCCAGCAACAGGATTAAATAGCATCCCGGGACATGGGCATTTTCCAAAATCCCGGACTGGAGCATGGGGAACAGGCACCCACCCAACACTTTGCCTGTTCCCAGTAAAAGCCCGCCCCGGACTAGCTGGAGCCAGCTAAGCTAACTATCTTGGTGTCCACCAACTAACTTGGTGGCCACCTATATCTAGTGCCTTTACTCCACCAAGGCCGGTCCCCTTGGTGACATGCTCCTGGGGGACTTCCCCGGGACTTTACTGCACCCATCACTCTTCTCATTGCCACAAAATATATATGTGTATATATATATCAATTGGGGCAGCATTCCTTGTATGTAGCAATTCGGGTGCCAGTGTTTACCCTTGATCCTGGGTATATGAATAAAAAAAGAAATCCAAGGCACTCCTCTGTAAATGGTGAAAAAAAAGTGTATTTATTCACACATGTCACAGTGACGTTTCAGTCCCCTCACGGAAACCTTTCTCAAGCCACGGACGGAGTGATTGCCAGGCCTGATCTGAGAGAGCAATCTTGACTAGCCACAGGAGTAGGAGGGGGTTGCAAAGAAGTTCCGGGAGGAGGCATTCAAACATTTGCTGTGGGGCCCAGTCATCTCTAGTTACTCCACTGCTGATGACTTATCCTCAGGGACCAGCGCCGATCAGTTGTTTGAGGAGGTTGCTCCAGTGGGCACCGCTGCCTCCTTACAGCTTACCATTGTAATATTATATATCGACTGTGGTGGTATCACAGCTCAGCCCCATTCACTTGAATGGAACTGAGCTATGCCTAGGTCATGAGACTTATGTCTGTCCCATATTGTCATTATATTTTGTGCTATTGAGATCTTCTACATTAATTTGTATTAAGTTTAATGGCATGAGATTAGAAAACAGGGTCTGTGTTTTTTTTATTTTTTATGAAACAGCACCACTTGTGTCCATGGGCTATGTCAGGTATATTCAGACATATGTTGGAGAAATTACTTAAGAGAAGACAGTAGGAGTACAATTTTTATTGATTTGAGTCAGATGCTTTGAATAAAACACATAAACTGATAACAACTACATGTGGAAAGCAGATCTATCTTAGTTGTTCCATTTAGGCTGGATTTAATACGTGGTGGAGTGCGTGTCAGGCCTTGTTTTGACCCGGCACGCAGGCCCCGACAACTTCCGGCCTGAGTTTCCCCCTCCATCCGGCCTTCAGATGCCTCGTGGTCGCTATGAAATTGCTGCACCTGTTACCAGAGTAGGTTGATAGAATGAGGTTCGCTAATGATCAAGGTTAGAGATAAGCGAATTTCTTAAAAATTTGATTTGGTTGGTTTGCTGAATTTTCCGAAAATATTTGATTTGACCTGAATTTATTCATGGTGAATCACGTTAAAAACAGCCATTTCCTGGCTGCAGTGCGACTGTATAGTGGTGTAGAACACTGTGTCTTGCAGTAACATGCATGGAGTCTGCTGTGGTAGTAAAACAATACTGTGAGTCAGTATGACACACAGATGACAGGCGTTGCTCTTAGAATCACTGCACACTTATCTTATTTGGGCAGTTATTGGGCCAAAACTGCCAATAACTCAAGTGTGAACTTAGACTTACAGATTGATGTTAGCGTCAAGAAGCGCACTCCTTTTACACCATCATCAGCTGATTCCACATCAATATCTACAGAACCTGTTCTATTAAACGCTTATATAAGTAGAACCCCCCGACAGAGTGGAGAGGGTGTCAGCAGTAAGTTTGTGTTGATGTCACTGATTATTTTGTCCTTCCTCTGATCCATCAGAACAATAACCCCCAAAAAACGGATCCTGTCTCTTGAGCATCCGCCTTCGCTAAGTCAGCATTTGGTCAGTAATCCACCAGTATTGCTAAAGCAAAAAAACAAAACAGGAGTGGATCCAAAACAGAGATGACACATGAATGGAATATTTGCATGTCTTCTTGTGTTTTGTACCCACTCCTGCTTTTGGCTACCTAATCATAAGCCAATTCTGATGCAAAATAGGGACCATGTCATAAAGGCCTTACAGCTGCTACATAGACGGGATCCATTGTGTGTCTCATTTTTCTTTACTTCTGACAGATCAGAAGAAGGTTCAAATAAATTATGATGTCAACCAGGCCAAAAAGGCAAAGTAGTGGCCCAGTCATGGAGTGGGGAAGGTGGGAACAGCACGAGTTGTCCACAGAGTGGCCCAATGACAGAGTGTTGAGGTGGCAGCAGCATAAGGAGGCCACAGAGTGGCCCAGTGACATAGTGTTGAGGTGGCAGCAGCATGAAGAGACCACAGAGTTGTGAAGTGGCAGCAACATGAGGAGACCACACAGTGGACCAGTGACATAGTGTTGAGGTAGCAGCAGCATGAGGAGACCACAGAGTAGTGATGTGGCACCAGCATGAGGAGACCATAGAGTGGTGAAGTGGCAGCAGCATGAGGAGACCACAATGTGGCCCATTGACATAGTGTTGAGGTGGCAGCAGCATGAGGAGACCACTAGTGTTGAGCGCGAATATTCGAATAGCGAATTTTCTTAGCGAATATCGGCACTTCGCTAATTTGCGAATATTTCGAATATAGCACTATAAATTCACTATTTTGAATATTAGTTTTTTTTCTTTCTTTATTGTTATATTTTTTCTTTCCCACTTCCCAAAAGTAGTTCTTACCTGTCCTGAGGATTCCTGGCTTCCTGGCTGCTCCAGTCAGTGCCCGTTCCCGCTTCTGCAGACTTCCGTGCTCATGGAGCGTCCCCATCACCATGGGAACGCCTCCGTACTAGAATGTACTGTCGGATGTGAGAATTAAGTTAAAATCGCAAAGCGATTAGTATAACTTGAAGTAATCGCATTGCGATTTCAACTTAGACCTGGTTTATTATGGTTGGCTTGGTAGAATTAGCGAAGATGACGAATATGACGAATGTATTCGTCATATTCCTCAAAACGAAGATATCGAAGTATTCTCCATCTTCGTTTTAGCTCCATATTCTTTAACTTCGCTAATTCTAGCAATCAAATAGGAAAGTTGACTATAGAGACAGCTGTGTTTAATTCGCTATGCGATTATATTACTTAGCTTTTTTTAAAATAAATAGAATAATTATAATTATCAAGTATTATAATTATTTTATTTATAAAAAAAAAGCAAAGTAATATTATCGCATAGCGAATTAAAAACTTAGCTGTCTATAGTCAACTTTCCTATTTGATTGCTAGAATTAGCGAAGTTGACGAATATGGAGCTAAAATGAAGATGGAGAATACTTTGTTATCTTCGTTTTGAGGAATATGACGAATACATTCGTCATATTCGTCATCTTCGCTAATTCTACCAAGCCAACCATAATAAACCAGGTCTAAGTTGAAATTGCAATGCGATTACTTCAAGTTAGGCCTCATGCACACGACAGTGTTTTTTCACTGTCAGTGATTTGGCTTCAGTGGTCCGTGTCCGATTTTGCTTCAGTTGTGTTCCCTTGTGTCTGACAGGGGAGAAAAAAGGAAGGTTAATGAAAAGTGTAATTTTATTGCACCAAGGTCTTGTGGAAAAAAACTGACACTGACGCGGACACGGATGACATACCAGTTGTGTATCCGTTTTTTTTGACGGACCCATTGACTTGAATGGGTCCGTTTTCCACTGACAAGAATAGGACAGGTTATATTTTTTGGACGGACTGGAATCACGGATCACGGACGCGGAGAAAAAACGGAGGACTATCAATTTTTTTTCACAGCTCCATAGAAATGAATGGGACCTCCGCTAAAGTGTGAAAAATGACGGAACGGACGCGGATGCACACAACAGTCGTGTGCATGAGACCTTATATTAATCGAATTCCGATTTCAACTTAGCACTGCTATATTCCATATTCGTTAACTTCGTTAATTCTAGCAAGCTGACCCATTAGAAACACAGCTCTAAGTTGAAATCGCAATTCGATTAATATAACTTGAAGTAATCGCATTGCGATTTCAACTTAGAGCTGTGTTTCTAATGGGTCAGCTTGCTAGAATTAACGAAGTTAACGAATATGGAATATAGCAGTGCTAAGTAGAAATCGAAATTCGATTAATATAACTTGAAGTAATCGCATTGCGATTTCAACTTAGACCTGGTTTATTATGGTTGGCTTGGTAGAATTAGCGAAGATGACGAATATGACGAATGTATTCGTCATATTCCTCAAAACGAAGATAACAAAGTATTCTCCATCTTCGTTTTAGCTCCATATTCGTCAACTTCGCTAATTCTAGCAATCAAATAGGAAAGTTGACTACAGACAGCTAAGTTTTTAATTCGCTATGCGATAATATTACTTTGCTTTTTTTTAAAATAAATAAAATAATTATAATACTTGATAATTATTATAATTATTCTATTTATTTAAAAAAAGCAAAGTAATATAATCGCATAGTGAATTAAACACAGCTGTCTCTATAGTCAACTTTCCAAATTGATTGCTAGAATTAGCGAAGTTGACGAATATGGAGCTAAAACGAAGATGGAAAATACTTCGTTATCTTAATTTTGAGGAATATGACGAATACATTCATCATATTCGTCATCTTCGCTAATTCTAGATATCAAACCAATAGGAAAGTTACCTTAAGTTAAAATCGCAATATGCGATTATTTAAATAGCATATTAAAAGCGATAACTAGAATAATGACGAATATTCGATTTCGACGAATATGAGACGAATATTCAAGCGAATACTCGCAAATTTCGTCGAAATCGAATATGGCACCTCCCGCTCATTACTAGAGACCACAGAGTGGTGAAGTGGCAGCAGCATGAGGAGACCACAGAGCAGCCCAGTGACATAGTGTTGAGGTAGCAACAGCATGAGGAGATCACATAGTAGTGATGTGTCAGCAGTATGAGGAGACCACAGAGGGGTGAAGTGGCAGCAGCATGAGGATAACACAAAGTGGCCCAGTGACATAGTGTTGAGGTGGCAGCAGTATGAGGAGACCACAGAGTAGTGATGTGGCAGCAGCATGAGAAGACCACAAAGTGGCCCAGTGACATATTGTTGAGGTAGCAGCAGCATAAGGAGAACACAGGGTAGTGATGTGGCAGCAGCATGAGGAGACCAAAGAGTGGCCCAGTGACATAGTGGGCACGTGGCATCAGCATGAAGAGACCACAGAGTGGTGATGTGTCAGCCACATGAGGAGACCACAGAGTGGTGATGTGACAGCAGAATGAGGAGACCACATAGTGTTGATGTGGCAGCAGCATGAGGAGTCCACAGAGTAGTGATGTGGCAGCAGCATGAGGAGACCAAAGAGTAGTGAAGTGGCAGCAGCATGAGACCACAAAGTGGCCCAGTGACATAATGTTGAAATGCCAGCAGCATGAGGAGACCACAGAGTGGCCAAGTGACATAGTGTTGAGGTTGCAGCAGCACGAGGAGACCACAGAGTAGTGATGTGGCAGCAGCATGAGAACACCACAAAGTGGCCCAGTGACATAGCGTTGAGGTAGCAGCAGCATAAGGAGAACACAGGGTAGTGATGTGGCAGCATCATGAGGAGACCACAGCATGGCCCAGTGACATAGTGGGGAGGTGGGAGCAGCGTGAGGAGACCACAGAGTGGTGATGTGGCGGCAGCATGAGGAGTCCACAGAGAAGTTATTTTTCAGCAGCATGAGGAGACCACAGAGTGGTGAAGTGACAGCAGCATGAGGAGACCACAAAGTGGCTCAGTGACATAATGTTGAAGTGGCAGCAGCATGAGGAGACCACAGAGTAGCCCAGTGACATAGTGCTGAAGTGGCAGCAGCATGAGGAGACCACAGTGTGGTGAGGTGGCAGCGGCATGAGGAGACCACAGAGTGGCCCAGTGACAGAGTTGGGAGATGGGGGGGCAATACCAGTACCAACTGAAGATGATGGATGGCAGTAGGAGCACCTGGCAGCAGCTGTGGCATCAGGCGGGTGGCAGCATCAGAATAGTAGCTGAAGAAGGTAGCCAGAAGAAACCGGTCTTTTTTGTCAAAGTGTTGGTGTGGCACCATGAAGGATCTAGTCTGATCTAGTCTGATGCATCAGGCACTGGTGTTTGAAAATCCTGGCTTATCCACGCCTGATTCATCTTCACAACGATCAGTTTCTCCACATTTTGCGTGGACAGGTGAGTTCTCCTTGGCGTAACTATGGCCCCCGCCACACTAAACGCCCACTCTGATGCCATACTGCTGGCAGGAAAGCTTGTCCAGGGCAAACTCGACCAGTTGCGGCACAAATTGAGTTTGGATGCCCAGTAGTCCAGGGGATCTTCGATGTGGGGTGGCAGGATGCACTTCAAGTATGTCACAACCTGCTGGTTCAGGTTCTGCTCTATGTCTAGCTGCTGCTGCTGGTAAATAAATAGTTTCTTCAGTAGGTGGCTCAGTAGTTTCTCATCAGTGACTCTAGGCTTACAGTTGCAAGAAAAAGTATGTGAACCCTTTGGAATGATATAGATTTCTGCACAAATTGGTCATAAAATGTGATCTGATCTTCATCTAAGTCACAACAATAGACAATCACAGTCTGCTTAAACTAATAACACACAAAGAAGTAAATGTTACCATGTTTTTATTGAACACACCATGTAAACATTCACAGTGCAGGTGGAAAAAGTATGTGAACCATTGGATTTAATAACTGGTTTAACCTCCTTTGGCAGCAATAACTTCAACCAAAGGTTTCCTGTAGTTGCAGATCAGACGTGCACAACGGTCAGGAGTAATTCTTGACAATTCCTCTTTACAGAACTGTTTCAGTTCAACAATATTCTTGGGATGTCTGATGTGAATCGCTTTCTTGAGGTCATGCCACAGCATCTCAATCGGGTTGAGGTCAGGACTCTGACTGGGCCACTCCAGAAGGCGTATTTTCTTCTGTTTAAGCCATTCTGTTGTTGATTTACTTCTATACTTTGGGTCGTTGTCCTGTTGCAACACCCATCTTCTGTTGAGCTTCAGCTGGTGGACAGATGGCCTTAAGTTCTCCTGCAAAATGTCTTGATAAACTTGGGTATTCATTTTTCCTTCGATGATAGCAATCCGACCAGGCCCTGGCGCAGCAAAGCAGCCCCAAACCATGATGCCCCCACCACCATACTTCACAGTTGGGATGAGGTTTTGATGTTGGTGTGCTGTGCCTCTTTTTCTCCACTCATAGTTTTGTGTGTTTCTTCCAAACAACTCAACTTTTGTTTCATCTGTCCACAGAATATTTTGCCAGTACTGCTGTGGAACATCCAGGTGATCTTGTGCAAACTGTAAACGTGCAGCAATGTTTTTTTTTGGACAGCAGTGGCTTCCTCTGTAGTATCCTCCCATGAAATCAATTCTTGTTTAGTGTTTTACCTATATTGTAGATTCGCTAACAGGGATGTTAGCATATGCCAGAGACTTTTGTAAGTCTTTAGCTGACATTCTAGAATTCTTCTTCACCTTATTGAGCAGTCTGCGCTGTGCTCTTGCAGTCATCTTTACAGGAAGGCCACTCCTAGGGAGAGTAGCATCAGTGCTGAACTTTCTCCATTTATAGACAATTTATCTTACCGTGGACTGATGAACAGCAAGGTTTTTGGAGATACTTTTATAACCCTTTCCAGCTTTATGCAAGTCAACAATTCTTAATCGTAGGTCTTCTGAGAGCTCTTTTGTGCGAGGCATCATTCACATCAGGCAATGCTTCTTGGGAAAAGCAAACCCAGAACTGGTGTGTGTTTTTTAGAGGGCAGGGCAGCTGTAACCAACACCTCCAATCTCATCTTATTGATTAGACTCCAGTTGGCTGACACTTCACTCCAATTAGCTCTTGGAGATGTCATTAGTCTAGGGGTTCACATACTTTTTCCACCTGCACTGTGAATGTTTACATGGTGTGTTCAATAAAAACATGGTAACATTTAATTCTTTGTGTGTTATTAGTTTAAGCAGACTGTGATTGTCTATTGTTGGGACTTAGAGGAAGATCAGATCACATTTTATGACCAATTTGAGCAGAAATCCATATCATTCAAAAGGGTTCACATACTTTTTCTTGCAACTGTATGTTGCTGCTGATGGAGCTGGTACTGCTCCTGCCCCCTTCCCAACAGCCATGACAGTGGAACGTGAGCTCAGAGGGTCAGACTCGGTCAGACCTGCGTGAGGATGGGCGATGGTGCACATAGGCAGCGGCCAACTGACTGCATAGGATGTCTCGATAGTAGTTCAGTTTTTTCCTCCCTCTCAGCGTGTGTAAAAAAAACAAATATTTTTGACCGGTAGCGAGGATCTAACACGGTGGATAGCCAGTAGTCATCCCTCTGCCGAATTGTGACAATTCGGCTGTCACTACGCAAGCAAATGATCATGCATCGGGCCATTTGTGCAAGTGACTCAGAGGGACTCTCTACCTCCATCTCCACTGCTTACTGCCACGGTGTGTGTGTCTGGGTCCTCTGCCTTGTCTTCATCGCCCTGTAGCTCTTCTGTCTGGTCCTGCTCCTCCTTTCCTGGCAACTGTGTAGAAAAACCACCCATTTCTCTACACATTGCTTGTGCTCGAATGTCCTCCTCCTCTAGTTCAGCCCCCACAGGGCTCATGTGGCCATGAGATGTAGTCGCCACGTCTCCGGTCCCCTGGCCAGCCAGATCTAGCATCATCTGTTCCAGGACATGAATCAGTGGAATGACGTTGTTCATCCCATAGTCCTGGCGACTGACAAATAAAGTGGCCTCCTCAAAGGGCCCGAGCAAATGGGAGGTGTCACGCATGAGCTGCCACTGGCTAACTTTGAAGCTACACAGGTGAGCACCTCTGTCCGCCTGTATCATGAAGAAATAGTTTATGGCCTTTCTCTGTTCATATAATTGGTCCAAAATATGGAGGGTGGAATTCCAACGGGTGGAAATGTTGCATATCAGCCTATGTTGGGGGACGTTGTTCTACTGCTGCAGCTCAAGGAGGGTGTGCTTTGCGGTGGCTGAAGTGCATGCAAAGTTCCCTGGCCATTTTCAGGATGTCTTGCTAATGGGGTGAAGACTTCAGGAACCGCTTTACAACCAGATTGAATACGTGCGCTATGCAGGGCGCATGGCTCAGCCATCCTTGACGCAGCGCCGACACCATGTTATTCCCTTTCTCGGTCACCATGATTCTGATTTTGAGTTGTCGAGTATTGAGTTGTCGAACCAAGATTCGATTTCGTGATGAAGGACACGGAGCAGTTCCTCCCCTGTGGGACTCAGTTCGCCCAGGCAAACTAGCTGCAGACTGCAGAACAGCGTGACACAGCTGTGCCCTGCACATGTGGTATGCTGGAGGGTCACTGTGAATTGTCCCTGCAGTGGAGGCTGAGGACACAGTGGAGGATGAGGAGGCAGAGGTGGACATTGTCGCAGGACCAACAGCTTGAGAATATGGAGGTGGAAGCAGCGTGATCTGGCCAAGTTGCTGGTGTGGCTGGGCAGGAACCACATTTACCAACATTTACCCAGCTCCACACGTCGGCACTGCCGTGGACTTTGGCAGATACTGACAGGCTCAAGGACTGGCCCACTTTCTGTTCTACATATGTATGCAGTGTTGGTACTTCCTTTTTGGCAAAGAAATGACGGCTTGGGACTTTCCACCTCGGCTCTGCACTAGCCATCATTTCTCTGAAAGGTGCAGAGTCCACCACTTGGAAATGGAGGAATTGCAGCACCAGCAACTTGGCCAGGGGCACGTTTAGCTTCTGTGCCGTTGGATGAGTGCACTCATACTGTTGTCTTTTGTCAATCGCTTCAGTGATCGAATGAGTGATAAGGAGTAGGAGGACGAGGAGCAGGAGCATCAGGACCAGCAGATGAGAAGGACAGACAGATCCCTTCGGCTGAGGTGGTGGAGCCTTGACTGCATGAAATTGGGTGCAGGCCACTGGGTGATGCAGCAGTTGCTGCGGCAGGCTGGACCACCACATCGGAGTCACGGTTTTCCCAGGCCAGTTTATGGTGACGCTGCATGTGTTGACGCAGGGCCGTGGTGCCAACATTGGCACCCTGGCCACGCTTCATGTTCTGCCCACAAATTCGACAAATGGCCATGTTCACCTCCTCCGGTGACCTAAAAAAAAATTGCCACACCGCCCAGTATGGCATTTCCCCCCCAACTCTCCCTGCTGACTGCCTGCTTCTACTGCCTCTGTGAACCCCTGCACCGCTACTACTAGGCTCCTGTGAAGCGAGTGGTCTACCCCAGGCATGTTTGGCTTCTGACCTCCCACTTCTGCCACCCTGCTGATTAATTGCCACATTGCGACCCTGCTGGCTCAGCTGCTGCCTCTCGCACAAGCTGCCACACTCATCTCCTGATGTTGATGATGAAGTCCCTTCTATACCCGGCTCCCAAGTGCGATTGGCTACATCATCATCATCTGCTACTGTGTTCACGTCACTGATGTCCCCCTCAATGGTCTCAGGGCCAGGAGCCTGACCACTCGCAACACCTGCTCCCACACGACTCTCATCATCACTATTTTGCCACCTACCAAAGGAAGCGGCGGATGTCTCCTCCAGATCTTGGCTGGGCAGTAGCTGCTGACTGTAGATTGTCCTTGCTGAAAAGTGGAGCCGAGCCTATGGCATATAATACTTCTCACGCTGAGGGAACTGAAAATGACAGAGGAATGTTCAGGAAAGTTGGGGGCACAGGGCTTGCTCCATGGCCATGCCAACTAAGCGTTGTGTCAGAGGAATCCACCCACTCTTGTCTGGGGGTGTCTGATGTCACTTGTGAAGATGTCGAAGACCGAGTCAACCATTCAAGCACCGCTGGGTTGCTGGTCAAGACACGACCATTAGATGACACCGGGAGCTCAGGTCTCTAGCTGCGACTCCTGCTGCCACCCACCCTTCTCCTGCTGCCTGTGACAGAAACATTTTGTCCACTGCCTGTTCCCTTTGAAGGGCCTGTCACCTGTCTGTCTGACATACTGTATAATAAAAGAATTACATTAAAATAAAAATAATAGCCCCCAAAAAAGGCTGTAGTACAATGTTATTTCACCGCTGAACAGCAATTAAGACATATATATATATTTTTTAATAAACTCCACCCCAAAAAAATAATAATAATCACAATTCACCGCAGAAGGTCAATTAAGACGTATTCTTTTTCCTATAACTACACCCCAAAAAAAGAAATATAACAATCACAATTCACCGTAGAACGGCTAATGGAACGTTCGTATATTTTCTTTTTCTACACCATGTAAATGGCTGTAGCACAATGTAACTTCACCGCTGAATTCCAATTATGACATATATTTTTTCCTTTTTTTTCCTATTTCTACACCTCAAAAAAAGAAGTAAAACAATCACAATTCACCGCCAAACGGCTAATGGCACGTACGTATATTTCCTTTTTTTACACCACGTAAATGACTGTAGTACAATGTTACTTCACCGCTGAATGACAATTAAGATATATATATGTCACGGCTGAGGATGGGGAAAACCCTCAGCCGTGCGATGACGGAAGATGGTGGTGGACGCTCGGCCAGGAGCACAGAATTAGGGAGCAGGTCACCTCCTATCGCATCCCTAATCTGACCCTGACTCCTAGCTGCATGAGCCGACCTTGAAGGTAGGAGGGCTCATGCTCCGGAACCTCGGATCCCTTGTAACCCTCCGCAGATCCCTAAAGCTAGGAGCTGGGTAAGACGACCTGTTCCTCCTAGACACGGAGGAACAGGAGTCTCACAGGCCAGGCTACAATAAAGGGGGACATATACAACTCATGGCAGTGGCAGGTAAATGCCATAAGCACAACACCCACCTGCCACAGACACAAAGCCTGGAACCCATGCGCAAGTGCTGCTGTCCTAACACAGAAACGGACACAGCACACAACACACATCACACAGGAATCCAGGACCATAAGCTGCAATAAGAAACATACAAGAGACACATCTTCATCACATCAAACTAGATTTATGACCACAAGGGTGGCTCTCAGTGGCAGATGGTATAAACCAGGAGAGTGCCTCCAGCTTACAAACAAGGCTGGAGTACCTCTCAGCTTCAGGTCTCCACTGAGGCTAAATAGCCCATGTAGCCACACCCACACAGACACACCCAGTGCACACACACACTAGCAAGGAAGTTAACCCTTCCAACACCAGGGAAGGGAAGACTTTAACTTAAAGGAGAAAGTGTCCAAATGAAGATCACACTGCAGCTGTTACCGCAGGCAACGACATGCGTGGCAACCATGTCCTGGGAATCAGCCTGAAGGCCGGGACACTGCCACCACATGTACACCATACCAAATGTTGCCACAGGCAGCCACAGTGAAGGGAAGTATCACAGTGCACACCTACATAAACCTCGTGCACACCAGACATACAAAGTGCATAACATACACACACACAACCAGGAGTTACCGCATGCACTTGACAGCAAGCTGCCCAGCAACAGCTCAGGCTGCTATACTGCCAAGTACAACCATGTTACCAGCGGCAACCACACATGAGGCAACATACCAGCAGCCCTCACCATGTGGTTGACAATAAAACCAAACCGCAGGCAACTGCATGCGGATCCTGAGTCACGACCATGACCATGGTCGTGATAATATATTTTTTCTGATTTATAATCTCCCCCCCCCCAAAACAGAAATAATCACAATTCACCGCAGAACGGCAATTAGGGCGTATTATTTTTCCTATATCTACACCCGAGCACAATGGAAGTCAATGGGAGAACCCAATCATTAAACCAGGCACCCCCTGCTCTGAAGAGGGGAGGGTGCCTGGTTCATAGGAAAAGGTCAGAAATTGAGCGAAACACCACCGAAATGGTTCTGGAACAGCATGGGGAGGATGTCTGGATGCATCTTGGACTCCCAGGTCACTGCTGGGAACGATGTTGTCTGAATAGTACGTCACTTTTACAGACTGACAATATTACGCACCAAACCAAAGATAAAATCCATTTTAGAGGGAAAATTGTTAGAAAAGATTCTTTCCTGTATATTTACTTGTATATAAAGTGCTGCCAATAATTACAAGGGAGAGGCACTGCAATACAAACTGTATATCACATAAAGGAGGGCCTCATTCACATTGTGGTACAATTGTTCAGGTAGTGGGACTCCTACACTCATAAAGCCTATGCACTAAGTGAAAGGGCTGTCAAAAATTACAAGGAACCGGCACTACAATACACCCTTTGTTACACATAAAGGAGGGCATTATACACAGCTTTGAAAAATTATGATTGATGGCCTGCTGGTGACTCTCAAAAACATTTGGAGCAAGGACCTGCTGATCTGACCATCTAAAACATTAGGGGCGAGGGCCTGCTGCCGCTTTGGTGACTCTAGATAACCTGGGCCAGATCGCACATCCCTTTGATGATGTTTTTTTCAGCGCCAACCACGTGACCATGGGAAACGGGGAATCAGGGTTTGATTCCGGAGAGGGAGCCTGAGAAATAGCTATGGCTACCACTTTCAAGCAAGGCAGCATGCACGCAAATTACCTATTAGGTATAATTAGGTGAGGGCCTGCAGGTGAGCTGACCCTGTAAAAGATTGTAGGTGAGGGCCTGCAGGTGAGCTGACCCTGTAAAAGATTGTAGGTGAGGGCCTGCAGGTGAGCTGACCCTCTAAAACATTATATGCAAGGGCCTGCATGTGATCTGACCCTGTAAAATATTGTAGGTGAGGGCCTGCAGGTGAGCTGACCCTGTAAAAGATTGTAGGTGAAGGCCTGCTGGTGAGCTGACCCTCTAAAAAATTATATGCGAGGGCCTGCAGCTAAACTGACCCTGTAAAACATTGTAGGTCAGGGACTGCTGGTGAGCTGACCCTGTAAAAAATTATATGCGAGGGCCAGCAGCTGAGCTGACCCTGTAAAATATTGTAGGTGAGGACCTGCTGGTGAGCTGACCCTCTAAAAAACTATATACGAGGGCCTGCAGCTGAGCTAACCCTGTAAAACATTATATGCGAAAGGCATATATGCGAGGGCATTATATGCAACAAATAAGCATGTTGATATGATGGAAGAGGAGGAGGAGGAGGAGAAAAGGAAGATTCAACCATAAACCCTTGTTTGTGGTGGAATAGGTGCATGGGAATACTGTCTATTTAGTACATTATAAACAACACATTTAAAGTGCCTTTATGTTCATCAGCTTTCTTCTGGTGGAGTCGAGAAGTCATGATCAATCCAGGTCTTGTTCATTTTTATAAGAGTTAACCTGTCAGCACAGCATTTTCAGTTGACAAGCAGATACGCTTATCTGTTCTAAAGCCACCAGCAGCACTAAATACCCGCTCAGACAAAACGCTGGCGGCAGGGCAGGCCAGCACCTCCAAGGCGTAGAGCGCCAGTTCGTGCCACGTGTCCAGCTTGGACACCCAGTAGTTGTAAGGCACTGAGGGATCATTGAGGATGCTGACACGGTCTGCTATGTACTCCACCATCTTCCAAAAATTTTCCCTCCTTGTGACACTAGGCCGCGCATTAGGGTGAGGGTGCTGGCGGGGTGTCATAAAACTGTCCCAGGTTTTGGAAAGTGTTGCCCTGCCTCTGTCGGAACTGTGTTTCCCTTGTCTCCCCTCCTCGGTTGGCCAAGGAACTACGGACTCTGCTGCCAGCGTTGTCAGATGGAAATTTTTGGATAAATTTTTCAACAAGGATCTTCTGGTATTACACGGTTTTGCTCATCTTCTCAACCAGAGAAATGAGAGATGAGAAGTTCTCTTTGTAGCGGGAGTTGAGAAGGGTGAACAACCAGTATCCTGTGTTGTCTAAAATGCGTATAATGCGCGGGTCGCTGGAAAGGCAGCCTAACATGTGTGCCAGAGTACCAACAGGCAAGACTTCGCTGTCGTCATCAAGAGGATCACTCTCAATTTCTTTATCCTCTTCCTCCTCTTCTGCTTACCCACGCTGAACAGATGGAATTTAACTTCCATGGGTACTACCCTTTGTAGCGGAAGCAACCGTTTCCTGCTCCTCCTCCTCCTCTCATCGTCCAATTCGCACTGAGATGAACTGAGGGTGGTCTGGCTATCACTCTGTGTAATGTCTTCCCCCATTTCCACCTCTTCCACAGGCAAAGCGTCGTCCTTAATTTGAGCAGCGAGCATTTGAGTAGACACAGAAGTGGGATGGTTAAGCTGTTATCGCCGCTCACCATCTGTGTTGATTCCTCAAAGTTTCTTAGAACCTCACAGAGGTCAGACATCCATGCCCACACCTCGCTTGTGAATAGAGAAAGCTGACTGGAAAGGCAATGACCATGTTGCAGCTGGTATTCCACTACTGCCCTCTGCTGCTCACAAAGCCTGGCCAACATGTGGAACGTAAAGTTCCAGCAGGTGCTCACGTCGCACAACAGCTGGTGAGCTGGCAATTTCAAACGCTGCTACAGCATTGACAGACTGTCTGAAGCTGTCGATGACTTGCAGAAATGTGCACACACGCGGTGCACCTTCACCAGTAGCTCAGGCAAATTGGGGTAGGTTTTGAGAAACCGCTGAACCACTAAGTTTAAGACGTGGGCTAGGCATGGGATGTGTGTGAGCTTGCCGAGCTCCAAAGCCGCCAGCAAGTTGCGGCCATTATCAGATACAACCATGCCTGGTTCTAGGTTGAGTGGCGAGAGCCACAGCTCAGTCTGGTCTCTTATCCCCTGCCACAGCTCTGCGGTTGTGTGCTGTTTGTCCTCTAAGCATAGCAGCTTCAGCACGACATGTTGCCGCCTCCCCACTCCAGTGCTACACTGCTTCCAGCTACCGACTGATGACTGACTGGAGCTGCACGTGGATAATACGGAGGTGGAAGTGGAGGAGGAGGCGGAGAAGGAGAAGTGGGGGTTGGAGCCACTAACGTAGGTGCTGGAAGAAACCCTGATTCACGTAGGGCCCGCAATCCTTGGTGTCGGTAGCACCTGTGCCATCCCAGGGTAAGAGTTGCTCCCAGCCTCCACAACATTCACCCTTTGTGCCGTCAGGAAAATGTAGTGTCCCTGGCCAAATGCACTTGTCCGTGGTTAAGTGGACCTGCCCAGTAACTGTGTTGGTCAGGGAACGTGTGATGTTACGGGACACATGTTGGTGTAAGGCGGGCATGACACACCTTGAAAAATAGTGGTGGCTGGGGACTGCGTGATGTGGGCTGGCCACCGACATCAGGCTGCAGAAGGCCTCAGTGTCCACAAACCTAAATGGCAACATTTAGAAAGCTGTGCATTTAGATCTATGGCCTGTGGGTGGGTGGGGTAATGCCTGGGGTAAGGACATTTGTACGCTGCGCTGGGACACAGATGTGGATGTGGTCACTGATGGTGCTTGCAAAGGTCCAGGTGCAGGGCGGGAGGCATCCGGGCCTGCATCTTGGACAGGGGATTGGCCAGCATGTAACACAGGGGAAGAGGAGGCAGTGGTGTGACCCGCAGACACAGATTGTGGACCCAGGCATTCTGCCCACCTTTTACTGTGCTTTGATGCCATGTGGCGGATCATGCTGGTGGTGGTGAGGTTGCTAGTGTTCACGCCCCTGCTCATTTTTGTATGGAACAGGTTGCAAATTACTATTCTTTTGTCATCCGCACTTTCTTCAAAAAAGTGCCAGACTGCAGAACACCTACCCCTTGGCAAGGGAGATTTCCTCAAGGGGGTGCTCCGTGGAACAGTTGCGGGCCTGTTTAGTGTGGCCTTCCTTCTCCCTTTTGCCACCCCCCTGCCTCTTCCAGGCTCTTGCGGTGCTGCAGATCCCTCCCCCTCTGTACTGCTGTCCTCGCTCGGCTTTCCACCTTCCCAGGGTGGGTCAGTGACTTCATCGTCCACCACCTCCTCTTCCACTTCCTCACTCTGCTCATCCTCCTGACTTGTTGACCTAATCACAACCTCAGTGATTGACAACTGTGTCTCATCCTCTTCCTCAACCTCTTGAGACAGTAACTGCTGTTGAGTTATTGGCAACTGTGTCTCATCATCATCCACCTCATTAAACACAAATTGCCGTTCCCCACCATCATCTTCTTGGGGTTGTGGATGCTCAAGAGTTTGGGAATCAGGGCACAAGATCTGTCCCTATTCAAGCATGCTTGGCGAGAGGGCCAAATCAAGGAATGGCGAGGAAAAGAGGTCCTCGGAATATCCGAGTGTGGGATCACTTGTTTGGCCAGACTCTCCATGGAGGGAGGAAGGAGTATCAAGACTAGACTTGGTGGAAGACAGGGTGGTGCTTAACCGACTGCAAGTATTATTTGCTGCAATCCAACTGACCACCTGGTCGCACTGGTCGGACTTCAAGAGTGGTGTCCTGCATCAGTGTCCTGCATCAGCATCACGGACACTTCCCCGTCCCTTACTGCTCGCCTTCTTCATTTGAAATGTGATATATGCTTGAAAGTATGTCACACGTACAGTAGCGTCGGATTTGGAAGTGTATGCGCAAATTTTTTTTAAAAGGCATTTGGGATGTGGAAACGTCACACAGGAGATATCCCGCATATAATGTCAATGCTGTCACCAGGGGATATTACAGGTATTTGGAATGAGGAAACGTTATACAGGAGAGGTACCACCGGTAATGTCACTGTCCAAAGCATCTATCTAAAAAGTACACTGGATGTCACAGATAAAAAAAATTGGCGCACACGGTACACTGGAGATGTGGCCCAGCTAATGTCACTGTCACTTCCAATAACACTCCCTACACTGTCTTTCCCTTCCTATGCTCAGCTCTCCCTGACTAAGACTGAGCCAAACACGTGTCATCGGGTGCTTTATAGCACCCAATGACGCGTTTCGGCCAGCCAATAACTGTAATGCCAGTAGCCAACAGTGCCAGTACCTCCCTGCTACGCAGCCAATAAACGTGCAGGTAGGAGACTCGAGCATTGCGCTCGAGCACATGCTGTACTCGGCCGAGTACCACCATGTGCCGAGCATCGAGATGTACACTGGATGTCACAGATATTTTTTGGATGCACACACTTTACACTGGAGATGTGGCGCATCTAATGTCACTGTCCACAGCGGACACCGTCTATTGAAAAAGTACACTGGATGTCACTGATATTTTAGGTAAACTCACACTTTAAACAGGAGATGTGTCGGATAATTTAACTGTCCGTAACGGACACCGTCTACGGATAAAATACCCTGGATGTCACTGATATTTTAGGGATGCGCACACTTTACACAGGAGATGTGGCACGTATAATTTAACTGTTCGCAGAGGACACAGTCTACGGAAAGAGTACACTGGATGTCACTGATATTTAAGAGGTGCGCACACTTTACACAGGAGGTGTGGCGCAGATAATTTAACTGTCCACAGCGGACCCCGTCTACGGAAAAAGTACACTGGATGTCATTGATATTTTAGGGATGGGTGCACTTTACACAGGAGATGTGGCGCGGATAATTTAACTGTCCTCAGCGGCTTATTAGACGCTATTTAGCACAGGATGCGCTAAAAATATATATTGCTGCTGTCACACACAATAGTCCTTAAAAGGACTTTTGGGTCTCTGAAAAGTTTTTCTAATAAAAATCTTCCAATAACACTCCCTACACTGTCTTTCCCTTCCTATGCTCAGCTCTCCCTGACTAAGACTTTATAGCACCCGATGACGCGTTTCAGCCAGCCAATCACTGTAATGCCAGTAGCCAACATGGCTACGGCATTACAGTGCATGCCAGTACCTCCCTGCTACGCAGCCAATAAACGCGCAGGGAGGAGACTCGAGCATTGCGCTCGAGTACATGCGGTACTCGGCCGAGTACCGCCATGTAACGAGCATCGAGATGCTGAAGCCGAACAGGTGTTCGGCCGAGCATGCCCGATCATCACTACCTGATATGGTGGCGCCTCCCTACATATCCTCTCTTGGATTTCTGATCACTACTAACTGCTACATTAGTGTTAATATTTTAATTATTTATTGAATACTGACTTACCAATAAAGCTTATTTCATGATTATTTGTGTTAAAGAGATTTGGGTTTTTTGTGTATTAGCTTGGTAGATATACCTCCAAATCAATACATGTGCTGCTATCCCAGCATATTTTTTGGAGTTGCCATTCCAAATCCAGTTGAAATGATATTTAACATAATGTTGCATAATGTGGCTAAACAGAGTTTTTAATAGAACCGTTTCTTTTGTGCACTTTATTGACCCTCTGGAAATGTCAGTTGACATGCCTGCAATCATCTGGAAAACACATTGACCCACATTTATTAATCAGTTGACACAAATTTGTTTTAAAGAATGGCAATTTGTTCAATAGGTCACACATAAAAAAAAAAAAAACACTTTTTTTTGCTTTACATTTGCCAAAAGTTAAACAGGTGGTCACCATTTTTTTACCATTCGTGGACATAGCCTAAAACTTCTAGACACATTTATTAATACTGAAGCCAGAAAATGGCACAATCGTGGCTAAAATTCAGGTGCCAAATTTATTAATAGACATGTACCTTTTAATAACTTTGTCGCTTTTTTTGTCTTAGATTGGCATGAGTCTCAAAGGGGTTTTCTGACTTTTTTTTATACTGATGACCAGGAGTGTAGCTATAGTGGAAGCAGGGGAAGCAGCTGCTTTGGGGTCCGAACTCAAAAGTGGCCAATGAAAACAAGATTGAAAAAATGTATCGCACTCACCATCCGTGTTCACGCTTCTTTATTGGTGATGGCAGAGTTACATTCAGGGGCAGACTCACATGGAGTATCAGTTAAAAGCGACGGCCGTTTCGCGGTATGACCGCTTCCTCCGGCTGTTTGATCCACTCTGGGAATCGTGTGTGCGCTGACCTATAGCGTCATAAGGGGGAGGGTTCAACCGACCCATCACTCAAAACCCCTGACGTCACGTCAGCAGCGCACACCTGAAACACAGGCGCATCGATACATTGGTGCAAAATTTAAAAACAAAAATGACAAAAATGAAATACAAGTTACAACAATTGCAAAAGAATTACAAAAAAGTGACACAAAGTTAATATAGATGTCAGAAATGGCATCTAAGCCCTCTGGAGGTGAGCTGAGTAGAAAAAATACAAAAATGCAAGAAGTATATATATATATGCATGTACATAGCTGCTATTTTCCTATAGTCGATAATACATTTGCAAAACAGAGACACATATCATCCTATTCAATAAATGCTGATAAGTCATTGCGTTCATTAAGCCCTAAACACCCGGTAGCATCTGTTTTAATAATAAACTGAGCTTCCTTCTGAAGTAGGGTACGGTGCCTGTCGCCTCTTTGAGACAGTGGGGGAACATGTTCCAAACCGCAAACCGCAAATCGCAGGGCGTTTGCATCTCCTCCATGCTGGCACCGTATGTGTTCGATTAGGCGAGTGCGTCCCTTGCCTATTTTTATTGAGTTACGGTGTTCTCGTACCCGCTCCATTAAGGATCTTTTAGTCTTTCCTACATAAAAGGACCCACACATGCAGATCAATGCATAAACTACATACGTTGTTCTGCAATTGATAAATTGGTGCACGCAGTGTTAAAAACCTCCAAGTAAAAAAATGGCGGCCTTGAAACATGTATCTGCACAGGGAGCAGTCACCGCATCGATAGTTGCCAACCGGCTTACCGAGTGACAACCAATCGCGCGGTTTTCGCTCGCTGTAGCGGCTTCGCACCAAGATGTCCCTAAATGTGCGACATCTTTTAAAAGCTAGTATAGGTTTCTGATCTAAAAATCTAAAAATTCTGATCTAAAAATTCACCTAGATCTCCTTCTGCCTTCAAAATCTCCCAATTATTTAATATAGTTCTTTTTATACAATTGACCATGGAACTATGCTTAAAAACGAACACAAATCTGTCCTTTTTCTCTGCATCATTTTTCACCCCACTCTTTTTTCGTTTCATCAATGATCGCTGCGTATGGACGCTTGCCTATTCCAAAGCTGTGTCCAATTGCTCTGGCGGGTATCCGCGTTGAATCAATCTATGCCTCAGTTCATTCGCCTGTCTCAGGAAGCTTTCATCCTGGCTATTAATACGTCTGAATCTTAAAAAAGTGGCCAACCCAGGAGGAGGACTAAAAGATTTTATTGTTAGGGCCCCCGCAACAGTTAGGCCTCATGCACACTGCCGTTGTTTTGGTCCGCATCAGAGCCGCAGTATTGGCGGCTCGGATGCGGACCCATTCACTTTAATGGGGACGCAAAAGATGCGAACACCACTCCCTTTGCTGTCCGCATCAGTTGCTCCGTTCCGTGGCCCGCAAAAAAAAATAACCTGTCCTATTCTTGTCCGTGCTTTGCGGACAAGAATAAGCAGTTATATTAAAGGCTGTCCGTGCCGTTCCGCAACTTGGGGAACACACACAGACGCTATCCGTGTTTTGCGGATCCATGATTTGCGGTCCGCAAAACACACAACGGTTGTGTAAATGTAGCCTTATACAATGATATAATAACAGTGACATGACATACAGCACAGTATGTATGTATAGGAAACGGACGGAGTGACTGCCAGGCCTGGTCTGAGAGAGCAATCTTGACTAGCCACAGGAGTGGGAGATGCACAGGAGGAGGGATTTGCAAAGAAGTTTTGGGGAGGGGGGGGATTAAAAAAATTTACTGTGGGGCCCAGTCATCTCCAGTTACTCCACTGCTGATGACCTATCCTCAGGGACCAGCGCTAATCAGCTTTTTGAGAAGGTTGCTCCAGTGGGCACTGCTGCCTCCTCACAGCTTACCATTGTAACATTATACAGTGAGGAACAGAAGTATTCGAACAACCTGCAAGTTCTCCCACTTAGAAATCATGAAGGGGTCTGAAATTCACATTGTAGGTGCATTCCCACTCTGAGAGACAGAATTAAAAACAAAATTCAGGAAATCACATTGCATGATTTTTAAAGAATTTATTTGTCTTGCACTGCTGAACATAAGTATTTGAACACCTGAGAAACAGCAAGAATTCTGGCTCTCAAAGACCTGTTACTGTGCCTTTAAAAAGTCCACCTCTACTCTACTCATTAATCTAACTTAGTAGCACCTGTCTGAGCTCTTTAAAGACACCTGTCCACCCCACAGTCAGTCAGACACCAACTACTACCAAAGAGCTGTCAAAAGACACCAGAGACAAAATTGTGGACCTCCACAAGACTGGAAAGGGCTACTGGGCAATTGCCAAGCAGCTTGGTGAAAATAGATCAACTGTTGGAGCAATTGTTAGAAAGTGGAAGAGGCTAAAGACGACTGTCAGTCTCCCTCGAACTGGGGCTCCATGCAAGATCTCACCTCGTGGGGTATCACTGATGATAAGAAAGGTAAAGAATCAGCCCAGAACTACAAGGGAGGAGCTGGTCAATGACATGAAGAGAGCTGGGACCACAGTTTAAAAGGTCACTGTCGGTAGAACACTACGCCATCATGGTTTCAAATCATGCATTGGACTGAGGGTTCCCCTGCTCAAGTCATCACATTTCCAGGCCCGTCTGAAGTTTGCCAATGACCATCTGGATGATCCAGAGGAGCAAGGGAGAAAGTCATGTAGTCAGATAAGACCAAAGTAGAACTTTTTGGTCTAAACTTGACTCGTCGTGTTTGGAGGAAAAAGACGGATGAGTTGCATCCCAAGAACACCATCCCTACTGTGAAGGGGGTGCTTTTCTGCGAAGGGGACAGGACAACTGCACTGTATCAAGGAGAGGATGAATGGGGCCATTTATTGTGAGATTTTGAGCAACAACCTCCTTCCCTCAGTCAGAGCATTGAAGATGGGTCGTGGTTGGGTCTTCCAACATGACAACGACCCGAAGCACACAGCCAGGATAACCAAGGAGTGGCTCCGTAAGAAGCATATCAAGGTTCTGGAGTGGCCTAGCCAGTCTCCAGACCTAAATCCAATAGAACATCTTTGGAGGGAGCTGAAACTCTGTGTTGCTCAGCGACAGCCCCGAAACTTGACAGATCTAGAGGAGATCTGTGTGGAGGAGTGGGCCACAATCCCTGTTGCAGTGTGTGCAAACCTGTAACGTTTGACCTCTGTAATTGCAAACAAAGGCTTCTGTACCAAATATTAACACAGATTTTCTCAGGTGTGCAAATACTTATGTTCAGCAGTACAAGACAAATAAATTCTTTAAAAATCATACAAAGTGATTTCCTGTTTTTTTATTTTTATTCTGTCTCTTAGAGTGGGAATGCACCTACAGTGTGAATTTCAGACCCCCCCCCCCATGATTTCTAAGTGGGAGAACTTGCAAAATCGCAGGGTGTTCAAAAACTTCTGTTCCTCACTGTATATCGGCTGTGCGTGGTATCACAGCTCAGCCCCATTCACATATTGTCATTATATTTTGTGCTATTGAGATCTTCTGCATTAAATTGTATTAAGTTCAATGGCATGAGATTAGAAAACAGGGTTTGTGGTTTTTTTTATGAAACAGCGCCACTTGTGTCCATGGACTATGTCAGGTATTCCAGCTCAGACATGTTCAATTGAATGGGACTAAGTACAATACCTGTTTTTTTTTTTTTTGGGGGGGGAAGCAGCAGACCCTTTTTTTCTAATCTCATACAACCCTACATATGTTACTTAAATTTTACATGACTGTCCTTACAAACTTTGTGTTTCTAGTCACCTGCTCCTGAATGATACTTCTCTTTATGCGAATAGCAGCTATGTAATTTCTTTCTCTGCAGGTTGAGAAAGAATGAAATGTAAAATGTCTGTGAGAAGCTCATCAAGTGCTCACTATTCTGCTACCTGTTGATAAGGGAGAAAAGATGAATCACTTGATTATGTCTATGGCAGCTCGCTTGAAATGAAAAAAGGGTCTAGTTGAAGCATGCAGCTCTTCGCTATCACTCTTATAATAACCTGTAATATTGCAGCAAGATCGTTTTGTCACACCACATCTGATTGATGGTCTTGGATATAAGACATTACATGGTTAGAGTAAATCGACATCTAAACATACAAATTATTTAAAGGAAAGCAAGTGAGGGAGCCTGTAATCCATTGGCCTCCAGGGAAGAGCAAGCAGTCAGGTTTTAGCTAAGATGATCCTATTTCCAGCTGCAATTTATAGTCTATTGAGTTGTGGCAGTGCCTTTTTATATAGGAGGAAATTGTCTTCCATTGCAAATGAGAAACTGTTTTGACATTGGTATCAACGTTAGTGCCTATGAAAAATGCTATCAATGATTAGGCTGTTGAGGTTAAATGATGCTTTGTATCAGACAGTCTGAATTCATTTCCCTTTCTTTCCAGGCTCCTACTTTGTACAATTTCTCGGTTTAAGATGAGTAACAATGTATTTCAGGTTGCCATTGTATTGACGGCTCTGCCAGAGGCCTTTGCTGAAATAATACTACCTACTCATTACCTGGCCATTTTGAAAACTGAATAGGAAGGGCCTATTGCTGCGAGTTGAGTCCTCCACTTGTAAAATGATCTCCATGCCTGCATTTGAACTAGATAAATATATGTCATTACTATGAATTTATGCTCACCCCTTTGTGACCTATATGAGACAATCAAATCGTTCTCTTTACTTTCTCACATATATTGACAAGATTGAACTTTTTTCTGCTTAAGATGTAACTTGCCTATCATGAGCAAATGAAATAAAGCTTAGTATAGCAGAGACAGTTTTTTTGAGTGGTGTTAACACTTAACAGTATGCAATAAATTGTTCCATGTGCTCTCTAGAGGGCACTATTTTTTGGCACAGATGCAAATGCTGACAATTATTAATCCATATGATTACTTTTTTAGTCCAATTAACAATTGCTGAAACTAGTCACCAAAACCAAAGCTATATTGTTTTACGTAAAAGTAAATGTCCACCCTTAACCCCTTAAGGACTCAGCCCTATTTCACCTTTAGGACCAGGCCATTTTTTGCAAATCTGACCAGTGTCACTTTAAGTGCTGATAACTTTAAAACGCTTTGACTTATCCAGGCCATTCTGAGATTGTTTTTTCGTCACATATTGTACTTCATGACACTGGTAAAATGAAGTAAAAAAAAAATCTTTTTTATTTATAAAAAAATACCAAATTTACCAAACATTTTTAAAAAATAGCAAATTTTTACGTTTCAATTTCTCTACTTCTATAATACATAGTAATACCTCAAAAAATAGTTATTACTTTACATTCCCCATATGTCTACTTCATGTTTGGATCATTTTGGGAATGATATTTTATTTTTTGGGGATGATACAAGGCTTAGAAGTTTAGAAGCAAATCTTGAAATTTTTCAAAAACCCAATTTTTAGGGACCAGTTCAGGTCTGAAGTCACTTTGCGAGGCTTACATAATAGAAACCACCCAAAGATACAATTTCAAAATTTCACTTTTTTGGCAGATTTTCCCTTTTAATAATTTTTTTCCAGTTACAAAGCAAGGGTTAACAGCCAAACCAAACTCAATATTTATGGCCCTGATTCTGTAGTTTACAGAAACACCTCATATGCGGTCATAAACCGCTGTACGGGCACACGGCAGGGCGCAGAAGGAAAGGAATGCCATACGGTTTTTGGAAGGCAGGTTTTGCTGGACAGTTTGTTTTTTTTTTATAAAATTTTTATTTTCCAAAATGTAACAATACAAGGTACATATTGAATATTCAGAGCGTCTAACATGACACCAAAGAAGTTATACATTCTGGTTATACACAAAACAATGGAGATGTTGTCTCATACAGCAAATTCGCAATTTGCAGATATATACTAATGCATTCTAATGCTGTCGACTATTGATTACTAATTCCTACGAACTTAAGAGAAGTGCTATACGGACTAAAGGTTTAAATAGTGATCTGTCTACTGTATCCCACATGTTTGACCAGAATATAGTGAAAGTAACAGTTAAGTAGTAAATCTGAATTCCTGCCATAGTCGCCATTGGTTCAAAAATTTCTGTTGATTTCGGGCTTCCCATGAGGAGAGTTCTTCAAAGTGATACAATTGGTCTATTTTCTGTCTCCATTGTTCCATGGAGGGAAGAGTAGTGGATAGCCAGTATTTTGGAACCAATAAGCGAGCCGCAATAAGTAGTTGTCTAAACAGGAAGATGTAGATTGCGGATCATTTGTATCACATATGCTGAGTAGGGCTTTGAGGGGTGATATAGGCACTGTAGTACGGCATATCTGGTTACTTAGGTGGAATATTTCCTTCCACCAATTTTTTTATAAGAGGACATTCCCACCAGATATGGAGGAAGGTTCCTCTATTACTTAGGCATCTCCAGCATCTATCTGAGGCTGTGGCAGAGAAGAGGCAAGTTATGTCTGGCGTTTTATACCATCTGGTCAGGAGCTTGTATCCGTTTTCTTGTATGCGGACACATTGGGACGCGAAATGCGGGGATAGAAGTATGTCTGGTAATTTTGAGGGAGGAAGATCTTGTCCTAGATCATGTTCCCATTGCCTTATGAAGGCAGGTTTGGTAAGTAAAAGGTGTGTGTTCAGCCTGCGAAATAGTTGAGAGATGAGTTTTTTTTGTGGATTGGGGTTAGTAATGAGAGATTCTATCCATACTAGTGGCTGGAGAAAGTCACTACTAGAAATATGTTGGGAGAGATATGAGTGTAGGTAGGATAAGGGAGATATACAGTGGTGATGTGGGGAGTGTCTCTTTTGGAGCTCCGAGATAGGAATCAGAAAGCCCGCGGGTTCAAAGAAAGAAGAGATAGGGGTAATTGATTCCCTTAGGACACGTGGGGTGCATTCAGTCACCGTGGGGAGAGCTGTACCCAGTATGTCTCTCAGTGAGAGGAGGGGGGATGGGAAGGGTATTGAGCAGTAAGTGGATTGAAGCCATTTTCACGCTTTTAAGGTGGCTTGAATGATCGGGTATGGTGAAGAGGGGATGTTTATTAGGCTAGCATTCCCCAGAAGGAGTGAACGTAGCGGTTTGCCTAGGAGCTCCTGCTCCATTGCCATCCACGGTTTAGGGTTGGAAGTTCTGAGCCATTCCACTGCTCTGGATAAGAGCACTGCCTTGCCGTACAATTCAGAGTCTGGTAGCGCCATTCCTCCTGTCTGCCTAGGGCGAGAGAGTGTGGCGTACGACAGTCTCGGCTTCTTGCCGTTCCATACAACTGTGCGAAAATTTTTCCTGAGGGAATCATAGTAAGACTTAGGTATATGGATAGGTAGGACCTGTTGGAGGTACGTGAGGCGGGGGAGTATTAATGACATAAGGAGATTTTTTCGTCCGAACCAGGAAAGTGTGTGGGAATTCAGTCTATCTACGCTGGATGTAATAGATTGTAATAAGGGGGAGTAATTAAGTGAGTAGAGTTCAGATATATTGGGGCTTATCTTGATCCCTAGATAGGTGAGAAAGGGAGATGACCAATCGAATGGGGAGTTGGTCTTCAAGCGTTGTTGTGTTGTTAATGGGATGCCAAAGCAGATGACAAGCGATTTTTGCGTGTTTATTTTAAAGTTGGAGAGGGCGCTATACTTGTCTAGGTGGTTTTGGATTGCTGGAAGTGATGTTTCTTGGTTCGAGGTCATGATCATAATGTCGTCCGCAAAAGCGGCCAATTTATGCTTCTGAGCCCCCAGCAATGTTCCTCTTCTATCTGGGTCTGCTCTCAGTCTGAGGAGTAGGGGTTCCAGAGCGAAGACAAAAAGTAAGGGTGAAAGAGGGCAACCTTGGCGAGTGCCATTCTGAATACGGAAGGGTTCTGATAAGTCGCCATTAACTAAGACCGAGGCAGAAGCTTGGGAGTACATAGCGAAGATGGCTTGAACAAAGGGACCAGGCAGGCCAAATCTATGCAGGACATGGTTCAGGTAGGTCCAATTAATCCTATCAAATGCTTTCTCCGCATCTGTACTCAGGAGGAGAAGAGGTTTGGAGCGGAAGTTAGAGTAATATACTACATTGAGAACTCTGGATGTATTATCTCTGCCTTCTCTGCCCCGGACGAAGCCTACCTGGTCCCCATGCACCAGTGACGGGAGGATCATTGTCAGGCGATTCGCCAGCATCTTCGCAAGTAGTTTAAGGTCAATATTAAGGAGTGAAATAGGTCTATAATTGGCACATTGGTTAGGGTTTTTCCCTTCTTTGGGTATCAATGTTATGTGGGCCATTGTTATGTCCCTGGAGAGTTGTATCCCTTGAAGGGCCAAGTTGCAGACCGAGAGCAGATGGGGGAGAATGTGTTGCTGAAAGGTTCTGTAGTATGAAACGGGTAGTCCGTCTGGGCCTGGACTTTTACTAGGAGGTGCTTGTTTCAATGCTATTGTTAGTTCCTCTAGTGTAAATGGTGAAGCTAGCTTTTGTTTGAGGTCCGTGGAGAGAGATAGTAGGTTAAGTGAGTCTAGAAAGGAGGACATGAGGGAAGAATGGGACTCAGGAGTAAGTGTGGAAGGCAAGTTATATAGGGATTCATAAAATTCCCAAAAACGGGTGCCTATTAGCTTGGAGGAGTAGAGAAGGGTACCCTGAGGGGAGTCTATTTGGTGGATATAATTTGCTGCTTTCCTATTCTTTATTCTGCGCATCATGAACTTTGATGCTTTGTCCCCATGAGCAAAAAACTTGTACTGTGAGTTTAGAAAGTATTTGGCCGTGGAATGTTGTAAAAGGGATTTCACTTCTGCTCTGAGGTTAGAGAGTTCTTGTAATTGGGATTCCGAAAAGAAACGTTTATGCAGGGATTCAAGGGTTTGTATTTGCCGGACTGTTTTTTTTAACACCATGTCCTATTTGAAGCCCCCTGATGCACCCCTAGAGTAGAAACTCCATAAAAGTGACCCCATCTAAGAAACTACACCGCTCAAGGTATTCAAAACTGATTTTACAAACGTCATTAACCCTTTAGGTGTTCCACAAGAATTAATGGAAAATAGAGATACAATTTCAAAATTTTACTTTTTTGGCAGATTTTCCATTTTAGTAATTTTTTTCCAGTTACAAAGCAAGGGTTAACAGCCAAACAAAACTCAATATTTATGGCCCTGATTCTGTAGTTTACAGAAACACCCCATATGTGGTCGTAAACCGCTGTACGGGCACACGGCAGGGTGCAGAAGGAAAGGAATGCCATACAGTTTTTGGAAGGCAGGTTTTGCTGGACTGGTTTTTATGACACCCATGTCCCATTTGAAGCCCCCTGATGCACCCCTAGAGTAGAAACTCCATAAAAGTGACCCCATCTAAGAAACTACACCCCTCAAGGTATTCAAAACTGATTTTACAAATGTCGTTAACCCTTTAGGTGTTCCACAAGAATTAATGGAAAATAGAGATACAATTTCAAAATTTAACTTTTTTGGCAGATTTTCCATTTTAATATTTTTTTTCCGGTTACAAAGCAAGGGTTAACAGCCAAACCAAACTCAATGTTTATGGCCCTGATTCTTTAGTTTACAGAAACACCCCATATGTGGTTGTAAACCGCTGCACGAGCACACGGCAGGGCGCAGAAGGAAAGGAATGCCATACGGTTTTTGGAAGGCAGGTTTTGCTGGACTGTTTTTTTTGACACCATGTCCCATTTGAAGCCCCCCTGATGCAACCCTAGAGTAGAAACTCCATAAAAGTGACCCCCATCTAAGAAACTACACCCCTCAAGGTATTCAAAACAGATTTTTACAAACGTCGTTAACCCTTTAGGTGTTCCACAAGAGTTATTGGCAAATGGAGATGAAATTTCAGAATTTAAATTTTTTGGCAAATTTTCCATTTTAATCCATTTTTCCCAGTAACAAAGCAAGGGTTAACAGCCGAACCAAACTCAATATTTATGGCCCTGATTCTGTAGCTTAAAGAAACACCCCATATGTGGTCGTAAACAGCTGTACGGGCACACGGCGGGGAGCAGAAGGAAAGGAATGCCATACGGTTTTTGGAAGGCAGATTTTGCTGGACTGGTTTTTTGGACACCATGTCCCATTTGAAGCCCCCCTAATGCACCCCTAGAGTAGAAACTCCCAAAAATTGACCCAATTTTAAAAACTTCAGGAAAGGGTGGAAGTTTAGTTGGTACTATTTTAGGGTAAATATGATTTTTAGTTGCTCTATATTACACTTTTTGTGAGGCAAGGTAACATGAAATAGGTGTTTTGGCACCGTTTGTTTTTGTTATTTACAACATTCATCTGACAGGTCACGGATGCGGTGATACCTAATATGTATACAATTTTTTTATTTATGTAAGTTTTACACAATGATTTGATTTTTGAAACAAAAAAAATCATGTTTTAGTGTTTCCATAGTCTGAGAGATAATTTTTTCAGTTTTTGGGCGATTACCTTGGGTAGGGTGATTTTTTGATCACTTGCTATTACACTTTTTGTGATGTAAGGTGATAAAAAATGGTTTATTTAGCACAGTTTTTATTTTAAATTTTTTACAAAGTTCATCTGAGGGGTTAGGTCATGTGATATTTTTATAGAGCCGGTCGATACGGATGCGGCGATACCTAATATGTATACTTTTTTTATTTATGTAAGTTTTACACAATGATTTCATTTTTGAAGCAAAAAAAATCATGTTTTAGTGTTTCCATAGTCTGAGAGCCATAATTTTTTTCAGTTTTTGGGCGATTACCTTGGGTAGGGTATGATTTTTGCGGGATGAAATGACGGTTTTATTGGCACTATTTTGGGGTGAGTGTGACTTTTTGATCGCTTGCTATTACACTTTTTGTGATGTAAGGTGACAAAAAATGGTTTATTTAGCACAGTTTTTATTTTAAATTTTTACGGTGTTCATCTGAGGGGTTAGGTCATGTGATATTTTTATAGAGCCGGTCGATACGGACGCAGCGATACCTAATATGTATACTTTTTTTTATTTATGTAAGTTTTACACAATAATATAATTTTTTTGAAACAAAAAAAAATCATGTTTTAGTGTCTCCATATTTTCAGTTTTTGGGCGATTATCTTAGGTAGGGTCTCATTTTTTGCGGGATGAGATGACGGTTTGATTGGCACTATTTACTTTTTGATCGCTTGCTATTACACTTTTTGTGATGTAAGGTGACAAAAAATTGTTTATTTAGCACAGTTTTTAATTTTTATTTTTTATGGTGTTCACCTGAGACGTTAGGTCATGTGATATTTTTATATAGCTGGTCGATATGAACGCGGAGATACCAAATATGCATACTTTTTATTTATGTAAGTTTTACACAATAACAGCTTTTTTCAAACGAAAAAAATTATGTTTTAGTGTCTCCATATTCTGAGCCATAGTTTTTTTTTTTTTGGGCGATTGTCTCAGGTAGGGGCTCATTTTTTTGCGGGATTAGGTGACGGTTAGATTGGTACTATTTTGGTGGGCAAACGCCTTTTTCGGCTGGATCTCACAGGCTCTTCACCGGAAGGCAGCCTTCCTTAGACATCGCGCTGCCTTCCATGCCATCTGGTCCCCCCTACAGCCGCATGGGGACCCGATGGCACCGCTGCACAGCCGCCGCAACCGCAGGTAAAGCCGCAAACCGCAGGTCTGAATTGACCTGCGGTTTGCGGCGATCCCCGATACGAGGGGGGGGGGGCGTTGTGACAGGATGCCCGCTGAAATCATTTTCAGCGGGCATCCTGTTCCGATTAACCCCCGCCGCACCGCAATCGTGTTTTAAACCCATGACGTACCGGTACGTCATGGATCCTTAAGGACTCGGGAAACATGCCGTACCGGTACGTCATGCATCCCTAAGGGGTTAAACAGTATTTAGTTGTTTTTCTAAATATGTGACATGGGGTCTAATTGGACCATGGATTCTCTAGGTTGACACAGCTGGAGGTCAACAGCTTTGGTGTGAAATCTGTGGCAACACATATCGCGAAAACTGATGGACAAAGCAGGAGATGTTTGACTGTGTAGGGGTATCAGTAGTGGCAGTAGCAGTACAGTATGGAACCTGAAAGACCGAAGATATGTGGTCATGTAGGCAGGGCCAGCGTTAGGGGGGCAAACTGGGCAATATCCCAGGGCCCCGATGGTCTAAGGGGCCCCCTGTTTCAGATTGCTGAACAGTCGGAACTCCCTACCTGCTTCAGATCATTGTCCGGACTCTGGAGTCTGGAAACTCCCCGGCTTAGGAGTCCCTCTGACTCCACATATGGCTGTGTCCATATATGCTATGAACATTGTCAATATGCTTGGGGACACCCTGTGTATTTAAGTCTAATTTAACCTCTATTTTTTAAATGCTTCTGTGGGGGTTACCATCAAAATTAACAGAAATAAATGCTTGAATTAGATCACTCTGTATATGATAAATCTGTATAATATAGGAGTTTCACTTTTTGAATTGAATTACTGGAATAAATAAACTTTTCGATGATATTCAAATTTATTGAGGTGAACCTGTATCTTTGTCATCTGGATGTCCTGTACTTTTGCAATACTTAATATTGCCACCAGCAATCCACAAAGTGCATGGGGGATTAAAGGGGGACTTGCTTCCTTAAAGCGGTATTCCAAACCCCAAATGCCCAGGTCCCTCAGACAGATCTTACCTACTTCTCTCCCCGGCACATGCGTCGCTTCTGATGCCCACATGGCCGCCACTGCATCTCTCTATCACGCGGATCAAAACATCCAGCGACGGGGGACAGCCAATAGCATGCCGCGACAGGAACGAGCCTCCCTAGCATCACCCCCGATTCTAGGGAGGGTTGTTCTTGGCCAAGGAGAGACCAGGTACATAGGAAAGAGAGGGGAGGTGGGCTTAAAAGCTCAAGTGCTGCAGTTCCCTAGAAAACATCATAATGCCGGCACATACCCCTCAGCGCTGTGGGACGTAACCCCTGTAGTATGCATATCATGCCATGAGAAGCACTGCTCTAATACATTGAACACGACAGTAAGACTGTATGCAGTAAGCTCCCTCTGTTAGTGGCTGCAGTCAGACATGATTTTAATTATACCCTTGTCTACTATTGAGCACATCATTTTGGACCTAAATATAACATTATGATAAAAAGTGAAGATTCACTATAAGCTGACCATAGATATAAGGATTAATGTAAATGGTCAGAACAATTTTACAACTATTCATAGTCTCTGTTGCTAAAAGCACTAATGCCTGATGCAAAATTTCAAAAAAAGTGTGTTTCTAGGTAGGGTTGTGGTATTCACTATCAGAAAAGAAGCAGGGTTAAAAATATTCTGCAATTCGGGATTCAAGTTGTGAGTCATGGCTAAGCTTTGTGCCAAAATTTGGATACGTTAAGGCAATTTAAAAAAAAAACAAAACATTTTTTTGGCTTAACGTAAGAGCGTGGCCCGATAGAGAGTCTTTAACTTGCTGCATTTAAAGTATTATTAACTGAGAATTTCCAGTGTGAAATATTTCTAAGATAGGAAAGTGGAGAAGTTGAGTGTTGATGGTCACATGGGCTGGCACACAATATGTGCAACCACAGGGACCGAGCAGCTGTGGGGTCCCATTGCCACAAAATATGGATGGTAAGTGAAGGAGCAATGGTCAAAGTTTATAAATTATTTCACATAACAGTGCTACACCAGACTACAGTGTTTACATACTGAGTCCTATGCCATTAACTGGAGCTTTTAATATTACTTTCCATTTCAGGTCTCTACAATTTGTTTTAAGCCACTTTATGAAGGTGTCAAAATTAAGCAGGTGCTTTAACAGATGTTATTTGAGAACTTTATAAATAAGATTCTAGATTTTAAGAGGGAAGTTTCAAGTATATACAGTATGTTGCAATAAACGTAGCATATGTTCTCAATAAATGAGAAGGCTTAGGTGACATGATAGTGTTATTTATCTAGGACATGTCCATAGGTAATATGAGATGGGACAATGCTTCATAAACACGCTGTGTGCCTGATTATATTGCTGCTTGTGATATAAATACGTTGGTTAGCTAAGCATAACAATTCATCAGAACTGATTTTGTCATTTAAAGACAATTCTTAGATTTTTTATTTTATTTAAACCTGCTCCAAACCCCAGTTCAATGACAAGTTCATCTCTCCTGTATGTGGAAGTGTTTAAGAGGTTATGCCACAAAATGTATTTATCACCTATACACAGGATTGGTTATAAACGTTCAATTACTGCATGTCTGACCTTTGAGTCCCTGAGTTCCCTCTCTGAATGGAGTAGTAATACATGTGCTGGACCACCACTCTGGTCACTTCGTCATCACTCGTCAGGATGCAGTGCGCATACTATGAACTGACGCCACACGCAGTCAAGTGACAATGCAGCGTGAGCCAGAACAGACAAGAGAACGCTATACCAGGGTTGCCAACTGTCCAAAAATTTCTGGACAGTCCGTAAAAATTGGTGACTTTTTTCCTATGTCGGTAAAGAAAAAAACGAGGTGTCCGTGATTTTTTTGAGGCTGGTGGTACTTGACTAGATTATTTTGGTGGTAATTATCATAATTTTACAGTAAATGCTGGTAATGGGTTCTTATTAGTATATTGAGCTATAAACCTGTATTAGGGTAAGTTCACATCACCTTTATGGATTCCGTTATTGTTTTCCGTTATAACATGATTATAACAGAAAATAATGGAATCCATAAGACGGAAGTCAAAACAGAAGCCTTTAAGGGGCATTCTGTTTTGATTCTTCATAATACAAGTCTATGGGCAGCAGCACGGATTCATCCTGGTTTCCATTATGCAGGAGTACAGTCCTGCATAATGGAAACCAGGACGGATCCGTTATGCTGCACATAGACTTCTATTATGACGGAACGCAAAACAGAAGCCTTTCCATTATGCAGAACTGAAAGGCTATTATCATGGATCAAAACGGAATGCCTCTTAAAGGCTTCCATTTTGACTTCCATCTTATGGATTCCGTTATCTTCCATTATAACCATGTTATAACGGAAAACAATAACGCAATCCATAACGGTGACGTGAACTCACCCTTACTTATAATCTTTATTATTCATTATAGTTTTCCAATTTGTCCCTAAAAAATGGTGCCTGTCTTTGATTTTGGGATAAGTTGTCCAGAAAAAAGAAAATTTCTGGTTGGTAACCCTGAACGTGACTGCAGGAGATGAAGCCGGACCTGAAATGGGGCTTAATTTGAGGTCTGATATGGGGTCTAATTCGAGGTGTGATATTGGGGTCAGATTTGAGGATCTGATATGGGGGTCTGATCTGAGGTGTGGTATAGGGATGTGATTTGAGGTCTGATTTGGTGGTCTGATTTGAGGTCTGAGATGGAGGTCTGATCTGAAGATCTAATATGGCGGTCTGATCAGAAAGGTAAGGGGGTATTTTTTGTACTGGAACACAATAAAAGAAGGTTATTTTTTGTACTGGAACATATTATAAGGGGATGTTTTTTGTACTGGTGCACAATAAAAGGGGAGATTTTTTGTACTGGCATACATTATAAGGATGTATTTTTTTGTACTGGTGCACATTATAGGGACAGATTTTTTTTTTGTACTGGCGCACATTACGGGGGAGTATTTTTTGTACTGGCACACATTATATGGGGATATTTTGTACTGGCACACATTAAAAGAGGTTATTTTTTTACTGGCACATATAAGGGGGAATTTTTTTACTGGCACACTTTATAAGGAGAAGTGTTACTAATGGGGCACTATGGGGAACAAGATTACTAGTATGGGCACAATAGGGGCATTATTACTATTGAGGGCACTGTGGGAGATAATTATTTCCATTGGTGAGCACTATTACTGGGGGGGGGGGGGAGACCCTGTCATAGTATCAGCTTAGCACAATTATTTTTGGGGAACAATATGTTTACACTATTAGTGTCAGGTATAGTTTCCGCTGGGTGCAGATATTTTTTAGGGCACTGTGTGCCAATAATTGTTGAAGGGATGCTATCTGTGTGGTACTAGTATTTTCAGGGGCATTATTAGTTTCTGCAGTAGAGTATTGAGGAGCACAGTGGACATAGTATTGGGGTGTTGAGAAGGTGAGAGGATGATGGAAAAGTAGGAAACTAAGATGTCTGCTGGTCAAACTCTGCAGAGACAACAGATGACATTATCATAGCGGTCTAAATGGAGAAGATGAGGAAAGAGAACGTCTACATCAGAGGAGATGTCACTGGATGCAAAAGGTATGTGGTTTTGTATTACCCTGTATGTTTTGTAGCTCTGTATGTTATGTTTTCCAAGTATGACTTTAACAGTGGGGCTGGAGGGAAGGGATTAGGTTTGGAATTTGGCATGGGGAGGTGCAGTTTCATTTTTTTTGCTAAGGAAGCAGAAAGGGGTGGGGTGGGGCAAGCTGAACTTTTGCACCAGGGCCCACGAGCCTTTAGCTACACCTAGAGATGAGTGAGTTTTTAAAAAATTCGATTCGCTGGTTCGCCAAATTTTTCAGGAAAAATTTGATTCGATCCGAATATATTTGTGGCGAATTACGTTAAAAACTGCTATTTCCTGGCTGCTGAGAGCCTTTATAGTGGTGTAGAACACTGCTTTGCAGTAACACGCACGCGGAGTCTGCTTTGGTAGTGAAATAATACTGTGAGTCTGTATGACATGCAGATGACAGGCGTCAATCTTAGAATCAGTACACACTTCACTTATTTGGGCAGTCACGGGGCCAAAACTGACCAAATAACTCAAGTATGAACTCAGCCTTACAGGTTGATTTTAGCACTAGAAAGAAGCGCACTCCTTTTACACCGTCACCAGCTCGTTCCACATCGATGTCAACAGAACCTGTTCTATTAAACGTGTATTCAAGTAGATCCCCCCTAACAGAGTAGAGACAGTGTCAATAGTAAGTTTTTGTTGATGTTACTGATTAATTAGCCCTTCCTCTGATCTGTCAGAACAATAACCCACAAAAAACGGATCCTGTCTGTTAAGCATACGCCTTCACTCGGTCAGCATTTGCTCAATAATCCATCAGTATTGCTAATGCCAAAAAAAACAGGAGTGGATCTAAAACAGAGATGATACATGAATGGAATATTTGCATGTCTTCTGTGTTTTGTACCCACTCCTGCTTTTGGCTACCAAATCATAAGCCAATTCTGATGGGACCATACAGGCCTTACAGCTGCTACACAGACAGGATCCGTTGTGCGTCTCATTTTCCTTCCTTCTGACAGATCAGAAGAAAGGTAAAATAAATGATGATGTCAGCCAGGCCAAAAGCCAAAATAGTGGACCAGTCATGAAGTGGGGAGCGTGGGAACAGCATGAGAAGTCCACAGAGTGGACCTATGACATAGTGGTGAGGTGAAAGCAGCATGAGGAGACCACAGAGTGGCCCAATGACAGGGTCTGGAGGTGGAAGCAGTATGAGGAGGCCACCGAGTGGCACAATGACAGAGTCTGGAGATAGCAGCAGTATGAGGAGGTCACCAAGTGGCACAATGACACAGTCTGGAGGTGGCAGCAGTATGAGGAAGTCACCAAGTGGCACAATGACACAGTCTGGAGTTGGCAGCATCAGGAGAAGGCCACCGAGTGGCACAATGACAGAGTCTGGAGGTGGAGGCAGTATGAGGAGGCGACCGAGTGGCACAATGACAGAGTCTGGAGGTGGCGGCATCAGGAAAAAGCCACCAAGTGGGACAGCGACAGAGTCTGGAGTTGGCAGCAGTATGAGGAAACCACCGAGTGGCTCAATGACATAGTCTGGAGTTAACAGCAGTATGAGAAGGCCACTGAGTGGCACAATGACAGAGTCTGGAGGTGGCAGCAGTATGAGGAGGCCACCGAGTGGCACAATGACAGAGTCTGGAGGTGGCGACAGTATGAGGAGGCCACCGAGTGGCACAATAACCGAGTCTGGGGGTTGTCATTGTTTTCATATACTTTTGTATATTTGCTGCTTTATAATATATATTTTCCTCACACTTTCAGATGTCACACGACCTCACACGACATCATTCGGTCCATACAGCAAAATGAGTTTTTCAGTTACCCATCAACATTACAGAAAAAAAAAACACTTTGATGAGTGGCACAATGACATGGTCTGGAGGTGGCAGAAGCAGCAGCAGCATAATGAGAAGGCCACAGAGTGGCACAATGACAGAGTCTGTAGATGGCAGCAGTATGATGAGGCCACTGAGTGGCAAGGTGACATAGTTTGGAGGTTGCGGCAGCATTAGGAGACCACAGAGTGGCAAGATAACATAGTGTGGAGATGGCAGCAGCATGAGGAGACCACAGAGTGGCAAGGTGACATAGTTTGGAGGTGGCGGCAGCATCAGGATGCCACAGAGTGGCAAGGTGACATAGTGTGTATATGGCAGCAGCAGCAGCAAGATACCACAGAGTGGCAAGGTGACATAGGTTGGAAATGGCAGCAGCATGAGGAGACCACAGAGTGGCAAGGTGACATAGTTTGGAGGTGGCGACAGCATCAGGAAGCCACAGAGTGGCAAGGTGGCATGGTGTGGATATGGCAGCAGCAGCTTACCACAGAGTGGCAAGGTGACATAGTGTGGATATGGCAGCAGCAGGATACCACAGAGTGGTAAGGTGACATAGTGTGGATATGGCAGCAGCAGCAGGAGACCACAGAGTGGCAAGGTGACAGAGTATGGAGATAGCAGCAGCATGAGGAGACCACAGAGTGGCAAGGTGACATAGTGTGAAGATGGCAGCAGCTTCAGGAGACCACAGAGTGGCAAGGTGATATAGTTTGGAGGTGTTGGCAGCATCTGGAGACCACAGAGTGGCAAGGTGACATAGTGTGGAGATGGCCGCAGCATGAGGAGACCACAGAGTGGCAAGATGACATAGTTTGGAGGTGGCGGCAGCATCAGGAAGCCACAGAGTGCCAAGGTGACATAGCGTGGATATGGCAGCAGCAGGATACCACAGAGTGGCAAGGTGGCATAGTGTGGATATGGCAGCAGTAGCAGCAGGAGACCACAGCGTCACAAGGTGACATAGTGTGGAGATGGCAGCAGCATTAGGAGACCACAGAGTGGCAAGGTGACATAGTGTGGAGATGGCAGCAGCATGAGGAGAACACTGAGCGGCACAATGACAGAGTATGGAGGTGGCGGCAGCAGCATCAGGAGTAGGCCACATAGTGGCGCAATAACAAAGTGTGGAGGTGAAGCAGCATGAGTAGGCCACATAGTGGCACAATGACAGAATCTGGAGGTGGCAGCAGCATGAGGAGACCACAGAGCGGCACAATGACAGAGTATGGAGGTGGCGGCAGCATCAGGAGGCCACAGAGTGGCAAGGTGACATACTGTGGAGGTTGGTGGCAATACCAGTACCCGCTGAAGATAGTGGGTGAAAGAAGGAGCACTTGGCATCAGATCTGTGGCATCAGGCAGGTAACAGCATCAGAATAGTAGCTGAGGCAGGTAGCCAGAAGAAACTAGTCTATTTTGTCAAATTGTTGGTGTGGCACCATGGATGATCTAGTCTGATGCATCAGGCATTGTTGTGTGGAAATCCTGGCTGATCAACGCCTGATTCATCTTGTCATCATTCATCATGTCATTTCAAATGTACTGTGGTATCATGCTGTAATTCCCTTTAACAGGCTGGCTGTGTAATTTACCTTTAATGGCCCCTAGGTGGTGCTGGCACCACTTATATATATATATATATATATATATATATATATATATATATGTTTTTCCACTGAAATAATTCACAAAAGATTTTACTGCATATAAGTGCATCGCTTAACACTGAATACAATTTTTTTCCCACCGAAATAATGTATTTTTTGCCCCATAAGACGCAAATGCCCCTGCTGAGGAAGGGGAGTGAAGTCCCCGAAACGCGTCTGGCGTGAAATCCCTGTCCCGAGTATTAATCCGGATATGATCAAGACCATCTGAGCGATTTTTCAAATTTGGAGCGCTCCATTTCTCTCCTTCTGCTGCGAGCACTATTGCATCGGATACCGGAACAAAGCAGCTAAGTCCCGCGATATCTCTGGAGGAACACGTGACCTACAACAGAGAGCGAGGACGCCGGAAGCAAGTGCTGCAGCGTGGTGTGGAAGGCTGGTGAGTGAGAGTGCCGGACATTTGGAGATACCGGTAAGCAACATCTCTCCACAGCTTTTGACCACCTTGCACAATTCAACTACGGTGAGGAAATACCGAACGCTATATTTGGCGGACTTTGTGGATATCGAGATCTGAATAAACAGACTCGAAAAGAGTTATCATTATCCGGACGCTTACTGCCTGGATTTAAAGGAACATTGTCCCAAATTGGCAAATTCTACAAGCGGACATTGCAACTATATCCAGTCATTAGGACAGGTTGCACTATATATCCAGGACTTATAGACCAGTGGATCGCTGATTTGATTTTACTCATACTTTTTAGGGGGATATTTTATGTATTAACTCTTGTTTATAGAGAGATGTTTTATTATGTCGCTATAATTCTTGTTATTGTATATTAATAAATGCCGATGTTGTGACCCACATAGTGAGTGCCAGTCCCTTATATACATTTTTTCACTTTGCTCTGACTGATTGGGTGATCAGTTTGAGACTAGAGCACCTTTACCATATTGAGAGAGGTGGTGAGCTATCCACAATCATTTATTTCTATTTTATAATAATAGCTTTCATTGAAGTTCCAATCCCCAGCCCCATCTGTACTACTTACTAAATGTCCTGTAGCAGGCAGAGCAGGGCGGTTGCCAGCCATAACTCACTAACGTCACGTGCCTGCGCCGCCTACTTCATTCATAAATGTTTAGGCAATAAAGCAGTGAGTGAGCGGTGGGGCCGAAGTACAGTAACCGCGCCGGCCCCGCCACATTTGTATGACACCGGCCCCTCCCACAGGTTTAACTCCGGTACATTAGGGCATCTGTGGATGCCACTATTATGGGGTGGGGGATATGTGGATGGCACTGTTATGGGGGGGGGGGAGATGTGTGGATGGCACTGTTATGGTGGGGGTGATCTGTGGATGGCACTGTTATGGGGGGGTGATCTGTGGGTGACATATATAGCAGTGCAATCCACAGATCCACCCCCCATAACAGTGCCATCCACAGGTCCCCCCCCCATAACAGTGCCATCCACAGATCACCCCCCCATAACAGTGCCATCCACAGATCGCCCGCCCCATAACAGTGCCATCCACAGACCCCCACATAACCGTGCCCCCCTCAGATCCCCCCCATAATAGTGCCATCCACAGATCCCCCATAACAGTCCTATCCACAGATCCCCCCATAACAGTGCCACCCACAGATCCCCCCATAACAGTGCCATCCACAGATCCCCCATAGTAGTGTCATGCACAGACCACCATTAGTTCAAAACCCACCAAAAGCACACCTTTTGGTTAAAAATATTTTTTTTCTTATTTTCCTCCTCAAAAATCTAGGTGCGTCTTATGGGCCGGTGCGTCTTATAGGGCGAAAAATACGGTAAGTCACAAAATATTTTACCACATATAACTGCAGCACTGAACGCTGCATGAAATATGTTTTTCCACCGAAATAATTCACAAACTTTTTTACCGCATATAAGTGCAGAGCTTAATGCTGAATACAATTATTTTTCCACCAAAATAAGTCACAAAAGATTTTACCACATATAACTGCAGCGCTGAATGCTGAATGAAATTTGTTTTCCAACTGAAATACTTCAATAAAGATTTTTTCACATATAACGGAGCACGGAGATGGAAAGGGTCTTTCCGCACTATACGGACGTCTCAGAAATGAACCGCTGCTCCCGACAGCAGCTCCTGGGAAGGTCATGGAGAGTCCCGGTCATCCAGCATCTACTCGTTCCGCTGAAGGATTATTTTGAAAGTGTGTAGAAGCCACACGGGGCCCCCAGGCTGCAGATTTATAATGGAGACATCATGGAGATTTAACCGCATATAACTACAGCCCTGAACGCTGAATAAATTTTGTTTTTTGACCAAAATACTTCAATAAAGATTTTACCATATACAGTATAACCACCACACTGACTGACTGCTACTGCCGCTACTTCCATGAACCCCTGCACCACTACTTCCCAGGTAGGTAGGCTGCTGCAAAGCAGGTGCTCTACTCCAGATACGTTTGTCTCCTGACCTCCAACTGCTGCCAGCCTGCTGAATCCCAGCAATGCTTTCAACACAAATCACCGCCATCGTGAACTGAGAATGTATTTTTCAGTTTGTACTGAAATAGGCCACAAAACGCTTTCCACACATATAACCGCCGCCGACGTGAACTAAGAATGTATTTTTCTATTTGTACTGAAATAGGCCGCTAAGCGCTTTCAACACATATGACCGCCGCTGATGTGAACTGAGAATGTATTTTTATGTTTGCACTGAAATAGGCCACTAAACGCTCTCAAAACATATAACCACCGCTGACGTGAACTGAGAATGCATTTTTCTGTTTGTACTGAAAAAGGCCACTAAACGCTTTCAACACATATAACTGCCGCCAACATGAACTGAGAATGCATTTTTCTGTTTGTACTGAAATAGGCCATTAAACGCTTTCAGCACATATAACCGCCGCCGACGTGAACTGAGATTTTCTGTTTGTACTGAAATACAAAATAACACATATAACCGCTACACTGACTGACTGCTACCGCCTCTACTTCCGTGAACCCCTGCACCACTACTTCCCGGGTAGGTAGGCTGCTGCAAAGCAGGTGCTCTACCCCAGGCACGTTTGGCTCCCGACCTCCCACTGCTGCCACCCTGCTGACTCCCAGCCATGCTTTCAACACATATAACCGCCGACGTGAACTGAGAATATATTTTTCTTTTTGTACTGAAATAGGCCAGTAAATTCTTTCAGCAGAAATAAATACACCAGTGAAGTGCGTATATATTTTTCTTTCTGTACTGAAATAGGCGACTGAATGCTTTTGCTTGGCCTAGCCATTTATACAACTTACTTCACCAGTCTTTTGCTGTTGTCATGCTGCTTATGATTTGACGTTCTGCACTTCTGGTTAGGAACTGCAGGAAATTTGTGATATTCGTAAACACCCTTCAGCTGCAACTGCATAGCAGAGAAATTGCTATTTCAGGAATTGCATCAAGAGATACAGATTGCTGCATCTAAGAGGATATAGAGATTTGGGAAGGCTTGTTCCAGCCCAGCCAGACAATTGTCTATGAAACTGCCTTGCAAGACTATGTATCGCCATCTTGTTTGGAAGTGTTTTACAACTTGCTGCTAAGTAAATAAAAAAAAAAGTCAATTACTTGTTTAACTTAATCTCAGTCTCCTGCCTATGAATACACACACTAACACCAAGTTCACTCCACCTTTCACCAGCCAGAAGACTTGCACAGAGTGTACCCTAAGCAATCTGCTACACTCATCACCCCAAGTGTGACCCCCTCATCACTGCACAGCCCTAGGAATTAGGGAAGTATGATGCAGAGAAGCCCAGCCATGAACACAGTGACTCTCCACACACCCCTAGGGGGCTACACTACTTAGATCCTCGTCCCCATAGAGATTCATTGCTTCCGGGCAGAAGATTTATTTTTAGACAGAACAATCTACTCCAAGAAACAAAGAATTACCGTATTTTTCACCCCATAGGACGCCCTATCAGCTTATGGGGTAAATACTAATGAGTGCTTCCATTATGGATGCGCTCATTAATACCGGAGGACCGGGAGGCGGTGAAGGCTCTGTACTCACCGTTTCCTGGTCCTCAGCTGTTGGCTGTGCAGTAACTGTGCACAGCGTGAGGGCGCTCTGTGACCTCATGCTGTGCACGCCGGTTCACAGCACAGCCGGCGGCAGGATGAAAACAGAGCGCGGGCGGTGAGGAGCAGCGGTGTCCGGAGCAGGAGAGGTAAGTGTTTTATTTATTTTATCTGGCATGAGGCAATGGGGCCTGATCTAAGGCAATGGGGGTGATGAGAGGCATAAGGGCTGATAAAGGGGACTAATGAGAGCCATAAGGGCTGATTATGGGGACGTGAAAGGCATAAGGGCTGATTTTGGGGACTGACGAGAGGCATAAGGGCTGATTATGGGGGCTGATGAGAAGCATAAGGGCCGATTATGGCAGCTGATGAAAGGCATAGGGGCTAATATGGGGCTAATAAGAGGCATGGGGGCTAATATAGGGATGATGAGAGGCATATGGGATGATATGGGGGCTGATGAGAGGCATGGAGGCTGATGAGAGGCATGGGGCTCTTATCTGAGGTCTGATTGTAGGTCATTTAGATTGGGGTCTGAGCTGAGGTCTGATTGGGGTCTGATCTTAGGTCTTATTGGGGTCTTATTAACATTGGGGGTCTGATTGAGGCTGTCAGCTGAGGTATGATTAACATTGGGGGTCTGATTGGTAGTCTAACCTGAGGTGTAATTAAAAATATTTTTTTCTTATTGTCCTCCTCTAAAACTTATACTGTCTTATATGGCAAAAAATACAGTACATGTCTGCATCACTGACACTTTCAACCCAAAAGGTGATCGCCAATATTTTTATACAGGGCAATTACCAGGAACAGGCATTCCTATGAGAGATCCTTCCTTCCTGATAAATGCCCCAATCACTGGCCCGTGAAAAGGGCCCTTAAGGAGCTGTGCTAGCTTTGACCCAAATGAGTGTTACTGCTAAGGTTGTATTTGTATACAGCTAGAAATAATCTAGACATGCCAAGTGTATATGCATTTTTCACTAAAAGTAAAATGCTGTCATTATACTTATCCAAACATTTTATTTAGAGTTCATTGAAATTGTATTTTCTATGATTTCTTCAGTAAATGCAAGCTACAGTATGATCTGTGTTCTTATGCTGAAGTGTAGTGGGTCATGCTAAAGGACATACTTAATGGTCTCATCAATAATTTGATGGCAGTGGTCTAATAGATTTTGTGAGCTTAAATTCTTATTTATAAGCAGCCAGTAAATGGAATCTGATTCAGAAACTAAGGAGCTGTTAATATTTACTGTTACATTATGAAAGAAAATCCCCACTGTGCAGAAAAATGGTCCCTATTGTTACGGTAATATTTAATGGCAGACATATACCATGTCAAGGTTAGTTTGAAGTGCTATGTATTTGCAGTGTCCTGAAATACACTGCAAAGCATTGAAAGTGTTAAAATCATTGCATTTAATGTATTCTGTGCATGTACTACAAACCCCACAAGGTTTTATAGGGAGTGGGAATTCCCATGAGGCTAGTCATGGATGGTTATTCTGGCTACAACCTCCTTTGCATGTGGTGGAAACACAGTAAGCAACAAACTGCCCACCATAACCAAAGTACAGGAGGGCCCCCTGTTCAGAAACTATATTCCTCTATACAGAGGATACTGAGGATATCATATACTTATATATTTGATGATAGAGAAAGGGATCCCTTTAGGCCTGAAAAAGGAGAGATTGACCAGTCTGATTGAGAGAGAGACAAGCTAGCTTCCATATACAACCTTTAGGAACTACTTAAATCAACTATACAGACTGCATTTCATGTGAATAGTGCTTGTGTGGATCACCGGCTGACTGGCTTCAGTAAAGTACTGTGGATTTGCTATACCAACACCAGTCTCATCATTATACCACACTACATTTGCACAGCAAGGTGCTGGCGTCACGACAACTGGTCTTGCACTGCACCGTACAGCAACATCAAGGGCACTTCAACCGCCATCAAGCAGGAGAACCCCAGAACCTGATCTTTCCCCGAAGGGAAGAAATGGTGTGCCCTTCCTTTCACTTCACATTTGCATGCAACTATATGTATCTTGCACCACAGCTGAATGTAGTGACAAGCTTGGTATATTGGAATGTAGTGCCTTGGGTGACTAAATTCTTCTCAGCCAATAAGTTAGAATAGCGTTTCACAGTTACAGTAAGTTCCCCCTATAAGACCCAAACTTAATGCTGTACCATGAGAACTGAAAGAAGTGAGAAAGGCCTGCTCACTGAGAGAACTGTGAAGGGCCCGATGCAGAGAGAGAAACATAAGAAGAGAAGGGCCTACTGAACCATGAGAATTGAGAGAAATAAGAGAGGGCCAGCAACACTGAGAAAAGATAGAGGGGTCGCCTTGAGATAACTGATAGAGACCCATTGCATTAGGAGAAGCAAAAGAACTGAAAGTAGCCCACTGATTTACTGTATTGCACATTTGATAGTTCTGTGTGGACAAGTCAGAATTAATATCACAGCGCGGTTCACTGTGACGCTTTCCGTGTAGGCTGGCTGCATGCACCCTTGTGTATTGGCTGCAGGCTGAATTCCTGTGCAGGCTGGTTGCTTGGCGCTTCGTGCTGGCTGCAGGGTCAGTGAACTCGCCTGTGGATGTTGCTATCCCCGTGTCAGTCTGTCTGCGGTTTCACGGGTTGGTTGTGCTCTGGCGTACTGGCTGCAGGTGTCTCCGTGTTTGATGGTTGCCAGGGGCAACGGCCTTGCTGCAGTCTGTCTGTTATGGTCTGTTCTGGACTCTGGTTCTATTGGGGTTAACTCCCCTGTTCTGTGGCTCGGTGGGGCTTCTCAGGTGCCTCGTTATGCAGCTTTAAGTTCTGTGTGCTGTGGGGCTTGGTGTCAGTTTGTCCTGTTCCATTCTAGGTGTAGCTCCTTGCTGCTGACCCAAGGGGTTTTACCATCTGCCCGTTTTTATGGTTCCGCCTAGGTTTACATTGTTGTATTCTGTATCTTGTATCTTATGCCATGTCCTGTTCTGTCTGTACCTGCCCTGTATTATGTTATGTTATGTTCCTGGTCTGTTCCCTGTTCGCCTAGCCGTGCTTAACTGAGTCTAAGAGCCTGGCACTGCTTAACTGCTTCCGATGTATCCTGTCCCATGCCTGTTCTGTTGTGTCTCTGGCTTCTGTCCCTGTTCTGTTCATGTCATTTTCTGTCCATGTCTGCATCTGCTTGTTTTATGTCCTGCCTTCGGAATAGGGTCCCTGGCTTCCCCGGAGGGGGAATCACCATCCGTTTGCAGCTCTGCCTGGGGCAGCTTAGCTGCTATTGTTTGCGGCGCAGATAGCTGCTTCTGCCTTTGCTATGCCTTGCCTGTCTGTGGTATCTGTATCTGTTTTGGTATCGCTGTCCGACTCTGCTGGTACCATTGTTGGTACCTTCTGGTCTGCTGGACCAGCTGCCACTGACTTGTTTTACGCTCTGGAGCCCTCCCTGGCAACTACCGTGGCTCATGTCTATCCTCACCACCAGAGGCGCTAGTGAAGACCTGGTGTTTCTTAGTTACGCCCCTCCAGAGTATTGCCAGTCAGTGGCACAGTGGGTACACACCCGCTAGTTCGTTACAATTAACTATCCAGACTCGGCCTCCTTTAGGATGTTAGGAGATTAACTTAGGTCTGCCCCTAGTTCAGAGTGGGAGTATTGCATGCTAGCTGAGGAAAAGAGAAGCTACATATGTTTACTCCTCAGAAAACTAGGCCCAAGTCACAGAGAATCATCATCTCTGAGACATATACAGCAAGAAAACCATTGCTACATTAAAGTACTCCAGAGAGAGAAAGAGAGAGAAAGAGAGAGAGAGAGAAGAAGGAACTAGAAAGTCCATAATCTGCAAGGTTGTGCACTGGAGTCAGTCAGCAAGGTATTGTGCTAGTTTATGGCTGAGAGAGACTTTGCTGCTGTGAAAGGGAACATTGCCAATACAGTGTACAGTCTTCCACATTGACACCTTTTTTTAAAATTCTGTATCCCTCAGTTGGGAATTACACACAAGTTTACAAGAACCTTATTGCCAACCTTAGAATCTCCGTATTGAAAATAGTAAAATGTCTTTATTAAATATGACAAAAACACATAAAACAAACTGTGAAAATTAGCAGCAAATGGAAACCTCCCAAAGAGAGGACAAACGAAGAGGGGGCCGCAGAGTCAGCGAGCCACACCAGTAGCAGCAAAGGTAATATAGTATACATAAACTGTCACCAGCACATTGAAGTATTTCCAGGTAATACGAGCACTGGAAAGACAGAAAAACCAGGCATAAGTACCAAAAAGTTTGCTATACTAGCGTGTGTGGCGCGTCGACCCTGCAGCCTCCTTGTGGAGGAGGCTGCAGGGTTGATGCGCCACACACGGTAGTACAGCAAACTTTCTGGTACTTATGCCTGGTCTTTCTGTCTTTCCAGTGCTCGTATTACCTGGAAATACTTCAATGTGCTGGTAACTAGGGTAGAGTGAACCCGAACTGTAAAGTTCGGGTTCGTACCGAACTTTAGGATTTTTGGACCCCAGAAATGGCATGTCTGTGATTGGCCAGTGTAGCATGTGACCCAGCCTCTATATAAGCTGGAGTCACGTAGCGCTGCAAGTCACTCTGCTGTGCTTAGTGTAGGGAGAGGATGCTGCTGGTAATTTCAGGGAGAGAATAGGAGAGACTCTTTTCTCAAAATCAGAATCTAACTCAGCGATCTACATACATTGTGTTTTGTGGGTGCAGGGCACAATTTTTTTTATCCTGCCCTGAGCCCAGTGACCGAAAAAAAATAACTTTAATAAGTCAGCTAGGTGGGCGGCGGCGGCGACCATTTTATGCAAGCTCAGTGCACCAGCACTGCATCTGAGCTTTTGGGACATTGAAAATCTCAATTTTTTGGGCAATATACAACATCTGGATTAGTCAGTGTGCAATTTAAGCTAGAAATACAGCCATCATTTTCTGGGGTTTTAAAACACACTTTTTTTTGCCAAAAAACTGTATTTTCCTGATCTGAAAGTGTTAAATTCAAGTTTAATATATACAGCTTTCATATTCTGTTACCAGAAAAAACACTTTTTGGGCAATATACAACATCTGGATTAGTCAGTGTGCAATTTAAGCTAGAAATACACCCATCATTTTCTGGGGTTTTAAAAACACACTTTTTTTTGCCAAAAAACACTATTTTCTTGATCCGCAAGTGTTAAATTCAAGTTTAATATACAGTACAGACCAAAAGTTTGGACACACCTTCTCATTCAAAGAGTTTTCTTTATTTTCATGACTATGAAAATTGTAGATTCACACTGAAGGCATCAAAACTATGAATTAACACATGTGGAATTATATACATAACAAACAAGTGTGAAACAACTGAAAGTATGTCATATTCTAGGTTCTTCAAAGTAGCCACCTTTTGCTTTGATTACTGCTTTGCACACTCTTGGCATTCTCTTGATGAGCTTCAAGAGGTAGTCCCCTGAAATGGTTTTCACTTCACAGGTGTGCCCTGTCAGGTTTAATAAGTGGGATTTCTTGCCTTATAAATGGGGTTGGGACCATCAGTTGCGTTGAGGAGAAGTCAGGTGGATACACAGCTGATAGTCCTACTGAATAGACTGTTAGAATTTGTATTATGGCAAGAAAAAAGCAGCTAAGTAAAGAAAAACGAGTGGCCATTATTACTTTAAGAAATGAAGGTCAGTCGGTCAGCCGAAAAATTGGGAAAACTTTGAAAGTAAGGGCTATTTGACCATGAAGGAGAGTGATGGGGTGCTGTGCCGGATGACCTGGCCTCCACAGTCACCGGACCTGAACCCAATCGAGATGGTTTGGGGTGAGCTGGACCGCAGAGTGAAGGCAAAAGGGCCAACAAGTGCTAAGCATCTCTGGGAACCCCTTCAAGACTGTTGGAAGACCATTTCAGGGGACTACCTCTTGAAGCTCATCAAGAGAATGCCAAGAGTGTGCAAAGCAGTAATCAAAGCAAAAGGTGACTACTTTGAAGAACCTAGAATATGACATATTTTCAGTTGTTTCACACTTGTTTGTTATGTATATAATTCCACATGTGTTAATTCATAGTTTTGATGCCTTCATACTCATGAAAATAAAGAAAACTCTTTGAATGAGAAGGTGTGTCCAAACTTTTGGTCTGTACTGTATACAGCTTCCATATTCTGTTACCAAAAAAACATTTTTTTGCAAATTATTTATTATTTATTTTCAGGCCTTGCAGCATCAGCACATGTGAAATTACAGGCTTATATAGTGCTGTCAAATTCAGTTGTTAAACAAACACTCGTTTGGGCAAAAAAAAAATAGAGCAGTAGAGTTGAGCGGACACCTGGATGTTCGGGTTCGATGAGTTCGGCCGAACTTGAAAAAAAAGGTCGGGTTCCGGACCCGAACTTGACCCCGAACCCCATTGAAGTCAATGGGGACCCGAACTTTTGGGCACTAAAATGGCTCTAAAATAGTCCCTGAAAGAGCTAGAGGGCTGCAAAAGGCATCAAAATGTGCTTGAGAGCATGGCAACTGTTCTGCAAACAAATGTGGATAGGGAAATGACTTAAAATAACATAAAATACAGAAAAATTAAAAATAACAATCTGGATCTAGGAGTAGGAGGTTGAGGAGGCGGTGGATGTATGTATATGGCGGTGTAGGTGGAAGCGGCGGTGAAGGAGGAATAGGTAGCCAACACTGATTTGTGTTATTTTTTATTTTTAAATTGGGGTATCCCCCAAAATATTGGGACATATAACAAAATAAAACAAAGAATAAGTGCACTTGAGTACAATAATGGATGGTTGAGGCTGGTATAAATGTCTATTCTGCACAAGGTACGGACAAGTCCTGTGGGATCCATGCCTGGTTCATTTTAATAAACGTAAGCTTGTCCACATTGGCTGTGGCCTGTGATAATGCTCTCTGCCGTGCTAAACACACGTTCACACTATACACTGGCTGCAGGGCAGGTCAGCACCTCCAAGGCTGACAAAGCTTTTTCACATTTGGGCCATGCTAACCCTGCCTTCTCAGGTGCTGGCGGTGCCCCAGCTGCGTTGGCGACCTCTTCCTCTGCCTACGCCTTGTGCTTCCACTGTGCCCCCGCTGTCAGGTGGGAATGCTATCATCAGCGTGCGCTTGTAGTCGCGCATCTTCCGATCAGTAACAGATGTTTTCACTAAATTTAGTTCCCTGTCAGCAATGCAGAGCAGGAGTTCATTCACTGCAAAAGGGGGTTCATGTCACCCAGCAATAGAACAAAGGATTTTGAGAGATTTAGGGCCCTGTCACCCAGGCACAGCAGGGGTTCATTCACGGCAAAAGGGGGTTCATGTCACCCAGCAATAGAACAGAGGATTTTGAGATACACGTTCAGAGAGTACATTGGCTGCAGGGCAGGCCAGCACCTCCAAGGCATACAGGGCAAGCTCTGGCCATGTGGACAATTTGGAGACCCAGAAGTTGAATGGGGCAGAACCATCAATCAGTACGTGTAGGCGTGTGCACAGGTACTGTTCCACCATGTTGTTCAAATGCTGCCTTCTTCTAACACGCTCCATATCAGCAGTTGGGGCCGGTTGTTGCGGCGAGGTGACAAAGCTTTTCCACATGTCGGCCATGCTAACCCTGCCTTCTGAGGTGCTGGCGCTGACACAGCTGCATTGGCGACCTCTTCCTCCTCCCCTGCCTTCGCCTTGTGCTTCCACTTGTCCCCCGGCGTCTGTCGGGAATGCTCTCAGGAGCGCGTCTACCAGCGTGCGCCTGTAGTCGCGCATCTTCCGATCACGCTCCAGTGAGGGAATTAAGGACGGCACATTGTCTTTGTAACGGGGATCCAGCAGGGTGGCCATCCAGTAGTCAGCACACGTTAAAATGTGGGCAACTCTGCAGTCGTTGCGCAGGCACTGCAGCATGTAGTCGCTCATGTGTGCCAGGCTGCCCAGAGGTAAGGACATTCAAAGAAAATCCCAGCAGTCGTGTCTTCAAGTATATGATGTTTTATTACATCAAATCAAAAGATGTCCTCAATCTAGGACGCGTTTCGGCTAGCATGCCTTTATCAACAGGTACAGGTATACAAAATGACCAAGTATATATAATGGGATAACTCCTCCCCTTATGACATCATCACCAACTCCCATCATCTACACAGGTGATGGGAGGGGTAAGTAACAAACACAAATCAAAAGATGTCCTCAATTGATACACTTGTGTTTGTTACTTACCCCTCCCATCACCTGTGTAGATGATGGGAGTTGGTGATGATGTCATAAGGGGAGGAGTTATCCCATTATATATACTTAGTCATTTTGTATACCTGTACCTGTTGATAAAGGCATGCTAGCCGAAACGTGTCCTAGATTGAGGACATCTTTTGATTTGATGCAATAAAACATCATATACTTGAAGACACGACTGCTGGGATTTTCTTTGAATATTCGTGGAGACCCCTTCCTATCCCGTGCAACGTGCAACATAGAGTGAGTGCCGGCTGTTTTTCCTGTGATTGATTCGTTTGAGTTGTGCACCACCTCAGATGACTACTTCGATGACTCTGAGCTTCGATTGGTGGTTGATATATATAATTTTTTTGAAATACATATATATTTTTTGAAACATAGTTTGAGACATGAACCCTGTGGTATAAGCCTTTGAGTTACTGATTGATACACTTGTGTTTGTTACTTACCCCTCCCATCACCTGTGTAGATGATGGGCGTTGGTGATGATGTCATAAGGGGAGAAGTTATCCCATTATATATACTTGGTCATTTTGTATACCTGTACCTGTTGATAAAGGCATGCTAGCTGAAACGCGTCCTAGATTGAGGACATCTTTTGATTTGATGCAATAAAACATCATATACTTGAAGACACGACTGCTGGGATTTTCTTTGAATATTCGTGGAGACCCCTTCCTATCCCGTGCAACATGCAACATAGAGTGAGTGCCGGCTGTTTTTCCAGAGGTAAGGACAAGCTGTCCTCTGTGGGAGGCGTATCGTCTGCGTCCTCCGTATCCCCCCAGCCACTCACCAGTGATGGGCCCGAGCTGCGTTGGATGCCCATCCTCCTCCTCCTCCTCATCCTCCTCCTCCTCCAGTAGTGGGCCCTGGCTGGCCAAATTTGTACCTGTCCTCTGCTGTTGCAAAAATCCTCTTTCTGCACCACCAAATTCAGCACATGAGCCAGGCAAGGGATGTGCGTCAAACCGGCTAGTCCCAGAGCTGCAACGAGATTTCGCCCATTATCGCACACCACCAGGCCGGGCTTGAGGCTCACTGGCAGCAACCACTCGTCGGTCTGTTGTTCTATACCACGCCACAACTCTTGCACGGTGTGGGGCCTGTCCCCCAAACACATCAGTTTCAGAACGGCCTGCTGACGTTTACCCCTGGCTGTGCTGAAGTTGGTGGTGAAGGTCTGTCGCTGACCGGATGAGGAGGTGGTGGAAGAGAAGGAGGAAGCCAGGTAGAAAGAGGAGGCAACAGGAGGCAAAGAATGATGCCCTGCGATCCTTGTCGGCGGAAGGACGTGCACCAAACAGCTCTCCGCCTGGGGCCCAGCCGCCACTACATTTACCCAGTGTGCAGTTAGGGATATATAGCGTCCCTGGCCGTGCTTACTGGTCCACATATCTGTGGTTAGGTGGGCCTTGCCACAGATCGCGTTGCGCAGTGCACACTTGATTTTATACGATACTTGGTTGTGCAGGGAGGGCACGGCTCTCCTGGAGAAGTAGTGGCGGCTGGGAACGACGTACTGTGGGACAGCAAGCGACATGAGCTGTTTGAAGCTGTCCATCTCCACCAGCCTGAATGATAGCATTTCAAAGGCCAGTAGTTTAGAAACGCTGTTTGCTGGGCGGCAGGTGCCAACGTTCCTCCAGAGGCGGAGGAAGAGGCCGAGGCAGCAGAAGAAGAGGGAGCAGGAGGGGCCTGAGCCCTTTCTTGGTTTTGAAGGTGCTTACTCCACTGCAGCCCGTGTCTCGCATGTAGATGCCTGGTCATGAAGGTTGTGCTAAGGTTCAGAACGTTAATGCCTCGCTTCAGGCTCTGATGGCACAGCGTGCAAACCACTCGGGTCTTGTCGTCAGCACATTGTGTGAAGAAGTGCCATGCCAGGGAACTCCTTAAAGCTGCCTTTGGTGTGCTCGGTCTCTGGTGACGGTGGCCAGTAGCAGGCGAACTGTTTTGGCGACGGCTGCTCTGCTTTTGCACCCTGCTCCCGGTTTTTGCTACGCAGTTGGCTCGGTCGCACCACTGCCTCTTCCTCCGAACTCTGAAAGTCAGTGGCACGACCTTCATTCCATGTGGGGTCTAGGACCTCATCGTCCCCTGCATCGTCTTCCACCCAGTCTTCCTCCCTGACCTCCTTTTCGGTCTGCACACTGCAGAAAGACGCAGCAGTTGGCACCTGTGTTTCGTTATGATCAGAGACGTGCTGAAGTGGTATTCCCATGTCCTCATCAGGAAACATAAGTGGTTGTGCGTCAGTGCATTCTATGTCTTCCACCCCTGGGGAAGGGCTAGGTAGATGCCCTTGGGAAACCCTGCCAGCAGAGTCTTGAAACAGCATAAGAGACTGCTGCATGACTTGAGGCTCAGACAGGTTCCCCGATATGCACGGAGGTGATGTGACAGACTGATGGGCATGGGTTTCAGGCGCCACCTGTGCACTTTCTGCAGAAGACTGGGTGGGAGATAATGTGAACGTGCTGGATCCACTGTCGGCCACCCAATTGACAAGCGCCTGTACTTGCTCTGGCCTTACCATCCTTACCATCCTCAAAACGATTTCACCATATGGACTAAACCGTGATTTTGATTTATTATTATGAGTACAATATGTAAATGTGATGTCTTTTTGCATAATGTTAGTCATGACACATTGTTTAATATTACAATAATTGTAATAATTATATTATCTCTCTGCTATCTTCAATTAATAATTCTTCATCAAATCTTTTATTTTTTATTTTTTATCTAGACACGCTGAACTATAGGTTTAGGTATGCTTATTAATTTTTCATTCTTCATGTTCTAATACGTACTAATTTTGTCTATATCTAATTCTGAAACTAATCATGATTGACTAATATGTTGGATGATAATTGTTATTATGAAATGCAGATTAATAGTAGATTAACATTATGCAACTCAAGAGTTCCACAATATCTATAATATCTATGATGATTTATAATGCCAGCTCTAGAAGAATGATGATTGTTACTTAGAAATCGTGATCTTCGATATATATGCACATGGGTGAGATTTGATGAATGTGCTGTATCACTGAACGTTTATTTCATATTATCCTTTTATTTTCCATTTGAACTATATGAGATGCCTTAACCTGCAATAATTGTACTGTTGGAATCACATTTCTAGGAGAAGCGCTGGCTCATTGGTGACATAGAGGTTGTATTTCCTATATACAGCGTCTTGCGTTCCACTCTGCTACCAGACGCACTAGTATGATGTCACATGTATGCGCACGGGCTCCTTTGCGTTCCACCTACAAGTCAGACGCATGTTTGCGTTCCAAATACAAATTAGGCGCCTAACAGTGACGTCAGACGCCGAGCAGCACGCGGAATACTGAGTATAACTGGCGCTTCATAGCCAGTCTCCCCTATGCCACCAACGAGTACACATCGCTTCGGACACATTAGGTAATATTCTTGATATGATGTTTCTATGTTGCTCGTTTTTGTTTGTTCTCATTCTTCGATTTATTATTTCTTCATGTTAGCATAATGTCATTGGATCTTTTTGGTATATGTATACTTTATACCTGTGATAGAATATTGGAGCTGCAATTGGAGTCAGTCCTCTTATATATTTATACTACAATTAGAATCGCCACCTTGTTGATTAGATTCTATATAATCCCTTAGCTTTGACCGGGATTTTCTATTAAGCCTTATTATGACATATGACATATATTTGACTAGACTCCTCTCCCAGCTTCTATGTTTCTCACATTTTTCCACTTTGTTCCTTGTGAGACTCACCGACCCCTGTGGTCCATTACTGCATTCTTATATAAATGTACAGTCGTGGCCAAAAGTTTTGAGAATTACATAAATATTGGAAATTGGGAAAGTTGCTGCTTAAGTTTTTATAATAGCAATTTGCATATACTCCAGAATGTTATGAAGCGTGATCAGATTAATTGCATAGTCCTTCTTTGCCATGAAAATTAACTTAATCCCAAAAAAAACTTTCCACTGCATTTCATTGCTGTCATTAAAGGACCTGCTGAGATCATTTCAGTAATCGTCTTGTTAACTCAGGTGAGAATGTTGACAAGCACAAGGCTGGAGATCATTATGTCAGGCTGATTGGGTTAAAATGGCAGACTTGACATGTTAAAAGGAGGGTGATGCTTGAAATCATTGTTCTTCCATTGTTAACCATGGTGACCTGCAAAAAAACGCGTGCTGCCATCATTGCGTTACATAAAAATGGCTTCACAGGCAAGGATATTGTGGCGACTAAGATTGCACCTCAATCAACAATTTATAGGATCATCAAGAACTTCAAGGAAAGAGGTTCAATTCTTGTTAAGAAGGCTTCAGGGCATCCAAGAAAGTCCAGCAAGCTCCAGGATCGTCTCCTAAAGAGGATTCAGCTGAGGGATCGGAGTGCCACCAGTGCAGAGCTTGCTCAGGAATGGCAGCAGGCAGGTGTGAGCACATCTGCACGCACAGTGAGACGAAGACTTTTGGAAGATGGCCTGGTGTCAAGAAGGGCAGCAAAGAAGCCACTTCTCTCCAAATAAAAAACATCAGGGACAGATTGATCTTATGCCGAAAGTATGGTGAATGGACTGCTGAGGACTGGGGCAAAGTCATATTCTCCGATGAAGCCTCTTTCCGATTGTTTGGGGCATCTGGAAAAAGGCTTGTCCGGAGAAGAAAAGGTGAGCGCTACCATCAGTCCTGTGTCATGCCAACAGTAAAGCATCCTGAGACCATTCATGTGTGGGGTTGCTTCTCATCCAAGGGAGTGGGCTCACTCACAATTTTGCCCAAAAACACAGCCATGAATAAAGAATGGTACCAAAACACCCTCCAACAGCAACTTCTTCCAACAATCCAACAACAGTTTGGTGAAGAACAATGCATTTTCCAGCACGATGGAGCACCGTGCCATAAAGCAAAAGTGATAACTAAGTGGCTCGGGGACCAAAACGTTGACATTTTGGGTCCATGGCCTGGAATCTCCACAGATCTTAATCCCATTGAGAACTTGTGGTCAATCCTCAAGAGGCGGGTGGACAAACAAAAACCCACAAACTCCAAGAAGTGATTATGAAAGAATGGGTTGCTATCAGTCAGGAATTGGCCCAAAAGTTGATTGAGAGCATGCCCAGTCGAATTGCAGAGGTCCTGAAAAAGAACAGCCAACACTGCAAATACTGACTCTTTGCATAAATGTCATGTAATTGTCGATAAAAGCCTTTGAAACGTATGAAGTGCGTGTAATTATATTTCACTACATCACAGAAACAACTGAAACAAAGATCTAAAAGCAATTTAGCAGCAAACTTTGTGAAAACTAATATTTGTGTCATTCTCAAAACTTTTGGCCACGACTGTAGACTATTCATTTTATACAATCCTTATATTCAATGTTATTTAGCACCCGACTGTTGTAATATTTATGTATTTTTTCTATATTGCTTATAGGCCGTGATCAAGGTCCAGGTTGGACCGAAACGTTGGCCCTATCTTTTCTGTTATGCTATATACTAAGTTGGTGTTGACAACACAATAAATTCTATTCTATTTGACCAGCAAACGAGTGTGCCGTGGATATATATTATAAATACCATCCTTAGAACGGCATTAGGCCCGACCAAATATTGCTGTAGATTCTGGCGGCTACTGGGACCTGAGGTAGTAGGTTCAGTAGTACGTGTAACTATGGCAGAACGGCCACGTCCTCTCCCTGGACAAGAGGGTCCACCAACACCACCACCACGACCCTTATTAGATGTTTGCCTCATAGTTAGCGTTTACCAAGCAAAGTAAAAAGTGGTTAAGTCTGTTAAAAATAATTAACCGCCAATAAAAACCCTGAAGTAGGGTATTGCACTAAAAAAAAAATTTAAACTCTATATGACAGCGGTATTTGTGGCCTAAATTTCACAGTCACTTATGCACGTCTAATCCCAGATGTGCAGCATATCCGATTTTTTCAGCCCAGTATGCCAAAGCCGTATTTCTGGCCTAAATGTGACAATCACTTATGCACGTGTAATCCCAGATGTGCAGTATATCAGAGGATTTTTTCAGCGCAGTATGCCAAAGCCGTATTTCTGGCCTAAATGTGACAATCACTTATGCACGTGTAAGCCCAGATGTGCAGTATATAAGACGGTTTTTTCACCCCAGTAAGCACAAAGCCGTATTTCTGGCCTAAATGTGACAATCACTTATGCACGTGTAATCCCAGATGTGCAGTATATCAGAGGCTTTTTTCACCCCAGTATGCCAAAGCCGTATTTCTGGCCTAAATGTGACAATCACTTATGCACGTGTAATCCCAGATGTAATCACAGTATATCAGAGGATTTTTTCAGCCCAGTATGCCAAAGCTGTATTTCTGGCCTGAATATGACAATCATTATTCATGTGTAATTCCAGATGTGCACTATATCAGAGGGTTTTTTCAGCCCAGTATGCCAAAGCTGTATTTCTGGCCTAAATGTGACAATCACTTATGCACGTGTAATCCCAGATGTGCAGTATATCAGAGGGTTTTTTCACTCCAGTATGCCAAAGCCGTATTTCTGGCCTAAATGTAATTGATATTGACTAACTGAAGAAAAAAAAGTTCGTTTTCAGTAGTAGTTAGCTCAGGGCAGGCTTAAAAAAATTGTGCACTGCACCCACATAACACATTTGCTGTAGATTGCTGAGTAAAGAAGCAGTTCTGAATCTTCATAATATTTCTCCCTGATCTCTCCCTCACAGCAGCTGCAGCCTCTCCCTACACTAATCCGAGCAGAGTGACGGGCGGCGCTACGTGACTCCAGCTTAAATAGAGGCTGGGTCACATGCTGCAGTTGGCCAATCACTGTCACCGTCAGCTCTCTGAGAAGCTCTGGCAGACGTTCTTCTGTACCTCTTGCATGATGTTCTTTGTTTTGGTTTCACTTTGTCATCTCTTTTCCTTCTCCCAGCTGTCATCTATTTACACTGATTGCCTCCCTTTATATTCCCTCCCATACTGCCTCACTTTGCGGTTTATACTACTTCCTGGATTGTGTTCACTGCTAGATGCTGCAACTGCTGGTTCCTCAGATAAGTCTTTTCCTTTATTTGTGTTTCCGTGCTGGCTTGATTCTAGGTGACCCTGACTCCCTCCGTATTAAGTGCAGGGAGCCGGTGGTCGTGTCCCCTCACTATTATAGGGTTTTCAGGTGTCACACAGTCTAGGTACGAGGGCATGCAATTATCTATCATAAAGATCTTTGCATGGGCAGAGCAGTCAGGGAGAGCTCTAGGTGTTTTATAGGGCTCACCCATATGTTCCTTAGTTTGGGATCAAGTCAGTCGGATGTTTATTTATAACTTCCAGTTTTTGCAACACCATCCGTGACAATCACAGCCATGCCAATAGTAGACATGGCTGTGATGGCCTTTTGGGGCAAGTAGTATGACGCTTGTTGATTGGCTGCTTTGCAGCCTTTCAAAAAGCGCCATAAAAATCGCCGAACACCGAACTCGAACCCGAACTTTTACGTAAATGTTCGGGGTCGGGTCCGGGTGCCGAAAACCCTAAAGTTCGGTACGAACCCGAACTTTACAGTTCAGGTTCGCTCAACTCTAGTCGGCAGCCTTTGATGCAGATGTCATTGTGAGATACACCCTAATACATTTGGTTTAGATTCAGAGATTTGAAATACCGCCATTTGGTGCACCAATATTTAATTCAGGCCTACAGTGGTTCAAGCCGTGTGAAATACACTCTTTACATACAGGGGTTTGATTCAGGCATTTGAAATACAGCCATTTTAGGCAAAGAAATCTTTAATTCAGGCCTACAGTGGGTCAGGCCTTGTGAGATACACCCTGTATATACAGGGCTTATATTCTTTCATTAATAAAACACCCTTTTGGGGGCAAAATACACAATATTTCAGGCCTTGCAGCAAAAGCACATTTGAAATTCCTGGGTTATATACTGCTGATATATTGAGTTATTGAACAAACACCCGTTTGGGCAAAAAAAGTTTATTTAGCAGCCTTTGCTGCATATGTCATTGTGAGATACATCCTTAATACATTTGGGTTAGGTTCAGAGATTTGAAATACCGCCATTTGGTGCACAAATATTTAATTCAGGCCTACAGTGGTTCAGGTCGTGTGAGATACACCCTTTACATACAGGGGTTTGATTCAGGCATTTGAAATACAGCCATTTTGTGCAAAGAAGAGAGCGTCAAATAAAGGACGTGGCCCAGGTCGTGGTGCTGCTGGTGGAGCTCTTGTTGCAGGGAGAGGACGTGGTCGATCTGTGCCAGCTACACGCACAAGTGAAACCCCTTCCTCAGGTGCGAGTAGGCGACAGAACCTGCAGCAGTATTTTGTCGGGCCTAATGCGGCTCTACGAATGGTGAGGCCTGAACAAGTACAGGCGATAGTAGATTGGGTTGCTGACAGTGGATCCAGTTCCTTCACATTGTCTCCCACCCAGTCTCCTGCTGAAAGACCACAGTTGACACCTGCAGCCGATGCCCATCAGTCTTTCACCTCACCCCCTTGCAAATCAGCCAAGCAGTCAGAGCCCCAAGTCATGCAGCAGTCTCTTCTGCTTTTTGATGACTCTGTTAGCAGGGTTAACCAGGGCCATCCACCTAGCCCTGCCCCAGAAGTGGAAGAGATTGAGTGCACCGATGCCCAACCACTTATCTTTCAAGATGAGTACATGGGAGGACCATCACAGTACGTCTCGGATGATGATGAAACACAGGTGCCAACTGCTGGGGCTTTCGAAAGTGTGCAGACCGACAAGGAAGGCAGGGGTGAAGACTGGGTGGAAGATGATGTGGAGGACGATGAGGTCCTCGACCCCACATGGAATCAAGGTCATGCGAGTGACCTATGTAGTTCGGAGGAAGAGACGGTGGTCGCACAGAGCCACCACCACAGCAGAAGAGGGAGCAGGGTGCAAAAGCGGAGCGGCCATCCTCTAGACAGTACGCCTGCTACGGCCCACCGCAGCAAGGGACCGAGAACACCAAAGCCAGCTCCAAGGAGTTCCCTGGCGTGGCAGTTCTTCAGACAATGTGCTAACGACAAGACACGAGTGGTTTGCACGCTGTGCAATCAGAGCCTGAAGCGAGGCATAAACGTTCTCAACCTGAGCACAACCTGCATGACCAGGCATTTAAGTGCAAAGCACGAGCTGCAGTGGAGTAGACACCTCAAAAAACAAGAAAGGTCTCTGGCTTCTGTTGCTTCCTCTTCTGTTGCAGTCTCGGCCTCTTCATCCACCTCTGGAGTGACAGTGCCACCTACCACCCCGCAAACAGAGGATCTGCCAGCAACACCAACACCTGGGTCACCAAGCATCTCCACAATGTCCCACGGAAGCGTTCAGCTCTCCATCTCCCAAACGCTGGAGAGGAAGAGGAAGTACCCCCCTACCCATCCGCCATCCCTAGCCCTAAATGCCAGCATTTCTAAATTACTGGCCTTTGAAATGCTGTCTGGTGGAGACGGATAGTTTTAAAGGCCTTATGGTGGTGGCTGTCCCACAGTACGTCATGCCCAGCCACCACTACTTTTCCAGACGAGCCATCCCTTCCCTGCACAACCAAGTAGGGGACAAAATCAGGTGTGCACTGCGCAACGCCATCTGTGGCAAGGTGCACCTCACTACGGATACGTGGACCAGTAAGCACGGTCAGGGACGTTATATTTCCATAACAGCACACTGGGTAAATGCAGTGGCGGCTGGGCCTGAGGCGGATAGCAGTTTGGCGCATGTACTTCCACCATTGAGGATTGCAGGGCGCCTTAGTTTGCCTCCTGTTGCTTCCTCCTCCTACTCCGCTTCCTCATCCTCTACCGGCTCCTCATCCGGTCAGCGTAACACCTTCACCACTAACTTCAGCAGAGCCAGGGGTAAACGACAGCAGGCAGTTTTAAAACTTATCTGTTGGTGCCAGTGAGCCTCAAGCCCGGCCTGGTGGTGTGCGATAATGGGCAAAATCTCGTAGCAGCATCCCTTGCCTGGCGCATGTGCTGAATTTGGTGGTGCAAAGATCCCTCAAAAATTACCCCGATATGTCAGAGCTGCTGCATAAAGTGCAGGCCGTCTGTGCACGCTTTCGGCATTCTCACCCTGCTGCTGCTCGCCTGTCAGCGCTGCAGCGTAACTTCAGCTTCCCGCTCACCGCCTCATATGCGACGTACAATTCACAGTAATATTAATGCATATTTGGGTAGGTATATAATCTGGAAATCACAGAAAAATTAAACCTACTTTAAAACGTAACTTTTATAAAGATATTAATTAAAATAAATCCCACAAGACAATATATGTTTTGGATAGCTGCAGATAATTATCTAGCAGAGTACATAGATAGGGTATGCAATACCCAGGACATAAATATAACACACTGAGTCATATGTGACTACTCACGGCTCAGACGTATGATGCTTAGAAGGTCAGTACTTGATCCAATTCGCGGATTCCAAAGTTCCCGGTCTTCAAATCTTTTGCTCAGGCTGTGAATATAGTCCTCCCACTGCAAGTGTTCTAAAGGGTTCAGGATGAAAAAAGTTAAAGAAAATGAGGGAGATCTGGCCCTGTGGTACTAAGGGTCCCTACCTAAAAGTGGAGAGAACCCCCGCCTACATGCAGAGGTATCACCCCCTAATGGAGCGACCCCACTTATCGATGGCTAAACCTTGGACAGCTGACCCTAAAAACTTTACTCCCAAAAATATCCCGACTCATTTCTTCTGTCGCAAATTCAGTGGCAGAATCATCAGGGGATAATTGATGAATGTGTGGCCTAATAGCCAAAAACTAGATAGTAGTGCTGGTCTTCCCAGATAAATAAATTGCAGTCCAGACCGATACCTGGTACTGCTATCAATAAATACCCCATAAATCAATTGATAACCCCTTACCGGTGTGTGCATTCTGGCATGCGTTCCAGACGGGGCCATCTTCCGCCACTAAAACGAGTGGTGGAACGCAAATGGCATCATCACAAGGCGTCCCGGAAGTGCGTCTATACAATCAGAGACAATGCTTCCTGTGCGTGAACTGCATCTGGAGCGCACATCCGGGCGCACGTCACGTGCGCATTACATCGGCAGGAAGTGGAAGCACCTTAGGAACGGTGGAACGCATGTGAACCGCAAAACGAATACATGTTTAGTGTCTATTGCAAACCATTTATGCCCCATTATGGGAAATGAACTTTTGCATATAGATGGGTAGTTTGTACTTCGGTTCATCATATGAATGCTTATTTGTGAATATTCTCACCGAGGGTTATTTTGGTGTATTCATCATTATGGGATGGCCGAATCGAAATACATATAGACGGGGATAGGTGATTAGAGGGAGAAAGACGATTATGTATTTATTCACATCGGTCAATTCAATGGTACCCTAAATCACCCCAGGATATAATTTATTAAACCTTTTTCGGTTAGATATAACTCATTATCTCTGACGGGTCAATTAATATGATGTACACAGAGGTGTCTTAGTAAACTCCTAACAGGCAATGATGAAGAGAGAAGTCAAATGAAGCATCCAAAAGAGAGGATCTCATTGAGGCCCAGTGGACTCACAGTTTTTAATCTGTGAGTCCACTCCGCCTCCTTCTGCAGAATCCTCCTATCGAGGTCCCCACCTCAAGGCGAAGGGCGTACCACCTCCACCACACAGAAGCTAATTGCCTTATCATTGCCATCATGAAAAATTCGAACATGTCTAGCGATGGCTGTATCTTTTTTGTTCCTTATGTCGCCCAGATGGTCCCCAATCCTTCTTCTGAACTTCCTTTTTGTTTTTCCCACGTACTGTAGTCCGCAGGTACAATTGATCAAATACACCACCCCTGAGGTTTTGCAGTTAGCAAAGTCCCTACTTGTATATGTCCTATTGGTTGTGTTACTTGTAAAGCTTTTGGTTTGACAGATAAAAGGACAAGCTATACATGTGCCACAATGAAAAGTGCCAAGGGGTCTTCTATCCAACCAAGTGCCCGGTTTGGGAATGGGAGTATAGTGGCTGTGAATAAATCTGTCTCCAAGGGATCTTCCCTTTCTATATGTTATAACTGGATACATAAGAAGCATATCTCTTATATCAGAATCAAGGCGAAGCATCTCCCAATATTTTATCAAAATGTCTCTGACCTCCTTGTTGCAATTATCGAAAGTTCCTATTATACGAAAAATTGGGTCTATTTCCTTTCCTATTCTCTTCCCTTTTCCTGGGTTGAGTAAATCTACTCTGGTAGCATTTTCTGCTGACTTAAAGGCTCTATGTAGTGGTTGGTCTGGGTAGCCCCTCTGATTAAATCTAATCTTTAAGTCCCACGCCTGTTCATAGAAATCACTTTTGGTACTGCAGTTCCTCCGGATTCTTAGATACTGCCCCTTGGGTATGCCACACTTAAGATTATAAGGATGGTGACTTTCCCATCTCAGCAAAATATTAGTTGCCGTGGGCTTTCTGTATGTTTTAGTGCTGATGCTACCATTATTCAGGGAAATATACAAATCCAGGAAGGCCAGACCTTTATCATTAATCTCTGATGTAAAATGCATACCGATCTGATTTTTATTTAGATCAGCCAGAAAATCTGAGAATAGCCCCCTGGGGCCGCTCCACAATATGAGGATGTCATCAATATAGCGGCCCCAGAAGGCTATCCTGGGTGTCCAGACACTCTCCTCGGTGAATACCACCGTATCCTCTCACCAGCCCAGGAACAAGTTAGCATAAGTGGGGGCACAGGCGCTCCCCATAGCTGTGCCCCTGAGCTGGTGGAAGAATTTAGAATCGAACAAAAAATAATTGTGTCGTAGGACAAAATCCATAAGCTCTAGTACAAAATGATAATGCGCTGTGTATTGCGTGCCCCTACTTTTTAGGAAATGATTCACAGCGGTCAGGCCCAATTCATGGGTTATATTGCTGTATAATGCCTCTACATCTATGGATGCAAGTAAAGTGCCCTCCTCCAGATGTAGGCCGTCAATTTTAGTCAGCAAATCAGATGTATCTCTTATGTAAGAAGGAAGTGATGTAACAAAAGACCTCAAAATACGATTAATGTATATACCCACATTTTGTGTCAGAGAATTTATACCGGCCACTATTGGGCGACCCTTAAGTGGGACCAAGCCCTTGTGGATTTTGGGTATAGTGTAGAATGTTGGGGTTTGAGGATACGGTTTCAACATAAATCTCATCTCATCACTAGCCTCTAGGAGTATGGTTTCTAATGTTACGTAGAAGCTGGGTGTGGGATCCATTCTCAGTGTGTTATATCCCTTCCTGTCATTTAAAATGGCATAACACATGCGTTTGTACTCATGATGTTCCATCATAACTAAATTTCCTCCTTTGTCAGAGGATTTTATTATGATATCATGGTCCTTTTCAATTCTAACCATAGCTTCTATTTCATCTCATCCCAGATTAGATATTTTATTGCCTCTGCTTTGTTTTTCTTCTAGTTTATCTAGTTCTTTAGTAACTATATTTAGGAATAAATCTATACTATTAGTTTCCATTTGAGGAGGGGGTCTGGTACTCTTTAATTTAAGATCTGTATGGGGGCCTTCTCCAGGCTTCCTTTCTCCCTCTCTGAGGAGGTCCGTCATCGCTCTCGCCAGGGGCACATCCTCCACACTGATACCCAATCTCATACTCTCTCCTTGGTCGTTGTGTTTAAAATATTTTTTCCATTTCAGTTTACGACAGAAAAGATTAATATCTGTTATCCATGAGAAGGAGTTATATCTGGTGGTGGGTATGAAGGATATCCCCCTGGCAAGAACGGACAGCTCCGCCCCGGTGAGAGTTTTTTTGGTTAGGTTAATAATCTGGCCACTGGTATTACTGACTATTTCTCCTGTCTGGGGCGATCCCTTAGGTGATATGGGATTCCCCCAGTTTCTAAAAAATTCGAGGGCAATCCAGATGATCCAGAGGAGTGCTGTTCCTCTGGATTTTTCTGGTCGCTTTTGTCTTGGTTTCCCCATCTTTTATTCCTAGAGCCTCTCTGTCCTCTGTTTCCCCTATATCTGGGTCTACCTCTGAAGGAGAAATCAACGGATCTATCTGTATCGGATGTTTCTATTTCTGATGAGGATATCTCTGTAATATTAGGCTTATTTTTATCCCCTGTATGGTTATAAGCACGTTTTTCTTTAAATTCTAGAAGATCTTTTTTATATTGTTTATGTTTTCTTTCTTTGATAGATGCGACGTACCTACAAGGTGGAACTCCACCTTGCACATGCTAGCCAGACTGTGCGAGCAGCAGCAGGCGATACTGGAGTTTCAGCTGCAGCATGCACGGGTGAGTTGCTCGGCAGAACAGCACCACTTCACCACCAATGACTGGGTCCCTTTGCGAGACCTGTGTTCCTTGTTGCGCTGTTTCGAGTACTCCACCAACATGGCCAGTGCCGATAACGCCGTTCTCAGTGTAACTATCCCACTTCTATGCCTCCTTGAAAAAACACTGCTGGCGATGATGGAAGAGGATGTGGCACAAGAGGAGGAGGAGGAAGAGGGATCATTTCGTAGGGTTTCCGGCCAGTCATTCACAAGTGGCTCCGAGGGTGGGTTCCTGCACCCACAAACGCCAGGTACACAATTGTCCAGCCAGGGCACAGTTCTGGAGGATGAGGAGGTGGAGGATGAGGAGATGGAGGAGGAGGAACCATGTTCACAGCAGGGGGGCACCCAGACCAGCTCATGGCCATCACTGGTGCGTGGCTGGGGGGATACAGAGAACACAGACGATACACCTCCCACAGAGGACAGCTTTTCGCTGCCTCTGGGCAGCCTGGCACACATGAGCGATTACATGCTGCAGTGTCTCCGCAACGACCGCCGAGTTGCCCACATTCTAACTTGTGCTGATTACTGGGTTGCCACGCTGCTGGATCCCCGTTACAAGGACAACGTACCGTCCTTAATTCCATCACTGGAGTGTGATCGTAAGATGCGCGAGTACAAGTGCACGATGGTAGATGCGCTGCTGGTGGCATTCCCACCTGACAGTGGGGGCACAGTGGAAGCACAAGGCAAAGGCAGAGGAAGAGGTCGCCAATGTAGCTGGGGCACCGCCAGCACCTCAGAAGGCAGGGTTAGCATGGCTGAAATGTGGAAAAGCTTTGTCAGCACGCCACAACAACCAGCACCACCAGCTGATATGGAACGTCTTAGCAGGAGGCAGCATTTCACCAACATGGTGGAGCAGTATGTGTGCACACGCCTACACGTACTGAATGACGGGTCTGCCCCCTTCAACTTCTGGGTCTCCAAATTGGGCACATAGCCTGAGCTTGCCCTTTATGCCTTGGAGGTGCTGGCCTGCCCTGCAGCCAGTGTATTATCTGAACATGTGTTTAGCACGGCAGGGGACGTCATCACAGACAAGCGCACCCGCCTGTCCACAGCCAATGTGGACAAGCTCACGTTCATTAAAATGAACCAGGCATGGATCCCACAGGACTTGTCCGTACCTTGTGCAGAATAGACATGTATACCGGCACTAACCAGCCATTGTTATACTGCAGCGCTATTGCTCATTCTTGTATTTTGGATATTTCAAACTCTTTTGGAGTGTATCCTAATTTAAAAAATTAAAATTAAAACCAAAAACCTGTGTTGGCTACCTCGTCCTTCTCCACCACCGCTTCCACCTACAACGCTACGTCCACCAGCTCCTCAAACTCCTACTCCATATGGAACTCCACCTCATAAATCAATTTTTTTTTTATTTGTACGTATTTTATTTTATGTCATTTCACTACTTTGTCAGTTCAATTTTCGGGTGAAATTCACAAATTTTTGGGTGTGATGTACCACTGCTATACCTAGTAGACCGTAAAAAAAAAAAAAATTGTCAGTTACATTTTCGGGTGAAATTCAACAAATTTTGGGTGTGAAGTACCACTGCTATACCTAGTAGACCGTAAAAAAAAAATTGTCAGTTACATTTTCTGCTGAAATTCACCAATTTTTGGGTCTGAAGTACCACTGCTATACCCAGTAGACCGGTAAAAAAAAATTAAAAAAATTGTCAGTTACATTTTCGGTTGAAATTCAACAATTTTTGGGTGTGATGTACCACTGCTATACCTAGCAGACAGGTAAAAAACAAACAAACAAAAAACTGTCAGTTACATTTTCTGGTGAAATTCACCAATGTTTGGGTGTGATGTACCACTGCTATACCGAGTAAACGGGTAAAAACCAAAAAATTGTCTGTTTCAAATTTTTGGGTGTCATATACCCCTCCTCTAACTAGTTGACAGCTTAATAAATTTCAATAATTTTTCTTTTACATTTTCGGGTGACAATAAACAATTTTTTTCTGTCATAGACCCCTGCTCTACCAAGTAGACAGGTTAATACATTTCTGTAATTTCTCTGTTACATTCTTGTGTAGAAATTATACAATTTTAGACGTGAATAAACCCCTGCTCTGCATAGGTGACAGGGAATAAAATTTTAGAAATTCTTTTTTAATTGATGCGTGCCACCTCCTTTGATTCAATGCTTAAACTTTAATAAGTTGTACCACATTTGCACTTCAATAATTTGTCCCACATTTGCGCTTTACTCTTTTGTGCCAACATTTGCGCTTCAATATTTTGTCCCACATTTCCGCTTTACTCTTTTAGCCCACATTTGGGCTTCTGTAATTTGTCCAACATTTGCGTCTTAATAACTTTTCCCATATTTCCGCTTTACTCTTTTGGCCCACATTTGGGCTTCTGTAATTTGTTCCACATTTGCGCCTCTATAGGTTTTCCCATATTTCCGCTTTTGGCCCACATTTGGGCTTCTGTAATTTGTCCCACATTTCCGCTCGATCCCCAAAATTTTGTATAAATTTATCTCCTTTAAATTTGGTCTCTTTTTCTCATGCTCCCTCTCCGGCGTGGAACCCTGATTCGCCGATAACCGTGATCAACATGGTAGGCTCAGAAAAGAACATGGAAAGTTGATAGAGAAGATATCCAAATGGATGGTGGATGTCACTGGGGCACCTCTACATAGGTTACAGGAACATAAATTAAAAAAAATAGTCAATTACATTGTCAGGTGACATTTTTCAAATTTTGCCGGATAGAAACCTCTGCTCTGCATAGTTGACAGGGAATAAAATTTTATTAATTCTTCATTAATTGATGCGCGCCACATCCTTTCATTCAATGCTTAAACTTTAAAAAGTTGTCCCACTTTTATAAACTTTAATAATTTGTCCCATAATTCCGCTCTATAATTTTTTATTTGAAAAAATGAATCCTCCCTTGGATGTGGTCTCTTTTTTTCATGCTACCTCTCCGGTGTGGAACCCTGATTCCCCGCCACCCGTGATCACCATGGTAGGTGCAAAAAAAGAACATCGAAAGTTGATAGAGCAGATATAAAATTGGATCGTGAACATCACAGGGACTTGCGACATGGTGGGGCAGTAAGTGTGCACACGCCTACACGAACTGACTGACAGGGGTCAGCCCCTGCAACTTCTGGATCTCCAAATTGGACACATTGCCTGAGCTTGCCCTTTAGGCCTTGGAGGTGCTGGCCTGCCCTGCAGCCAGTGTATTGTCTGAACGTGTGTTTAGCACGACTGGAGGGGGTTATCACAGGTTATATTTCCAAATGTTTTGGGGTGTACCCTAATTTTAAAAAATAAATAAAAATTTAAATCCAAAAAGCAGTGTAGGCTACCTAATCCTCCTCCACCGCCGCTTCCACCTACACCACCACATCCACCACCTCCTCAACCCCCTACTCTATATGGACCTCGTCCTCCTACCATAGATCAAGATTATTATTTTTAATTTTTACGTATTTTATGTTATTTAAAGTAATTTCCCTATCCACATTTGTTTGCAGAACACTTGCCATGCTCTTAACCATATTTTGATGCCATTTGCAGCACTCTAGCCCTTTCCATGACATTTTTACAGCCATTTTAGTGCTAAAAAGTTCGGGTCCCCATTGACGTCAAAGGGGTTCGGGTTCGGGGACAAGTTCGGGTCAAGTTCGGGCCTCGAACTCGAACTTTTTTCTGAAGTTCGACCGAACCCGTCGAACCCGAACATCCCGGTGTCCGCTCAACTCTACTCTGGATAATCCCTTGCTCAACAGCTGACCGCTGGCTTGTCGGAACTGCTAGCCCGCCAACTACTGCCATATAAATTGGTGGACTCGGAGGCCTTTAGAAAATTTGTGGCACACTGCAATGGAAGGTCCCCAGAAGGAAATATTTCTCCCAGAAGGCATCCCAGAGCTATATGGCCATGTTCAGCGGCAAGTTAATATATCTCTGGTACACAGTGTCGTTGCCAAGATACATCTGACCAAAGACACGTGGTGTAGCAAACACGGGCAGGGAAAGTACTTAACTTTTACTGCCCACTGGGTGAACCTTATGGTTGTCAAGTATGTAAACCGTGGCACACATGTGCATTTGGTGTTACCGCCACGGATTGCATGCAGGCCTGCCTCTTCTACTCCATCCTGCATCCTCCATGTCCTCCTCGGCTGACTCCTCCTTTTCCACTGCTTTCGCCTCCTCTGCTGCACCCCCCAAGCTCCCCAGAACCTATTCGACGTGCCAGGTGAGACGTTGCCATGCTGTGCTGCGGCTGTTGTGCCTGAAAGCCAAGAGCCACACCAGTCCTGCACTCCTTTCAGCTCTGCGGTCAGGCCGATCAGTGGCTAACCCCGCTCAATCTGACAGTTGGTAAAGTGGTGTGCGACAATGGTGCCAATCTGCTGAGCGTGCTGAAACACGGCAAAATGACACAAGTGCCGGGCATGGCACATCTCCTGAACTTAGTCGTGCAGCGATTCGTTGCTAAATTCCCCGGGGTCCAGGACGTCTTGCGGCAGGTCAGGAAAATCTCTGGCCATTTTAGAAGATCTTACATGGCCATGGCTCGCCTTGCTGACGTTCAGCGGCGACACCACTTGCCCGTCAAACGTCTGATTTGTGACTGCCCGACGCGCTGGAACTCCACCTTGTATATGCTTGATAGGCTGCTCCAGCAGAAACGTGTCGTTAATGACTAGGATGAGTAGGAGCCAGGGCGCTCCAAGGCATCCTATTTAGTGCAAATGGGGGCCTTTATTAAACAGTGTTTGAAGAGGGACCCCCGTATAAAAAGCATAAAGGTCAAGGACCTGTACTGGGTGGCAACGTACTTAGACCCCCGGAACAAACACAAAATGGATGACATGTTACCAAAATCACAGAGGGCTGGCAGAATGCAGCATTTCCAGGCCTTGCTGCGAGAGATGCTGCATTCTGCTGTTGCGGGCGCTGGCAGAGGAATTTCCACCCCCAGAGAAACAGGTGTGGGTACCAATCCTACCGCGCCTGCAAAATAAGGGCGGTTTGAAGATGTGTTGGTCACTTCGGATATGAGATCATTCTTGCAGGCAACCCATCAACAGCCGCCCTCCAGATCTATCCTCAGGGAACTCCTAGACCGACAGGTGTCCGACTATATCGGGTTAATGCCCGATGTGGACGCTCTGAGAAGCAAGGAATCCCTTGACTACTGGGTGTGCAGGTTTAAAGGGCTTCTGTCACCCCACTAAAGTGATTTTTTTTTTTTGGGCTAGTTAAATTACTTATATTGTGATATATGAAAATATAATGCTCTTACTTACTTTGATTCAGCAGTTTCTTCTAAAAACAAAGTTTTATAATATGTAAATTAGGTCTCTACCAGCAAGTAGGGCGGCTACTTGCTGGTAGCAGCTGCAGAAAACCGCCCCCTCGTCGTGTTGATTGACAGGGCCAGCTGGGATCTCCTCCTCCGGCCAGCCCTGTCGGCATTTCAAAATCGCGCGCCTGTGTTCATTCGGCGCAGGCGCTCTGAGATGAGGAGGCTCGCCTCCTCAGAACTCCCTCAGTGCGCCTGCGCCGATGACATCACCGAAATAGAAGACGTCATCGGCGCAGGCGCACTGAGGGAGTGCTGAGGATGCGAGCCTCCTCATCTCAGAGCGCCTGCGCCGAATGAACACAGGCGCGCGATTTTTGAAATGCCAACAGGGCTGGCCGGAGGAGGAGATCCCGGCTGGCCCTGTCAATCAACACGACGAGGGGGCGGTTTTCTGCAGCTTCTACCAGCAAGTAGCCGTCCTACTTGTTGGTAGAGACCTAATTTACATATTTTAAAACTTTGTTTTTAGAAGAAACTGCTGAATCAAAGTAAGTAAGAGCATTATATTTTCATATATCGCAATATAACTAATTTAACTAGCCCAAAAAAAAAAAAAACACTTTAGTGGGGTGACAGAAGCCCTTTAACCTGTGGCCAGAGCTGGCACAATTTGCCATGGAACTCTTGGCTTGCCCCTTATCCAGTGTCCTGTCCGAAAGGACGTTCAGCGCAGCAGGGGGAATTGTGACCGATAAGCGCACTCGCTTAGCTCACGACAGTGTGGACTACCTCACATTTCTAAAAATGAATGAGGCATGGATCTTTGGAGGAATGATGACCACGTGTAATTGAATTTCACCTATTATCATTTGGGGTTTATTCAAGAGGGGGGATTTCGTTAGCCATATTTTAATCCAATTTTATATTTTTAGTTATTTTTAACATATGTATTTGACATGTACAAACCGGATTCCAAAAAAGTTGGGACACTAAACAAATTGTGAATAAAAACTGAATGCAATGATGTGGAGATGGCAAATGTCAATATTTTATTTGTAATAGAACGTAGATGACAGATCAAACGTTTAATCCGAGTAAATGTATCATTTTAAAGGAAAAATACGTTGATTCCAATTTTCACGGTGTCAACAAATCCCAAAAAAGTTGGGACAAGTAGCAATAAGAGGCTGGAAAAAGTAAATTTGAGCATAACGAAGAGCTGGAAGACCAATTAACACTAATTAGGTCAATTGGCAAAATGATTGGGTATAAAAAGAGCTTCTCAGAGTGGCAGTGTCTCTCAGAAGCCAAGATGGGTAGAGGATCACCAATTCCCACAATGTTGCGCAGAAAGATAGTGGAGCAATATCAGAAAGGTGTTACCCAGCGAACAATTGCAAAGACTTTGCATCTATCATCATCAACTGTGCATAACATCATCCGAAGATTCAGAGAATCTGGAATAATCTCTGTGCGTAAGGGTCAAGGCCGTAAAACCATACTGGATGCCCGTGATCTCCGGGCCCTTAAACGACACTGCACCACAAACAGGAATGCTACTGTAAAGGAAATCACAGAATGGGCTCAGGAATACTTCCAGAAACCATTGTCAGTGAACACAATCCACCGTGCCATCCGCCGTTGCCAGCTGAAACTCTACAGTGCAAAGAAGAAGCCATTTCTAAGCAAGATCCACAAGCTTAAGGCGTTTTCACTGGGCCAGGGATTATTTAAAATGGAGTGTGGCAAAATGGAAGACTGTTCTGTGGTCAGACAAGTCACGATTCGAAGTTCTTTTTGGAAATCTGGGACGCCACGTCACCCGGACCAAAGAGGACAAGGACAACCCAAGTTGTTATCAACGCTCAGTTCAGAAGCCTGCATCTCTGATGGTATGGGGTTGCATGAGTGCATGTGGCATGGGCAGCTTGCATGTCTGGAAAGGCACCATCAATGCAGAAAAATATATTCAGGTTCTAGAACAACATATGCTCCCATCCAGACGTCATCTCTTTCAGGGAAGACCATGCATTTTTCAACAAGATAATGCCAGACCACATTCTGCATCAATCACAACATCATGGCTGCGTAGGAGAAGGATCCGGGTACTGAAATGGCCAGTCTGCAGTCCAGATCTTTCACCTATAGAGAACATTTGGCGCATCATAAAGAGGAAGGTGCAACAAAGAAGGCCCAAGACGATTGAACAGTTAGAGGCCTGTATTAGAGAAGAATGGGAGAGCATTCCTATTTCTAAACTTGAGAAACTGGTCTCCTCGGTCCCCAGACGTCTGTTGAGTGTTGTAAGAAGAAGGGGAGATGCCACACAGTGGTGAAAATGGCCTTGTCCCAACTTTTTTGGGATTTGTTGACACCATAAAATTCTGATTCAACATATTTTTCCCTTAAAATGGTACATTTTCTCAGTTTAAACTTTTGTTCCGTGTTTTATGTTCTATTCTGAATAAAATATTAGAAGTTGGCACCTCCACATCATTGCATTCAGTTTTTATTCACGATTTGTATAGTGTCCCAACTTTTTTGGAATCCGGTTTGTATATGTACTGGCCTACATTAATTTTTTTTATCCTGTGACCGCCTAATGTACCTCCAGACTTAGAATCAAAAGTTCTTTGCTGTCAGATGAATGCCTATTGGCTAATTTTTGGGGCCTGTACTGTCCGACAGTTACATTTATATCCTGCGACCGCTTAATGTACCTCCAGCCACAGAATCCAAAGTTCTTTGCTGTCAGGTGAATGTCTATTGCCTAATTTTTGGGGCCTGTACTAGCCAACAGTTACATTTTTTATCTCTAGCCACATAATCACATCCCTGTCCCACTTCTCTGCCTCTCATTATGATAGCGTATGAACCGCATTCACCATAAGGACCTTCTAATGTCACAGGGTCATTTGACTGTGCCCCCCACCCCATACTGTGCCCCTCACCCCGTACTGAGCCCCCTTATACCCTGCATTGTGCCCTCTTACCACACCCCCCTGTGCAGTGCCCCTAGTCATTCCCTGTACTGTGCCCTCTTATACCCTTTTATTCCGGTCACAGTATGGCGGTGTTATCCAGTCACTGTACAGAGGTGTTATCCGGTCAATGTATGGTGGTGGTATCCAATAACTGGATGGCCATAACTGTATCCCTTTCCCTGCCCACGCCATCCTTTTTTAGACCTGGCATGAGCGGGAAAAATATGCAGATTGCGGTGCTAAGGACCTTTGCGCCACAATCTGTGTCAGAAATACACCTAACATAGACATATTTCTATATAATAAATGACCACCTAATTGTATTATTATTCGGGGTAGGGCTAATATCTTTATATTATATAGATTCTAGTGTATTATACTGTGCCCTGTATTTCCCAGTAGAAAATGATTCTTGGGAAACACAGTCTTTATCCCTGACCACCAGGACCAGGTAGCGCTCTGTCAGTTTATGACGGCCTCCCCTCTCCGCCATGCTGCTCCGCTGCGTACTGGTGCTTATTCTGACACTAGGGCTGCATTCACATCCTATTTTTGCCATCCATTTAATGCATACCAAAAATGCATGCGTTAACAGAGGACTCAGACTGATGCCGTACAGTGGTGTCCGTTCACCATACTGTTCCATGGTAGAATTTTTTTTTTACATTAACGTATGCATTTTTTTAATGGACTCTGCAGGATGCAAAAACGTGGAATGTTGCACATTTGTATACATCAAACCGATAGGAAATAATTATTTTCTAGACTCCGGCAGGGCACATTTTCGAGAGTTTCCCTTTAAGATTAAAGTGAATGGGGCCCGCCGTGAACGCGCGGTTCGCGAACATTTGCGTTTGCGAATCGTCCCGGTCGATATTCGTCCATCACTAGTCAGGGAAATGTAGCATCCCTGGCCAAAAGCACTTGTCCATGTCCAGTCGTTAAGTGGACCATCCCAATAACTGCGTTGGTCAGAGCACGGGTGATGTTACGAGACACATGCTGGTGTAAGGCGGGGATGGCACACCGGGAAAAATAGTGGCGGCAGGGGACTGAGTAACGAGGGATGGCCACCGCCATCAGGCTGTGAAAAGCCTCTGTGTCCACAAGCCTAAATGGCACCATTTCCAGGGCCAGCAATTTGGAAAGGTGCCCATTTAGTGCTATGGCCTGTGGGTGGGTGGCTGGGTATTTGCGCTTTTGTTCAAAGGCCTGGGGTATGGACATCTGTACACTGCGCTGGGACACGGAAGTGAGTGTGCTAGATGATGGTGCTTGCAAAGGTCCAGGTGCAAGGCAGGAGGCATCGGGGCCTGCGGATTGGACAGGGTATTGGCCAGCACGTAACACAGGGGAAGAGGATTTTGGAACGGCACAGGTTGCAAATGACAATTCTTTTATCGCCCACACTTTCCTCAAAAAAGCGCAAGACTGCGGAACACCTACCACCTGGCAAGGAAGATTGCCGCAAGGGGGTGCTCCAGGGAACAGTTGTGGGCCTATTTGGTGTGGCCCGCCTTCTCCCTTTTGCCACCCCACTGCCTCTTCTAGCCTGTTGCAGTGCTGCGTATCCCTCCCCCTCTGTACTGCAGTCCTCGCTCAGCTTGCCACCTTCCCAGGTTGGGTCAGTGATTTCATTGTTCACCACCTCCTCTTCCACTTCCTCACTCTGTTCATCCTCCTGACTTGTTGACCTAACAAGAACCTCACTTATTGACAACTGTGTCTCATCCTCATCATGAACCTTTTGAGACACTAATTGCGGTTGACTTATTGGCAACTGTGTCTCATCATCATCCTCCACCTCGTGAAACACTAATTGCCGCCCCCCACCGTCATCTTTTTCTGACTGTGGATGCTCAAGAGTTTTGGAATCAGGGCACAAGATCTCATCATGTCCCTCTTCAAGCGGCCTTGGCGAGAGGGCCAAATCAAGGAATGGCGCTGAAAATAGCTCCTCGGAATATCCGAGTGTGGGATCACTTGTTTGCCAAGACCATGGTGGGAGGAAGGAGGATCATGGTGAGAATTCTGTTGACCAGACTCTTGGCTACCGAGACTGGACTTTGTTGAAGACAGGGTGGTGCTTAAACGACTGGAAGCATTATCCGCTGCAATCCAACCGACCACCTGGTCGCACTGGTGTGACCTCGAGAGTGGTGTCCTGCGCCACCCTGCAAACTGGGACATGAAGATAGGTATCATGGATGAGTGTGTTTCTTGTGCTCTCGCAGCAGGAACAGTTTCATCACGCACAGGGCCACGGCCTCTGCATGCACCATCAGCAGAACGGCCACTTCCCCGTCCCTTACTGCTCTCCTTCCGCATATTAAATGGTATATATGCTTGCAAGTATGTCACACGTACAGTAGCGCAGGTTTTTTAAGTGTATTCGCAAATAAATTAGACTGAATGTCACTGATATTTAGGATGGGCAAACGTTATACAGGAGATGTAGCACAGGTAATGTCGCTGCCACGAGCGGCGAAAAAATTACACTGAATGTCACTGATATTTCGGATGCGTTAACGTTATACTGGAGATGTAGCGCAGGTAATATTGTGGCGGCAATGCAGCGGCCAAACAATTGCACGCAATTTACCGCTGGTTGCGCTAAAAATATAAAAATATATATTGCTGCCAGATACAACAATAGTCCTTAAAAGGACTTTTGGGTCTCTACAATTGCACACAATTTAGTGCAGGTTGCGCTAAAAATATATATTGCTGCCATACAGAACAATAGTCTTTAAAAGGACTTTTGAGTCTCTAACACCAACGCTGCCTAACAAAAAATTCAATTGAATCAATTTCCTACACTATCTGTCCCTTCTACAGGACAGCTCTCCCTGACTAACACTGAGCCAAATGACGCGTTCTGGCCAGCTAATCACCGTAATGCCAGTAACCAACATGGCTATGGCATTACAGTGAGTGGCAGTACTTACCTGCATGTTTATTGGCTGCGTAGCAATGCTCGAGCCAAACTGGTGTTCGGCCGAGCATTCTCGTGATATTAGTTGGATCCCCACTGGTCAGATGCTTATCTCACGTCTTGTGTATAGGAATTAGATGTCTTTATAGAACAACCCCTTTAACTAATAAAGTAGGTCATTACAATTTTCTTAAAGAAAGTAGCAATGAGACTTTTTATTTTAATGAACTGCATATATTTATTTCTAGACAGCCATATTCATGTATACTGTGGCCTATACCTAACTGGACATCTGCAGAAGGCAGTAACATTCTGTTCCATAGAGCATGAAACTGTGTTAAAATTAAAGAAAACACATCATTCTCACTTATCTCTTGGTTGAACTTAACTATGTACGGTAACTATGTGATCTGTTAACCTTCATTTGTTACAAACTTCCATCAGCTTGTACTCTACTGGGACTGAAGTACACATGCAAAATTTTTATGACTTTTTGCAAACATTCAAAATGGTAAATGTGGCTAAAAATGAAGCTCTGCCCATAAAATATCTGGCTTCTCCTAATTAAATTGTAAAGTGCTAGGCATGGTTCAACCCATACTAAAAATTGAGCAAACACTAAAATGCCTATGATACTACAGGGAGTGCAGAATTATTAGGCAAGTTGTATTTTTGAGGATTAATTTTATTATTGAACAACAACCATGTTCTCAATGAACCCAAAAAACTCATTAATATCAAAGCTGAATATTTTTGGAAGTAGTTTTTAGTTTGTTTTTTGTTTTAGCTATTTTAGGGGATATCTGTGTGTGCAGGTGACTATTACTGTGCATAATTATTAGGCAACTTAACAAAAAACAAATATATACCCTTTTCAATTATTTATTTTTACCAGTGAAACCAATATAACATCTCAACATTCACAAATATACATTTCTGACATTCAAAAACAAAACAAAAACAAATCAGTGACCAATATAGCCACCTTTCTTTGCAAAGACACTCAAAAGCCTGCCATCCATGGATTCTGTCAGTGTTTTGATCTGTTCACATCAACATTGCGTGCAGCAGCAACCACAGCCTCCCAGACACTGTTCAGAGAGGTATACTGTTTTCCCTCCTTGTAAATCTCACATTTGATGATGGACCACAGGTTCTCAATGGGGTTCAGATCAGGTGAACAAGGAGGCCATGTCATTAGATTTTCTTCTTTTATACCCTTTCTTGCCAGCCACGCTGTGGAGTACTTGGACGCGTGTCATGGAGCATTGTCCTGCATGAAAATCATGTTTTTCTTGAAGGATGCAGACTTCTTCCTGTACCACTGCTTGAAGAAGGTGTCTTCCAGAGACTGGCAGTAGGACTGGGAGTTGAGCTTGACTCCATCCTCAACCCGAAAAGGCCCCACAAGCTCATCTTTGATGATACCAGCCCAAACCAGTACTCCACCTCCACCTTGCTGGCGTCTGAGTCGGACTGGAGCTCTCTGCCCTTTACCAATCCAGCCACGGGCCCATCCATCTGGCCCATCAAGACTCACTCTCATTTCATCAGTCCATAAAACCTTAGAAAAATCAGTCTTGAGATATTTCTTGGCCTAGTCTTGACGTTTCAGCTTGTGTGTCTTGTTCAGTGGTGGTCGTCTTTCAGCCTTTCTTACCTTGGCCATGTCTCTGAGTATTGCACACCTTGTGCTTTTGGGCACTCCAGTGATGTTGCAGCTCTGAAATATGGCCAAACTGGTGGCAAGTGGCATCTTGGCAGCTGCACGCTTGACTTTTCTCAGTTCATGGGCAGTTATTTTGCGCCTTGGTTTTTCCACACGCTTCTTGCGACCCTGTTGACTATTTTGAATGAAACGTTTGATTGTTCGATGATCACGCTTCAGAAGCTTTGCAATTTTAAGAGTGCTGAATCCCTCTGCAAGATATCTCACTATTTTTGACTTTTCTGAGCCTGTCAAGTCCTTCTTTTGACCCATTTTGCCAAAGGAAAGGAAGTTGCCTAATAATTATGCACACCTAATATAGGGTGTTGATGTCATTAGACCACACCCCTTCTCATTACAGAGATGCACATCACCTAATATGCTTAATTGGTAGTAGGCTTTCGAGCCTATACAGCTTGGAGTAAGACAACATGCATAAAGAGGATGATGTGGTCAAAATTCTCATTTGCCTAATAATTCTGCACGCAGTGTATGATACTGACAAAACAGGCAAAAACACTTCAATTCTCTGGCACATTTGATAGATTACTCCCTTAGACAGGCTGTCTATGCCTGCACCAGATTTATCACAGCGGTGATAAAGCTGAATGATGAATCTGGTGCAGGGATAGACACTTTTGTCTAAAACTACACCAACTATTAGTTGGCTTTGTTTGGATAGAATTTTATGCCAGAATTGTGTCTCAATTTTTGTAGTAAATGTCATTTCCCAGTGAAGTGACTTTCCTTTTCCTATAAACCATATCCCCTTGTTGGTCTAGGTGCAGATAATCTCTCTAAAACTAAATGTGCCAAACTGTCTCACGACTTTGCTGAAATTTACACTATCTTTCAAATTCATAAGCAGTAAGCATGACCTAGTGGTGACAAAAATATTTTTTCTTCTGAACTGCTCAGATGTGGGTTTCCCAGGCACTAGAAAGTGGCTCAAAAGACACCCCCAAATAAAGTTCATCTCCTTAGGAATCATTACTATGTCATCACCGTAGCCCATTGGAGGATCCTCTGGTAGTAAAGCCAGATGTTATATATGCCTTTGTCCTAACTAAATTTACTTTCTTACGGTCATCAATTTTTGTTTGTTAATCACCACCTTTAACCCTTATACACACTACGAAGTCAAGTTAAGTCATGGTACACTGTAAGGAGTATGGAGCAGGTTCATCGGCATATGCGGCAGGTGCCAGCTGTATAGTAAACCTATCTGCAATGACTGAGATTGACCATGACACTGATACCAATCATTTAACCCATCAGATGATGTGATCAATAATGATCATAGCATCTGTGGGGTTAGGCATCCTCTGCCTTCTGATCGAGCTCCCATTGCAAAATAGTTGCTATGACAGCCTGGGGCCTTGTTTCAGGGCTGTCATAGTTAACTGCCTGAAAAGGCAAGGACGAGGCATGGCTTTACAGGGAGGCAATGAAAATACCATAGTCCACAATACTATTCTATTGCAGTCTATGGGACAAACGATTACTAGATTACATGTCAAAGTCCCCTAAGGGGACAAAAAATGAAAGTGAAAAAGTTAGAAAAAAATGTAAATAATCCCCATTCCTAATTTTACATATAAAGGTTCACTGCATCTGAAAATTCCTGAAAATATAAAAATTGTTTTCCTGTGCGGTGTACACAGTAACGGAAAATAAAACCTTTTGGTGATTAAAAAGTTGTATGGTCCTAAAATGGTACCATTAAAAACTTGAGTTTGACCCAGAAAAACAAGCCCCCAATCTCTCAAAACAGAAATATAAAAATGTTATGGCTGTCAGAATATGGTGATGCAAAGAAAAACATTTTTTTTTAGTTTTTTTTTTTAAATGCAGTAAAACATTATAAAAACTACATAAATTGAATATAGCGGTAGCCATACTGACCCACAGAATAAGGTTGTCATGTCATTTTTTTGCGAAAACAAAACCTAAAAAACCTTACCGGAATTGCCTTTTTTTCCCATTTTATTGCACAAAGAATTGTTTTTCTGTTCTCCAATACATGCTATGGTAAAATAAACAGTGCCATTAAAAATCACAATTTGTCCCCCAAAAAACAAGGCTGTTAGAACAGAAAATAATGGCTCTTGGACAGCAGGGAAAGAAAAAACTAAAATGAAAATTAAAAATAGGCTGTCCCAAAAGGAATAAAGAGCCATTTTTTTCAGTCAACATAACCATGTTTTTTGTGAGACAAGTTGTATGTTTTTTTATGGCACCAGTTAGTTTAACATATTTTATTGAAAAATGGGAAAAATTCTTTGAGTGGTGAAACTGAAAACAAAACCGCACATTTTCCCACATCATCACTGTTTTTTGTTTTGCTTTTACATCATTCACTATGCACTAAAAATTATGACCTTATTCTGAGGGTCAGTACTATTACAGTGATACCAAATTTATATTGTCTGAAAGATAGATCGTCAGTAAAAAAAAAATCTTAGAAAACCCTTTTAAGTTAATTATACTAGAAAGTAACTTTTTTCTACATTTAATAGCTTTTTACGTATGTTATTAAAGGGGTAATATTGAGGTCATACATATGATTTCCAGTGATGTAGACCCCTTAGGGCTCTTTCACACTTGCGTTATTGTCTTCCGGCATAGAGTTCCGTCGTCGGGGCTCTATGCCGGAAGAATCCTGATCAGGATTATCCTAATGCATTCTGAATGGAGAGAAATCCGTTCAGGATGCATCAGGATGTCTTCAGTTCCGGAACGGAACGTTTGTTGGCCGGAGAAAATACCGCAGCATGCTGCACTTTTTGCTCCGGCCAAAAATCCGGAACACTTGCCGCAAGGCCGGATCCGGAATTAATGCCCATTGGAAGGCATTGATCCGGATCCGGCCTTAAGCTAAACGTCGTTTCGGCGCATTGCCGGAGCCGACATTTAGCTTTTTCAGAGTGGTTACCATGGCTGCCGGGACGCTAAAGTCCTGACAGCCATGGTAAAGTGTAGCGGGGAGCGGGGGAGCAGTATACCTACCGTCCGTGCGGCTCCCGGGGCGCTCCAGAGTGACGTCAGGGCGCCCCAAGCGCATGGATCACGTGATCGCATGGATCACGTCATCCATGCGCATGGGGCGCTCTGATGTCATTCTGGAGCGCCCCGGGAGCCGCACGGACTGTAAGTATACCGCTCCCCTGCTCCCCGCTCCTACTATGGCAACCAGGACTTTAATAGCGTCCTGGGTGCCATAGTAACACTGAAAGCATTTGGAAGACGGTTCCGTCTTCAAATGCTTTCAGTACACTTGCGTTTTTCCGGATCCGGCGGGCACCTCCCGCAAATGGAGTACACGCCGGATCCGGACAACGCAAGTGTGAAAGAGGCCTTAGATACTTAAAAAGAACTGTGAATGGGAGAGGAAGTTGTAATTACTGTAGATGGTATGCAGGTAAACCTTGAATAGGATGCATTATCTCAAAGGCCCCGTCAGACAGCTCTTTGACAGGGATGCTGGGAGTCAGACGCCCACCAATCTGAAATTGATGACCTCTCCTGAGGACAGGTCATCAATATCAACCCGTTTAAGTTAACCAAGGGCTGGCATTAGCCACTTAGTGCATCTCAGCTCCTCTGGTCTGCTTTTCAAAAGACTTGGAAAGCAATATCCAATATGAGAAAACAAATTAATTTGTACAATGGAATTATTTGTTGTATAGTGGTAAGCATTTTTACCTACAATATACAAAATATACAGTTCATATGTATTCATTACTATGCCCTTAAAGCAATTTCTTAAATTTTTTATTTTTTTCAGAATAGTAATTAAAAATAATTTAATGGGTTAAAAATAACAAATCATTACTCACCTCACCAATACCCTGCTATTGTCATTTCAGGTCCAAGTCACGGCTGCTGGGTCCCCACTATGGCCAGTGATTGACTGAGCAGCTATGCCAGTCCTGGGACCTGGAAGTAGAGAGCAGTGGTGGGATATGTTGAGATGAGTAGCATTTTTAACTCATTATACCCTATTTTTTAAAATATTCTTCTGGATAAACCCTTTGATGTAGGCGCATTATAGGAATCTCTCTATTTATCCAGAGAAGTGTACCTAAACAGTCTTACTGTTGCTGGTAATGATGGAGTGGGGCTTCACTACTAACTTCGCTTTAGGGCCCCATGCTTAAACTTAGCATCAAAGATCTATGATGACAGATGGGTGATATCTGGGTCATGTGAAAAATTAGATTTGGCTACTTAGCCGAATTTCATAATGAAATTTCCTTTGTGGCGAATTACTTTGTTGCAAAGTACAATTCTTGGGGGCAATGATGGGGAATGGCAATTGCGCCACCCCCCATCATTGAAAACATCAGATGGCGCGATCATCGCTGATTGCCAAATCTGAGAATAATAGTGAGGGCTTCAAGGGGTTATTACATTGGGAAAAAAAATAATACTCACCTTATTCACTTGAGCACGAAGAGGCCATCGCGGCCATCTCGATTGAAGATCCCGTGCGAAACCTCATGTGGTGCATGATGACGTCATCGCAGTGACATCATACGTGGGATCTTCAATCAATTTATTTTTTTACTGTGATTTTTGGGAAAATTGATTCGTTACCATGAAGCACAAGGAAATTTGGCTATGTGGCAAATCTAATTTTCCCTGAAATTCGGATACTTCGATTGGCTCAACCCTAATAGTGATCATGACATTTCTTTCCTGCAAAGAAATGTTAAATGCAGGTTCTGTCCAAACCAATGAAGAAGGAGGCAATGCTTTTGAAAAATATGGGCCAGCTGCTATTTCTCCTCAGCTGTTTGATCTGACTGACGGCCTCTGTCTGAACTTACTAGTTATTTGCCGTTTCATTAGCTGCCAGGTTTTCAATTTCTGCCTCTTGGAAGTTACAGCGCTTTGAACAAGTCCCCACAGTAATTGAATTTGCCACAGAAATAGAACGCTGGAAAATTTCATTTTCTTTCTTACACGAAGGCAAGCAGTAAGGCAGACAAATATTCCTGCTGGGCCACACTTAACACCCCTCTCTCTTCGCAATAGATAGCTTGATGACCTCCCCCTTTCCCACTTATATACACACAGTCACAAAAAAGGCCTCTTCCCTAATAATCTCCCACTGCATCAGCTTGTCACTTTGTAATTTTCTCCTAAATGCCTTCCACAAATAATGGTTTTCAAAATGAGCATTAACAGGCTTGATTACACGGAACTGTCTTTTTAATTTACACTAGGTTTCTATTGATCACACAAGTGTAGATTAAAGTGTTCAATGAAGATGTGATGAGGTATTAACCAGCTAAGGGTCCTCCAGGGGCTGGCAGGGAGGCCAGGAATATGCTAGAAGTGTACAGTTATTTCCCTGTAATGAAGTGGTACTATGCGCAGACATGAATTGCTAGCAGAAAGAATAGATCGGAGATGATAAGCTCTTCAAAGTCATTTCTCCCTCTCTCATTCAGACTCATGCCCAGATCCCATTGCGATTCTTCTGCATTACTTGTCATGAAATGCCAGGATTTACTTAGCCGCTTGATGCAATTTTTATGACCCTATTGCTTTTCCACCATAGTAATAGTTTTGAATCAATTTATCAATCTAGCGGAACCATCAGACACCTTGCCCTAAAGATCAAGTCCAGGTCATTCCATCAATTCACTGTGGTCCACAAATATAGAGAAAGGAGCTAGGCTGTGTGAGCGATCAACCTTTGATGGCTTAGTAAACATAGTTTTTTGGTAATTTAACTACTTCTGTCCTGAATATATAGACAGATAAGTATCCTAAGCTCAAGAAGATAAGGAAGGAATAGTGGACCTGTAATTGTGTCATTATCAAAATATTAGCTCGTGTCTCCTCTCGTCACTCCATTTAGTTGAAATGGCCTCTGCAACCTTTTATACTGTTACTGCACATTTTCTTTGTATCAATAAATGAAGAGGCCTCGGCTGCCATAAGGTACTCCGAGGCAATTTCCACTTACACAGAAAATAAATTTAATACATATCTGGTTTAATGAAAAACTAAGTCAGAATTTTTTTTTAAGGAAATATGTCTAGATTTTATTACTGAATTTTAATAATTGATTAACTAAGAATAATTGTTTAATAATTGTGGTAGCACTAGAAAAAAATTGATGTTAAGGTGTGTGAATAATGCTTTTGAATAACCTTACTTGACAGCCTTTTGATCAATGAGGGGTTGACACCCACTACCCCCTCTGTTTTCTGGTAGAAAATAGTAGTAGCACTGCAGTAACCAGCTCTATCCACTAAACAATGGATGGAAGTGTATAGTTCCTAAACAGATTTCCAGCACCGGAATTACTGCAGAACAGCTGATTGGCGGGGATGTGAGGTTTCTGTTAGGTAGTTATGGCCTATCCTGAGGATAGGTCCTCAATGTAAAAGAGCTGGAAAAAATCCTTAACCCATCCCCAATGGAGACATTTTAATTTTTTTCATTTTTGTTGTTCACTTCCTGCCTTCCAAGAGCCATAACTCTTTTTTTTTTTTTTTTTCACATACCTGTACAAAGACAAGTTGCACTTTCTAATGGCACCAATGCCAAATATATACTCTTTTGTCTCTGCAGCCCTTTGGGTATACTTTTTCTAGGCAGATTTGTGAGCAGGACCTGCCGCCTATGAGTCCTTTGCAGACTTCAGTGCATTGTGAAGTAACTGCTGGTGGGTTAGCTTCAGAGTTACTTTCCTCCCTGCCATGCTCTCTGGCACTGTTACTCTGTGATAAGGTCCATGGGAAAGGCCCAGGATGTAGGGACGTGTTGTGATCTGAGTTGTTGCATTCTGTGCATTTTACACTAACCTGATAGTCTTTGGCAATATGTGATGTTGATGAGCAGCACTTGTAGAAAATGCGGTTCTCCTTGAGGAAGGCTTTGCGATCTCCTATGGACATTTCTCTAAAGACTCTGCACTTCAGAAGAGGGTGTGGCTTCTTGCGTAGAGGGCACTGCTTTCCAGGATCCTTGACTGTTTCGGGGCTGGAGGAGCTGTAATACATGTAAAAAATCTGCAGGTGAAATGTTAGTTTTGTGCACTGCAACTGATCCTTTGTGTGGTCTGTGGTCATAGGGAGTGACACAAGACTGTGATAGATCAAAGCTAGGGTCATTACGAATATAAGCTTCTAGCCTTACAAAGTCGACAAACACACTGAAGGGAGGGAATGGCACATTGTAGGCATGTTTGTACCTTGACCCGTGGGATACCCATTTCTCCTGCAGGTTGTGGGGAAGCTTTAATACAATAGGCTTGACACCTCTGGCAGTGTCGAGGAAAGCAAGCCCCGGTAAATCCCCTTCGGCTTTGGCAACCTGTAATTCCATCAGTAGATCACTTAAATCCCTAAGTTTCTGGAAACCTTTGGTAGATATTTTAGGGAATTCATAAATTCTTTTAAACAACGCATCCTCTATGATCTCTGTAGAACCATAACATTCATCAAGTCTATCCCAGATCATTTTTAGACCAGTCTCCGGGTAGTTTATATTAATATCCCTTATTCTCTTGGCATGTTCTACAGAGTCTACAAGTCAATCAACAAGGAAGTCTATCTCCTCACTAAATGACAGACCCAAGTCTTTTGTAATGTTATAAAAGGAGGCCCGCCATGCTCTATAGTTTTCAGGGCGATCACTGAACTTTGCCAGTCCCTTTGTAACTAGCTCTCGTCTAGTAAAGAACCTGGCAACGTCTGTTGCGCTCTGGTTGCTACTAAGGTCGGTTGGAGGTGGAAAGTCATGGTGAGAGTGCGGTGGGCGATCATACCTGTATGGAGTTTCTGACTTAGGCCAGCCCATTTCATGGTGCATGATGGGCTCCGATATTTTCCTGACAGGAATATATTGGCAAAAGTCTCAGCTTTTAATATCTGCATTTATGACTAGCCAGTATAGTCAGTGGCATATCCGTTTGGTGCATTTTCTGTGATTTATATGATTATATTTTCATCCGCACAATGCTTCGGTTTGTGTAGGATGCCTTTGTGGTGCATGTGGACCGTGCCGACATCCTCCATTGTATGCATTTTTTTGCTGGGGATAGTCGTTTGCTGCGGTCCACATGCGGTGGGACTGCTCCCCCAATGAAAAATACGCTACAGTGTTTGGGGTTTGAGCAGTTCCCCCATATTTGCCACAATATTTCTGTGATTTTGTTTTGTTTTATATGCAGTGTATGTGCCTTTACCTGGCATTTAAACACTCCTTTGCACCTGGTAACCTCCATCACATGGTCTGATATGGGTGTGGCTTACAGTCTTGCTTTGTTCACATTGCACTAGTTGTCCTGCTAGGCGGTTGTGTGGAAGCTTGGCTGTGAGCTGGATTTCATCACCTTCAGACCTTGTTCACACCATAGTTAGCGTAGTGGTAGGACCCCTTGCCATGCTGAGTGACTGTGACGTGGTGCATGATGGGCTCTGATATTTTCCTGACAGGAATATATTGGCAAAAGTCTCAGCTTTTAATATCTGCTTGTATGACTAGCCAGTATAGTCAGTGGCATATCCGTTTGGTGCATTTTCTGTGATTTATATGATTATATTTTCATCCGCAAAATGCTTTGGTTTGTGTAGGATGCCTTTGTGGTGCATGTGGACCGTGCCGACATCCTCCATTGTATGCATTTTTTTGCTGGGGATAGTCGTTTGCTGCGGTCCACATGCGGTAGGACTGCTCCCCCAATGAAAAACACGCTACAGTGTTTGGGGTTTGAGCAGTTCCCCCATATTTGCCACGATATTTCTGTGATTTTGTTTTGTTTTATATGTAGTGTATGTGCCTTTACATGGCATTTAAACACTCCTTTGCACCTGGTAACCTCCATCACATGGTCTGATATGGGTGTGGCTTACAGTCTTGCTTTGTTCACATTGCACTAGTTGTCCTGCTCGGCGGTTGTGTGGAAGCTTGGCTGTGAGCTGGATTTCATTACCTTCAGACCTTGTTCACACCATAGTTAGCCTAGTGGTAGGACTCCTTGCCATGCTGAGTGACCGTGACGTGGTGCATGATGGGCTCCGATATTTTCCTGACAGGAATATATTGGCAAAAGTCTCAGCTTTTAATATCTGCATTTATGACTAGCCAGTATAGTCAGTGGCATATCCGTTTGGTGCATTTTCTGTGATTTATATCAGCCCATTTCATACCATCTTGTGGGATAAGGTGGCTCTGCAGGTTGGACTGGAAGCTGGCTTCCTTGGTGTGCAGGGAAGTTAGCTCGAGTTTTGTCACATGGCTCTGTGCTCTCTTGTTTGCAGGACTGGGTTCCGAGCGTGACTCTTTCTTTTGGATGGTATGATTTCTCTGTAGCATAGGTGACATCTTCGGTTCCTGGGAATGGATCAGCATTGCTGTTTGGTCTAGAGTGTTGACGGACGTACTCTCAAGTGCGTCGTACAGGATCTTGCTGGCCGAGTTCTGGGCTAAGCACACTGCTGTGACTTTCAGTTTCCGGGTATTCTATTGCTTCCAAGAACTCTGCTTCAGCTATGCCGGCTGCCGTTTCTTTCTCTACGGCGAGTTTCTCTAGCTTTGCATCTAAGAGGACCTTTTGCATTTCTAGTGAAGCCTGTTGCTTTGCTTTCTCAGCCTCTAACTGTGCCTTTTCTTCTTTCATCTTCATTTCTTGTTTGGCAAAGGCTGCTTTGACCTTCTCGGCTTCTGCCTTTGCGCGGGCAATGGCAGCTGCATTGCTAATGGAAGATGACTTGGAGGAACCATCCTTCTCTGATCTTGTCTTGTAGCTCGATACTGTGCTTCGCGAGATGGTGTTGGTGAAGACACTTAACTGCGTGGAGACTACTGTGCTGTGGAATGCCGGTCGCTGTGCTTAGAGAGCGTTCAAGGTATGCAATCAAATGTGTCTACATTGCTTGAAGCAGCTATCCCCTTGTAGCACTGGACTGTATAGAAGTCGCTGTGGTGTCCGTTTGCAGATATTGCGTGGACCGTAACAGACTTCTGTGTAGTCAGGTGTGCCTCTCTCACTAGAAGACGTTGTTTACTGTCCTGTTCTCACAACATGTACCCCCTGGGTCTATATGCAGTTCAGCAGGCAGATATCACCATTCTACTAGTTAATAAGTTGAGACTTGTTTCTGTAATCTGTGGTTTTATTAACCGGCAGTAGATAAGGTAAACTATAAAAAAAAAGAACATACAAGGAACTGAATGTACAGCACAATGTACATAAAGTTTATAAGAAAACATTAACTAATCCCTTACCGACGATGCTTGAGTAAAGAGGGCTTGACACCTGTATTCCTCCTTTTGGTTATGGGGCACTGAGGAAGAGGTTGGAGTACCTCGAAACGCGTCTGTCATTACCTGGCATCACCTATGACTGAAGAGACCCACCATTATCCACATGGTCACTGAAGGATTTCAGATTGCCCCATAATCAAAAGGAGGAATACAATCAACTAAGCGCAAGATACAAACATCAGCTGACCGGCACAGAGGAGACCACGTGACAGGTCACGTGAGATGCCGAGTCGGCCACACAAGCCGCGCAGCTTACAGCGTGAAGCAGCAGTACGCCGGGGACCATCACCTAACACAGCACTGTTATTGCACAGCCACAAGCCTGAACACAGGGTGAGTACCGCCAGACTGCCGTGTGGGACGCCACCGGCAGTAGCAGACATTGAGCCACCGAAAATACAGTGTGTTCACAATACCACACACTGTTTCTCCTGGCATAACCATTACTCACTCTGTTGGTGCATACTTATACTATCAAGTGTCTACAATTGACTTTGGATCTATCCAACAATTTTATCATTATTATTTATCATTCATATCTTTTTCTATATTATTATTATTTTTTATTATTTTTTCTTTTCTTTTTCTTTTTATATTTTTTTATTATTTTTTAATTTTAATTTTCTATCTTTATAATTTCCATTTCTTTGGACATTTACCTGCATTCAATCAAATCGCAATATGTATCCACATCTATGAACGAACATCTAGTACTTACCAGCAAAAAGACACATCAACCAAACGCCAGTTGAACTACCATACCCTATCCCGAATTTTTTAGCTTTCACAACTTTTTTTTATAATTTTTAAAATATTTTAAAACACAATCAAATTAATTACTTATTTTATATCTATTAAATAAATATAATTCGCCTAATATTTATTCATACATTTTTCGCACACTAGTGGCTGGGTGAGTCACTTAAGACAGAGCACCAACCCAAGGCGAGAAATTGGGAGAGCCATTATTAATTCCTTGTCTGACACTTCCTTATAACAAACAACAATGCACTTACAGCTAAAGGTCAATAGGTGGTGCTGTAGGCACACATATGAACACACATTAACAAAAAAGAATGCAATGGCTACTGAAGAGAAGACAGTACAATGGTGTTGAACGTATGGGATAAATACTTTTAGATTTTAATAGTTGAGTATTTTGGGATGCAGTGATACCAATGATTTTTTATTGTTTATTTCATATGTAATTTGGGAAAAGTGGGCGATTCGAATTTTTAAAAGGTGTATACATGTATGGTGAATGTCGGGAAGGGGTTAAGATGCACTTTTGTTCACATTTGTGTTTTTTGTACAATATAGCAGAAGGAGTTGGATCATGGAAGCCATATTTTCAAACCCCAAATTTTTTATAATTGAGGGAGTTATTTAATATCAGATCTAGGCCAGTTTTATGGCGTATATCTGTCGCAGATTGTGGCGCAAAGGCTATTTGCGCTGCAATATGTCACTTTTTCCCGCTCACGCTAGGTCTACAAAAGGGGGCATGGTGTGGGCGGGGAACGGGATCGGCTGGTAGAAAATGGCATAGAAAATGGTCTAAATTTAAGTCAACAAGGAAGCAGGTGCCTCTTCATAATTTCAGCAGATCCACCGCCAGTGCAGGGGTTATTAAGACCAGTGTCTAAAACACCAGTCTTAATAAATGACCCCCCTAAAAGAAAAAAAGAAGATAAATAAAAGAAAAATAAATGACCCCCTAAATTTTTCGTAGATTTTCGTTTTCTTGGATTTAAACATTTTGAAGTTTAAATGCATTTTTTTGCAGGAGGGGGTCCAATCCTTTTTGGTGTGTTGTTAGATTGGAATTAAAGGTGCATCTTATGAAGACAAAGCTTTTTTTAGGCGGAAGCTCGCCCAGTAATCAGCTGACCACAGAAAGTTTGGCTATTCTAACCCCCAGCAATTAGATGTTATTGCTGGAGGAAAAAGTGCTTGACTATTCATTTACCCTGCTCCAACAAATTTGCAACTAAATGGCTGTTATTGCTTCATCTACCTTAAGTTTATAGCCTCACAATGCATTTGCAAGGGTATATTTGCCACAATTGCAACTGTGCAATTCTTCTCTTTGGGGCTTGCAGAACTCCAAGTGCTTGTTGCTGAAACTAGAGATGAGCGAAGGTTTAAAAAATTTGATTCGGACGCTTCGCCAAAATATCCCAAAACATTTGTTTTGGTCCGAAATAATTTGTGACGAAGGAACGTGTATATTGGTGTACATCACTGTGCATTGCAGAAACATGCATAGCTAGTCCACTGTGGTAGTGAAATAGTTACTGTGCGTCAGTATGACAGGCAGGTGACAGTCACTCTTAGAATCAGTTCACACTTCACTTATTTGGACATTTACGGGTCCAAAACAAGTCAATGTTGGAGTCAGGTATAAAGGACTTAAACATGCAGTGGCCCAAGATTCTACTATAGAGTGAAAGAGCGGTCTCCTTTTACACCAACAGATGATTCCACATAGGTTGCTACAGACCCTGTTCACCCCAAAATCAGTAGTATCAGAACGCTATTTTACCCCAATTACAGAATCAAGGAATAACGCATTTACTTATGTAGAAAATAACATGAACACCCCAAAATCAGTAGTATAAGGCCTACATTTTTCCCCAATTACAGAATCAAGGGTTAACGGATTTACTTATGTAGAAAAGAACATAAACACCACAAAAATCAGTAGTATCAGGCTGCAATTTCACCTCAAAATCAAGGATTAATCAAGAATCACTTGTGTATAAAGGAACGTGAACACTAGTGTTGATCGAGCACCAAAGTGCTCGGGTGCTCTTGCCGAACACATCGGGATGCTCTGTACTGATGTATATATATATATATATTAGTGTTGATCGAGCACCGTAGTGCTCGGGTGCTCAGGCCGAACACGGGATGTTCGGGTGCTAGACCTAGCAACCGAGTATAATGGAAGTCAATGGGAGAACCTGAGCATTAAACCAGGCACCCCCTGCTCTGAAGAGGGAAGGGTGCCTGGTTCATAGCAAAAGGTCAGAAATTGATGGAAACACCACTGAAATGGTTCAGGAACAGCATGGGGAGGATGTCTGGATGCATCTTGGACTCCCAGGTCACTGCTGGGAACGATGTTGTCCAAGTAGTACGGCAATTTTACAGACTGACAATATACGCACGAAACTGAAAATAAAATCGATTTTAGAGGAAAAATTGTTAGTAAACATTCTTTCCTGTAGATTTACTTGTATATAAAGTGCAAGTGCTGCCAAAAATTACAAGGAAGAGGCACTCCGATACAACCTGCATATCACATAAAGGAGGACCTCATTCACATTGTGGTACAATTGTTCATGTAGGGGGACTCCTTCACTCATAAAGCCTATGCACTAAGTGAAAGGGCTGCCAAAAAATAAAAATAAACCGACACTCCAATACACCCTTTGTTACACATAAAGGACAACATCATACATAGCCTTGAAAAATTATGATTGATGGCCTGCTGGTGACCCTAAAAAACATTTGGAGCAAGGGCCTGTTGATCTGACCATCTAAAACATTATGGGTGAGGGCCTGCTGCCGCTTTGGTGACTCTAGATAACCTGGTGTTTGGCCTATCAACGTTCGATGTTATTTTCAGCGCAAACCATGGTGACCACGGGTAACAGGGAATCAGGGTTCGATTCCGAAGAGGGAGCCTGAGAAACGGTTATGGCTACCACATCCCAGCAAGGCATCATGCGCGCAAATTACCCTTTTGGTATAATTAGGTGAGGACCTGCAGGTGAGCTGACCCTCTAAAAAGTAATATGTGAGGGCCTGCTGGTGAGTTGACCCTGTAAAACATTATATGCGAGGGCCTACTGATGAGCTGACCCTCTAAAAAATAATATGCGAGGGCCTTCAGGTGAGCTGACTCTGTAAAAGATTGTAGGTGAAGGCCTGCTGGTGAACTGACCCTGTAAAAAATTATATGCGAGGGCTTGCTGGTGAACTGACCCTATAAAATATTATATGCGAGGGCCTGCTGGTGAGCTGACGCTCTAAAAAATTATATGTGAGGGCCTGCAGCTGAGCTGACCCTGTAAAACATTATATGCGAAGGCATATAATGCAACGAATAAGCATGTTGATATGATGGAAGAGGAAAAGGAGGATGAGAAAAGCAAGATTCAACCATATACCCTTGTTTTTTGTGGAAGGGGTGCATGGGAATACAGTGTATTCAGTACATTATAAACAACACATTTAAAGTGCCTTTATGTTCATCAGCTTTCCTCTGGTGGAGTCGAGAAGTCATGGTCAATCCAGGCCTTGTTCATTTTTATAAGAGTCAACCTGTCAGCATTTTCAGTTGACAGGCGGATACGCTTATCTGTTATATGCCACCAGCAGCACTAAATACTCGCTCAGACAAAACGCGGGTGGCAGGCCAGCACCTCCAAGGTGTAGAGTGCCAGTTTGTGCCACGTGCTTGGACACTCTGTAGTTGTAAGGCACTGAGGGATTATTGAGGACGCCGATACGGTCTGATATGTACTCCTTCATTATCTTCCAAAATTTTTCCCTCCTTGTGACACTAGGCCGCGCATCAGGGTGAGGGTGCTGACGGGGTGCAATGAAACTGTCCCAGGTTTTGGAGAGTGTTTCCCTGCCTCTGTTGGGATTGCTGTGTGTTCCCCTCGTCTCCCCTCCTCGGTTGGCCAAGGAACTATGGATTTTGCCGCCAGCGTTGTCAGATGGAAATTTTTGGAGCAATTTTTCAACAAGGATCTTCTGGTATTGCACTGTTTTGCTCATCCTCTCCACCAGAGGAATGAGAGATGAGTTCTATTTGTAGAGGGGGTTGAGAAGGGTGAACAACCAGTAATCCGTGTTGTATTAAATGCGTATAATGCGCGTGTCGCGGGAAAGGTAGCCTAACATGAAGTCAGCCATGTGTGCCAGAGTGCCAACAGGCAAGACTTCACTGTCATCAGGAGGATCACTCTCAATCTCCTGATCCTCTTCCTCCTCTTCTGCTACCCACGCTGAACAGATGGAATTAAACTTCCATGGGTACTACCCTCTGTAGCGGAGGCAACCGTCTCCTGCTCCTCCTCTTCATCATCCAATTCGCGCTGAGAAGACAAACTGAGCGTGTTCCGGCTATCACATTGTGTAATGTCTTCCCCCATTTCCACCTCTTTCACATGCAAAGCATCGTGGGATGGCTACACTGATAATAGCGTTATCGCCGCCCACCATCTGTGTTGATTCCTCAAAGTTTCTTAAAACCTCACAGAGGTCAGACATCCATGGCAACTCCTCTCTGGTGACTGGAAAGGCAACGCCTATGTTGCAGCAGGTATTCCACTACTGCCCTCTGCTGCTCAAAAAGCCTGGCCAACATCGAGTTCCAGCACGTGCTCACGTTGTACAACAGCCGGTGAGTTGGTAATTTCAAGTGCTGCTGCAGCGTTGACAGACCGGCTGAAGTTGTCGATGACTTGCAGAAATGTGCACACACGCGGCGCATCTTCACCAGTAGCTCAGGCAAATTGGGGTAGGTTTTGAGAAACCGCTAAACCACTAAGTTTAAGACGTGGGCTAGGCATTGGATGTGTGTGAGCTTGCCGAGCTCCAAAGCCGCCACAAAGTTACGGCCATTATCAGACACAACCATGCCTGGTTCTAGGTTAAGTGGCGAGAGCCACAGCTCAGTCTGGTCTCTTATCCCCTGCCATAGCTCTGCGGCGGTGTGCTGTTTAATCCCTAAGCATATCAGCTTCAGCTTTGCCTGTTGCTGCTTTCCCACTGCAGTGCTACACTGCTTCCAGCTACCGACTGATGACTGGTGCTGCTCCGATAATTCGGAGGTGGAAGTGGAGGAGGAGGCGGAGGAGGAGAAGTGGGGGTTGGAGCCACTAACATAGGTGCTGGCGGAAACCCTGATGAAATTAGGGCCCACAATCCTTGGCATCAATAGCACCTTTGCCAACCCAGGGTATGACTCGCTCTCGGCCTCCACAACAATCACCCAGTGAGCCGTAAGGGAAATGTAGCGTCCCTGGCCGAATGCACTTGTCCATGTATCCGTGGTTAAGTGTACCTTCCCAGTAACTGCGTTGGTCAGGGCACGTGTGATGTTACGGGACACATGTTGGTGTAAGGCGGGCACGGCACACCTTGAAAAATAGTGGCGGCTGGGGACTGCGTAAAGCGGGATGGATGCCGACAACAGGCTGTGGAAGTGTCATGGTCTTACCTGCTTGCTGCTCTCCTTCGTTTGACATGTGCTGGCGGCCATCTTGGTTTCTGGGTTTCTTGTAGCCTTCCACCCTGCGGCTCCTCCTTCCCCTGGGAGGAGCTGGATGCCTAGCTCATATATATAGGAGGTCTGTGGCTTCAGTTCCTTGCTTGGTCCTCTTGTGTTCACATGCTTTTAAGACTGCTGCTGCTTCTGGTTCCTGATCCTGGCTTCGTCTGACTACCCTGCTGGTTCCTGATCCTGGCTTCGTCTGACTACCCTGCTGGTTCCTGATCCTGGCTTCGTCTGACTACCCTGCTGGTTCCTGATCCTGGCTTCGTCTGACTACCCTGCTGGTTCCTGATCCTGGCTTCATCTGACTACCCTTCTGGTTCCTGACCTCTGGCTTCGCAAAGACTCTGCTCGGTTTCACCATCCGTTTGGACTTTTGCTTTACAGCTTTATTTTCAATAAAGCCTTCTTATTTTCACTTATCTCTTGTTGTACGTCTGGTTCATGGTTCCGTGACATTAGGACCAAGCCATGAATTCTGACGGTACAGGGCCATCCTCGCTACCCACGCTGGTTGCCAGACTTGATCAGCAGGATCACCTGTTGGGTCGGTTCGCTGTGGCGTTGCAAACCCTGCTTGAACGCACGGCTCATTTCACTCCCGTTGCCGATGGGTCGGTTGTCGCTCCTGGGCTCGCTCCTACTGCCGCTCCGGTTGTTGCGCCAGAGTCTACCCCGACACCTGTTGTTGCGCCTGCGGTGTTTCGGGGTATGACCGGTTCTGCCCCTCTTCCACAGCGCTTTGGGGGAGAGCCAACTCAGTGCCGAGGTTTCCTTAACCAGGTGGGCATTTATTTCGAGTTGCTGCCACATGCCTTTCCTACTGAGAGATCAAAGGTGGGCTTCTTGATCTCGCTGCTCTCGGACAAGGCCTTGGCCTGGGCCAGCCCTTTATGGGAGAACAACAATCCGGTGGTTGCCGAGTTTTCCAGTTTTGTTGCTTCTCTTCGGAAGGTATTCGATGTGCCGGCTCGTGCTGCCTCTGCTGCGAAGCTCCTTATGTCCATCAGACAGGGTTCACGATCCGTAGCTGAATATGCCATTGAGTTTCGTACCCTGGCAGCAGAGGTGGGCTGGAATAATGAGGCTCTGGTCGCTGCTTTCTCTCATGGTCTCTCGGATGCCTTGAAGGATGAGGTTGCAGCTAAGGACCTACCAGTTGAGCTCGAGTCTCTTATTTCTTTCCTGATTTTGATTGACACCAGACTCAGGGAGAGACCTTCCTTTAAGGAGAACCTGCGGAGGTCTTCTAACAGATTGGTGCCTACGTTTGCTGTCCCACCCGTGCCTCCCTCTCCTCCCACGCCTCCTGGGGATGACTTGTCTGGGGGTGAACCCATGCAGCTGGGGTTTGCTCGCCTGTCCGAGGGGGAGAGGGCACTCCGGAGACGTGAGGGCCGATGCATGTACTGTGGTCTCGGTGGGCATTTTCGGTTGGCATGTCCGAACCGTCCGGGAAACGCTCGTACCCTGAGATCCTGTCGGGGGCAGATCTTGGGTGGAGTCTCCTCGTCCCCGGTTTCCCGTGTTGACAAACCACTGATCACTGTTGTCCTCTCCTGGGTCGGGGGCTCGGTGACGACCCAGGCGTTGGTGGACTCTGGTGCTGGTGGTTTGTTCATTGATAGTGTGTTCGCTGCCGCCAATTCCATTCCTCTGCAGGCTCGAGGTTCCCCACTGGCTCTTGAGGCGATAGACGGCAGACCCCTTCTGCCGCCACACGTGACTCATGAGACCCTTCCAGTGGGGATAGCCATTGGTGCCGTTCACAGAGAGTCGGTCTGCCTCCAGGTTATTTCGTCTCCACACTACTCGGTGGTCTTGGGGTACCCCTGGCTCCAGAAGCATAATCCGACTTTCGATTGGAGATCGGTCGAGATCCTCTCGTGGTCACCGCAGTGTGGGGCTAGTTGCATCCATGGGTCTGTCAAGTTGCTGTGTACTTCCTCGGACTCTCTGTTGCCTCCTGAATATGAGGAGTACCGGGATGTATTCGATAAGGTGCGCGCGGTTGCCCTACCTCTGCACCGCCCATATGATTGTGCCATAGAGTTACAATCTGGTGCCGTTCCTCCTCGTGGCAAAGTCTATCCACTGTCGGTAGCGGAGAATGAGGCCATGGAGGAGTACGTGAGGGAGGCGCTTTCACGCGGACACATTCGCAAATCTTCGTCCCCGGCAGGGGCTGGATTTTTCTTTGTGAAAAAGAAGGGCGGTGAGTTGAGGCCTTGCATCGATTACAGGGGTCTCAATCGCATCACGATCAAGAACGCTTACCCGATACCCTTGATTTCCGAGCTGTTCGATCGCCTTAAAGGGGCCACGGTCTTTACCAAACTCGACCTGAGGGCGGCATATAACCTGGTAAGGATCAAGGCGGGCGATGAGTGGAAGACCGCGTTTAACACCAGGACCGGTCATTACGAATCCTTGGTTATGCCCTTTGGGTTGTGCAATGCGCCCGCAGTCTTTCAGGAATTCATCAACGATGTTTTCCGTGACCTGTTGCAGCAGTGTGTGGTAGTCTATTTGGATGACATCTTGGTATATTCTGAATCCATGGAGGCCCACATTCTGGATGTCAGACGAGTGTTGCAACGGTTACGAGAGAACAAGCTGTTCGGTAAGCTTGAGAAATGCGAATTTCACCGATCCCAGGTAACCTTCTTAGGTTACATCATTTCCGCTGAGGGGTTCTCCATGGATCCTGAGAAGGTTTCGGCTGTCTTACAGTGGCCCCAGCCCAGTGGTCTTCGTTCCCTGCAGCGCTTTTTGGGCTTCGCCAATTATTATCGGAAGTTCATCAGGGACTTTTCCATGCTGGCCAAGCCTCTCACGGATCTGACCAGGAAGGGCAGTAATTCCCAGGTCTGGCCGCTCGAGGCCATCCGAGCTTTTGAGGCCCTAAAGTCCGCCTTTGTGTCGGCTCCGATTCTGTCGCATCCCAACCCTGGGTTGCCCTTTGTCCTCGAGGTGGACGCGTCTGAGACGGGAGTAGGCGCCCTTCTGTCTCAGCGTAGAACACCAGAGGGTCCTCTGCTTCCTTGTGGGTTTTACTCCCGGAAACTGTCTTCCGCGGAGTGCAACTATCAGATTGGTGACAGGGAGTTATTGGCCATCGTGCAGGCCCTTAAAGAATGGAGGCACTTGCTCGAGGGTTCGGTGGTTCCGGTTCTCATCCTGACGGACCACAAGAATCTGACCTACCTTTCTGAGGCCAAGAGATTGACACCACGTCAGGCCAGATGGGCTCTGTTCTTGTCACGTTTTAATTACGTGGTCTCCTACCTACCCGGTTCCAAGAACATCAGGGCGGATGCCTTATCACGGCAGTACTCCGAGCTGTCCAGGGAGGAGTCGATTCCGACTTCGGTCATACCTCCGAATCAGATCCTGGCCGCCATTCGCACCAGCCTGACCTCTCCCCTGGGTGAGCAGATTTTGGCGGCTCAATCTGGTGCTCCCTCTGGGAGACCCAACGGCAGATGTTTTGTTCTGGTGGCCTTCCCTACGTTCCGACATCGCCGCATATGTAGCGGCATGCTCCGTTTGTGCCCAGAGTAAGTCCCCTCGGCACCTTCCGTTGGGCCTTCTGCAACCCATAGCCACCGGGGAGCGTCCATGGTCACACCTGGGGATGGATTTCATTGTGGACCTCCCTGCATCCCGAGGCCATACGGTCATTCTCATGATTGTGGATCGGTTTTCCAAAATGTGCCACTGTGTTCCTCTCAAGAAGTTACCCTCTGCACAAGAGTTGGCCACGATTTTTGCCAGGGAGGTCTTCCGGTTGCACGGTTTGCCTAAGGAGATTGTGTCGGATCGGGGGAGTCAGTTTGTGTCCAGGTTCTGGCTCGCCTTTTGCTCCCAGTTGGGGATTCATCTCTCCTTCTCCTCGGCCTACCACCCTCAGTCCAATGGGGCCGCAGAACGATCCAATCAGGCCTTGGAGCAATTCCTTCGTTGCTATGTCTCCGATCACCAAGACAATTGGGTTGACCTCCTGCCTTGGGCTGAGTTTGCCAGGAACACGGCGGTGAACTCTTCCTCTGGGACGTCTCCCTTCATGGCCAATTATGGGTTCCAACCTGCCGTGTTACCGGAGGTATTCTCTCCCCAGGATATTCCGGCTGTGGAGGATCACCTTTCCGTCCTACGTGCTTCTTGGGTACAGATCCAGAAGTCCCTTGAGCTCTCTGCGCAGCGCCAGAGACTCCAGGCTGATCGCAGACGAGCGCCTGCTCCTTCCTACCAGGTCGGAGACCGTGTATGGTTGTCCACCCGCAACCTCAACCTTCGAGTGCCCACTCCCAAGCTGGCGCCTCGCTTTGTTGGTCCCTTCCGAGTGCTTCGCAGGGTAAACCCGGTAGCCTATGCCCTTGCGCTTCCTCCTGGCATGCGGATCTCCAACGTGTTTCATGTCTCCCTGTTGAAGCCACTGGTGTGTAATCGTTTCACTTCCTCGGTTCCTCGGCCTCGTCCGGTCCAAGTGGGCAATCGTGAGGAATATGAGGTGAGCAATATCCTGGACTCACGCCTGGTCCGCGGTCGGTTGCAGTTTTTGGTCCATTGGCGTGGTTATGGTCCAGAGGAGCGTTCCTGGGTTCCCTCCGCAGATGTCCATGCTCCTGCCTTGCTCCGAGCCTTCCACGCACGCTTCCCTCAGAAACCGTTTTGTGCTCCGCGGAGGAGGGGCCCTTGAGGGGGAGGTACTGTCATGGTCTTACCTGCTTGCTGCTCTCCTTCGTTTGACATGTGCTGGCGGCCATCTTGGTTTCTGGGTTTCTTGTAGCCTTCCACCCTGCGGCTCCTCCTTCCCCTGGGAGGAGCTGGATGCCTAGCTCATATATATAGGAGGTCTGTGGCTTCAGTTCCTTGCTTGGTCCTCTTGTGTTCACATGCTTCTAAGACTGCTGCTGCTTCTGGTTCCTGATCCTGGCTTCGTCTGACTACCCTGCTGGTTCCTGATCCTGGCTTCGTCTGACTACCCTGCTGGTTCCTGATCCTGGCTTCGTCTGACTACCCTGCTGGTTCCTGATCCTGGCTTCGTCTGACTACCCTTCTGGTTCCTGACCTCTGGCTTCGCAAAGACTCTGCTCGGTTTCACCATCCGTTTGGACTTTTGCTTTACAGCTTTATTTTCAATAAAGCCTTCTTATTTTCACTTATCTCTTGTTGTACGTCTGGTTCATGGTTCCGTGACAGGAAGGCCTCAGTTTCCACAAGCCTAAACGGCAACATTTCCTGGGCCATTTCCTGGGCCCCTGCCTGGGGTAAGGACATTTGGATGCTGCGCTGGGACACGGAAGTGGATGTGGTCGCTGATGGTGCTTGCAAAGGTCCAGGTGCAGGGCGAGAGGCATCCGGACCTGCGTCTTTCTCAGGGGTTTGGCCAGCACGTAACACAGGGGAAGAGGAGGAAGTGGTGTGACTCGCAGACATAGATTGTGGACCCAGGCGTTCGGCCCACCTATTACGGTGCTTTGATGCCATGTGACGGATCATGCTGGTGGTGGTGAGGTTGCTAGTTTTCACGCCCCTGCTTATATTTGTATGGCACAGGTTGCGGGAACAGTTGCGGGCCTGTTTGGTGTGGCCCTCCTTCTCCATTTTGCCACCCCACTGCCCATTTCAGCCTGTTGCGGTGCAGCAGATCCCTTCCCCTCTGTACTGCTGTCCTTGCTCAGCTTTCCAATCTCCCAGGTTGGGTAGGTGACTTCATCGTCCACCACCTCCTCTTCCACTTCCTCACTCTGCTCATCCTCCTGACTTGTTGACCTAACCACTACGTCAGTGATTGACAACTGTGTCTCATCCTCTTCATCAACCTCTTGAGACAGTAATTGCCGTTGAGTTATTGGCAACTGTGTCTCATCATCATCCACCTCATTAAACAGTAATTTCTATTCCCCACCGTCATCTTCTTGTGATTGTGGATGCTCAAGAGTTTGGAAATCAGGGCACAAGATTTGTCCCTGTTCAAACGTGCTTGGCAGGAGGGCCAAATCAAGGAATGGCGCTGAAAAGAGCTCCTGAGAATATCCGAGTGTGGGATCACTGTGTTTGCCCAGACTATCCATGGTGGGAGGAAGGAGGATCGGGGTGAGGATTGGGTTGAGCAGACTCTTGGCTACTGAGACTGGACTTGGTGGAAGACAGGGAGGAGCTTAACTGACTGGAAGCATTATCTGCTGCAATCCAACCGCCCACCTCGTCGCACTGGTCTGACTTCAAGAGTGGTGTCGTGCGCCGCCCTGCAAACTGGGACATGAAGCTAGGTATCATGGATGATTGTTTTTCTTGTGCTCTGGCAGCAGGCATAGTTTCATCGCTCCCAGGGCCACGGCCTCTGCGTGCACCATCAGCATCACGGCCACTGCTCCGTCCCTTACTGCTTGCCTTCTTCATATTATATGTTATATATGATTGAAAGTCTGTCATACATACAGTAGCGTAGGATTTGGAAGTGTATGCGCAAACAAAAAGGTATTTGGGATGTGGAAACGTCACACAGGACATATACAGCAGATAATGTCAATGCTGTCACCAGCAGCTAATGAAAAATTACAGGGAATGTCACAGGTGTTTGGGATAAGGAAACGTTATACAGAAATGGTACCACCGGTAATGTTACTGTCCGCAGGGTCTACGCAAAAAAGTACACTGTATGTCACAGATTCCTTTTTTTCAGCACACACCTTACACTGCAGATGTGGCGCTGGTAATGTCACTGTCCACAGCGGACACAGTCTACGAAAAAAGTGCACTGGATGTCAGATATTTTTTGGATGCGCACACTTTACACTGGAGATGTGGCGAAGCTAATGTCATTGTCCGCAGCATACACCGTCTACGGAAAAAGTGTACTGGATGTCAGATATTTTTTTGGATGCACACACTTTACACTGGAGATGTGGCGCAGCTAATGTTTTTGTCTGCAGCGGCCAAACTATTGTATGCTATTTAGCGCAGGATGCCCTAAAAATAGATATTGCTGTCACACACAGTAGTCCTTAAAAGGACTTTTGGGTCTCTGAAAAGTTTTGGTGGTAAAAATATTCTTAAATCACTCCCTACACTGTCTGTCCCTTCCTCAGTACAGCTCTCCCTGACTAAGAATGAGCCGAACATATATAGCACCCGATGACGCGTTCCGGACAGCCAACCACTGTAATGCCAGCAGCCAACATGACTACAGCATTACAGTGAGGGCAGTACTTACCTGCATGTTTATTGGCTGCATAGCAGGCAAGAAACGTGCGGGGTGGAGACTCGAGCATTGTGCTCGAGTGCATGCGGTATTCGGCCGAGCATGCTCGATCATCACTAGTGAACACCCTAAAATCAGTAGTATCAGGCCGCAATTTCACCCCAATTACAGAATCAAAGATTAACGGAATTACTTATATATATAAAAAAAAAGGCGAACAACCTAAAATAAGTAGTATTAGAGCACTTTTTAACCCCAATTAGTGCAGCAAGCTTTACGATATTCAATTGGCCCCTGCTCTCTCCCTGTGGATAATGACTCCATATTATATCCTTACACCATCTCAGTGCTGTCCCTGAACTGTTAAAAACTATTATTTTTCAAATAAATTCTTTCCTAATCACTTTCCCTAGCACTTGTAACATCTGTCCCTATGCTCAGTTCACTGAAAAATGGTGGAGACCCAGCAGGATGAGGCTTTTTATAGAGATGTAACATCACAGGGGCTGGCAATCTGCTGATGGGCTGGCTGCATGGCACTATGGGTGATCGCTCGTTCCTGGGTTTCTTACTTTCACTTTGTAACATGTGGAGCAGCCATTTTAGAAAACATCTGATTTGTCACCATGAATCACCAGGAAATTCAGATTTGTGCCAAATCGAATTTTTCCTCAAATTCGGATCAAATTCCACTTCGTCTACTTCGATTCGCTCAACAACCCCATCCAAATGAACAGAACGGATTTTCAATGTCAGAAAGTTCTGAAACAAATCTGCCAAATGTGAATATACCATAATGTTAATTTATGCAATCATCCAAGCAGTTCCTTATTTTTCTCTTTGTCTTATTTTTTTTTATATTTGTTCAAAATATCTGGGATCTCGTGAGTAAACTGACAGCACACATTTACCATAGCTAGACCTGATAAAGGACACTTGCACTTTAAAATTTATTCTTACACGAATAGTAAATTGCTTAAGTGACCTCATCACTGGTTCAGTGATTTAGTATTTACTACTGAAGTTTAACCTTTGCATCAAGAATACAGAACTGAGAGCAGCAAAGACTACAAAAAGCGAGAATGCAAAGCAAAAAGCAATGTTTCAAGCACCTTCTTGTCTTATTCTGAATGTTTGACACACTTAACGTTATTGTGCAGACCAGAAATGTCAAGATTAGACTTGAAAGAATAGGGTCAGTGGCAGAGATAGTCAATTACACATTTTGCATCAAAACCTAGCGGCTTCAATACCATTTTTAACCACTTTCAGACCGGGCCATTTACCCCCTTCCTGACCAGACCTAATTTTGCAAATCTGACATGTGTCACTTTATGTGGTAATAACTTTGAAACGCTTTTACTTGTCCAAGCCATTCAGAGATTGTTTTCTCGTGACACATTGTACTTCATGTTAATGGTAAATTTGAGTTAATATGTTTTACCTTTATTTATAAAAAAAAATCCAAAAGCTAACATCTCTCTGCTTTTAAGACAGATAGTGATGCTTTATAAAATATTCATTAATTAACATTCCCCATATATCTACTTTATGTGGGCATCATTTTGGTAATGTAATTATTTTTTTTAGGACGTTAGAATTAGAAGGTTTAGAATTTTTGAAGCAATTTTTTAAAAGACCAGTTCAGTTCTGAAGTCACTTTGTGGGGCTTAAATAGTGGAAACTCCCCATAAATTACCCCATTGTGGAAACTACACACCTCAAGTTACTCAAAACTGATTTTATAAACTTTGTTAACCCTTTAGGTCAGGCATGCTCAACCTGCGGCCCTCCAGCTGTTGTGAAACTACAACTCCCACAAGGCGCTGCTGTAGGCTGATAGCTGTAGGCTGTTTGGGCATGCTGGGAGTTGTAGTTTTGCAACAGCTGGAGGGCCGCAGGTTGAGCATGCCTGCTTTAGGTGTTCCACAAGAATTAAAAGAAAATGGAGATGAAATTTCTAAATGTAACTTTTTGGGCAGATTTTCCATTTCAATCCTTTTTTTTCCTTTAACATATTGAGGGTTAACAGCCAAACAAAACTTTATATTTATTACCCTGATTCTGCGGTTCACATAAACACTCCACATGTGGTCGTAAACTGATGTAAGGGCACACGGCAAGGCGCAGAAGAAAAGGAGAGCCATATGGTTTTTGGAAGGCAGCCTTACTGTAGTAACTCCCAAAAAGTGACCCCATTTTGGAAACTTTAGATTTAGATTAGGTGCCAGTTTTATTGGTACTATTTTGGGGTACATACATATTGTGAGGCAAGGTAAACAAAAAATGGCTGTTTTGGCACCGTTTTTATTTTTTACAACATTCATCTGACAGGGTAGATCATGTGCTATTTTTATACAGCAGGTTTCTACGGACACAATTATATCAAATATGTCTAATTTCTTTGTTTGTTTGCTTCAGTTTTACATAATAAAGCATTTTTGAAAAAAAAAAATGTTTTTATGTCTCCATTTCCTGAACGCAATATTTTTTTTATTTTCTGCTGATCATCTTGTGCAGGGGCTCGTTTTTTGCAGGAGGAGTTGACGTTTTTATTGGTGCCATTTTTGGGTACATATGATTTTTTGTTCATTCATTATTACACTTTATGGGGCAAGGTGACAAAAAAAATTGTTTGGTTTAGCACAGTTTTTCTCATCTGAGGAGTTAGGTCATGAGACATTTGTATAGAGCAGATCGTTACGGACATGGCAATACCTAATATGTATACTTTTTATTATTTATTAAAATTTTACACAATAATAGCATTTTTAAAATAAAAAAAATTATGTTTTAGTGTCTCCATAGTCTTAGGCTACTTTCACATTAGCGTTTTTCTTTTCCGGCATAGAGTTCCGTCACAAGGGCTCTATATCGAAAAAGAACTGATCAGGCATATCCCCATGCATTCTGAATGGAGAGTAATCTGTTCAGGATGCATCAGGATGTTATCAGTTCAGTCATTTTGACTGATCAGGCAAAAGAGAAAACTGTAGCATGCTACGGTTTTATCTCCGGCGAAAAAAACTGAAGACTTGCCTGAATGCCGGCATTTTCCCCCACAGGAATGTATTAGTGACGGATCCGGCATTCAAAATACCGGAATGCCGGATCCGTCCTTCCGGCCTGCGCATGCGCAGACCTTTAAAAATGAGAAAAAAATAAATACCAGATCTGTTTTGCCTGATGACACCGAAAAAACGGATCCGGTATTGCAATGCATTTTTCTGACCGATCAGGCATTTTTCAGACTGATCAGGATCCTGATCAGTCTGAAAAATGCCTGATCAGTCAGAAAAAATGACATGCGTTTGCATACAGTTTGCCTGATCAGGCAGGCAGTTCAGGCAACGGAACTGCCTGCCGGGATCAAACAACGCAAGTGTGAAAGTACCTTAGAGACATAGATTTTTTTTTTTTGATCGATTGTCTTAGTTAGGGTCTCATTTTTTGCGGGATGAGGTGATGGTTTGATTGGTCCTATTTTGGAGGGCATACACCTTTTTTAATCGCTTGGTGTTGCACTTTATGTGATGTTAGGTGACAAAAAATTGCTTTTTTGGCACTGTTTTTATATTTTTATTTTTTACAGTGTTCACATGAGCGGTTAGGTCATGTGATATTTTTATAGAGCAGGCTATTACGGATGCGTCAATACCTAATATGTCTACTTTCTTTTTTTTTATTTCACTTTAACACACTAATAGCAGTTTTAAAGCAAAAAAATCATATTTTAGTGTCTCCATTGTCTGAGAGTCATAGTTTTTGTTTTGTTTTTTGACCAAGGGGTTAGGTCATGTGATATTTTTATAGCACTGGTTGTTACGGATGCAGCAGTTCCGAATAGGTATACTTTTTTTATGTTTCACTTTAACAGAATAATAGCATTTTTGAAACAAAAAAATGATGTTTCAATGTCTCCATGTTCTGAGAGCTATAGTTTTTTTGAATTTTTTGAGCGATTTTCTATGTAGGAGCTCATTTTTTGCAGAATGAGGCGAAGGTTTTATTGGTACTATTTTGTGGGACATACGCCTTTTTGATCACTTGGTGTTGCACGTTTTGTGATGTAAGGTGACCAAAATGGCTGTTTTTTACACAGTTTTTTTTATTTTTTTATGGTGTTTATCGGACGGGGTGGATCATGTGGTATATTTATAGAACCGGCCATCACGGATGCAGCAATACCAAATATGTCTATTTTATAAAAAAAATTATTTACTTTTTTAAATTACTTAATTGGGGATTTATTTATTTTTTACAAGCGCTTTTATTTTATTTTTTTATAAAACAATTTGTTTATTTTTTATTTTACATTTTGCATCCCCCATAAGGTCATACAAGACCTCTGGGGGATATTTTACTTAACTTTTTTTTTCACTATTGATTTCTCCTGTAACTGGGGCTGCCTCTGCCAATCCCTTCACTGGCTCCCCATTGCCCAGTGAATTCAGTTCAAAATACCAACAAATACATACAAGGCTGTCCACAACCTGTCCCCTCCCTACATCTCTGGGTTACTTTCCCGATACATCCCCACACGCAATCTCCGATCCTCACAAGGCCTCCTTCTCTACTCTCCTTTTATCACCTCTTCCCACAATTGCCTCCAAGATTTCTCCAGCGCATCCTCCACACTCTGGAACTCGCTACCCCAACATATTAGACTCTCACCTACAGTGGAATCCTTCAAAAGAAACCTAAAAACCCACCTCTTCAGACAAGCCTACAACCAGTGACCCTGCTGCCTCTATACCGCCATGACCAACTTTACCCTCTACTACTGTGTCCTTCTCCCATACCATGTAGATTGTAGGCCCTCACGGGCAGGGCCCTCTCTCCTTCTGTACCAGTTTGTAACTCGTCTTGTTGATGCTTAGTGCAATTGTCTGTATTATGTATGTATACCCCTTTTCATATGTACAGTGCTATGGAATAATTGGCGCTTTAATTATTAATAATAAGAATATACTGACAGGCCGCTATGATATGCTTTTTTGAAAGAACAAACCTTTTGAAGTCCATTTTTCACTGTAATTTTGGGTGGTCGTCCGAAAGATTTTACTGTATAGGCACAATTTTGTACTACAAAATATAACCCACTATAAAAGTGCCTCATTTATTCATATGGAAACATAAGACAAAACTTGTAAAAATTTGAAGGGGGTATTCCAAGACATTTATGGCATACTCCAAGGATAACCTGCACGTATCTGATAGATGTGGGTTACTATAACCAGCGTCTATGTTGATATGCCATAAACGTGTAAATTGTGAATAGTCCTATAATTTTCTAGTAATAAAGGTCATCATTTCAATCAAAGTGAAGCTCAACAATATAAAAAATTGTAAAATATTGTATTATGATGCTCAAAAGATATCTATTGCCCTACTATTGCAGCACATCTTTCGTAATGAATTTAGACCAAATTCTTGTAAATACAATATAATATTTCATCAAATAGTGTACTATACTACAAGTAATGAAACACTATCATATATGCTACAATGCTACATAGTACATATAATTCATTTTTCTACACACTTTGAGACTTGTCAGTATTGTGACCTACAAGATTTTAAGAAAAGTGCTCCAAGAATTTTATAGTCACCTACTCTGTAGGACAACAAACTTCTATCATTATTTCACTTTCCAGAGGGTTCATCTTTAAAAAAGGACATTAAGGGAATGGCTAATGGAATTAAGGGCAAATAATAGAAGGATATAGTGAGACTATTGTATTAACAAGAAATAAATCAAGAGAAGCATGCGGTAAGTGTTTTTTAATTGATTGATTGGAAAGGTATTCTGTGGGTTTTTATCAAGACAAGCAGCCATTTACCTTGGTAACTGCATTAAGAGGCCCAATGAAAAAAGTGATAAGAGAATTATGCAGTTTTGAGAAATAAATTATTCACAGAATAGAGCCATTTTCTCCTGACATATTGAATGTGGAAAAAAAAACTTTAAATCCTTGACACAGGTTTCTTTCTTGCAGAGACCTAATGGTTTGTAGTGGAGATGCGCAAATTGATTCTAACAAATCTTTTCATTAGCAGGAGCTCTTCTCCTGTGAGGGGTTGTCCCCACAGATGAAGCAGTGTCCACCTGCTCTTTGATTGACAGGGCTGGACATCTAGCCTGAACCTGACATTGTTCTATCTGCGCCAAGTAGTGACACGAGCTTAGAAGAGTTCATTCAACTTTGGGAGCAGCGACTGCGCGTGTGCCACTACACTTTCGGGTAGCAGCGCATGCACAGTTGCTTTACCTGAAGCCAAATGAATGCTTTTACACTTGCATCGCTACCCTGAGTAGTGCAGGCAGAAGATTGACAGTGCTGGGCTAGATTTCCAGCCCTGTTAATTAAATGGTAAGAAGGCACTTCTTTACCTGTGGGGACAGCTACTCACAGGAGAACTCCTACTAATGAGATGAATTGATTGGATAGAATTGATTCACTCATCTGTAGTTTGCAGGAAATATTGGAAAAAAAAAAATCACAATTGAACTTACAGTATGTGTAACAAATTTACCTGTCTGGACTCCAGCAGCGCAATCCTCAGCCTTGGCACGGCCACGTTGGGAGAGACGCACTGCTGAACCGCATCCTCATGTGGTGACACGACCGCATCCTCAGTAACAGGATGCAATGCTCTGTTTCTCACTGCATCGGGCGTGTGCTGGGGGAGATTAGCAGTAGGTTGATTAGCTCAGCTGCTCTATTGCTGTGTACTAGTGTTTCCGACTAATGGAGAGAAGAGTCAATGGACCTATCAGGTTCTAATCCAGGGACTCGGCGCTCTATTTATATCCCTTTTTAGCCATACAATATTGGCAGTGATAGTCTTGTTTGGCTCATTAGCGTGGGTCCCGTTCTGGTACTGCATAGCCCTTTTGATTCTGACTCATTTCTGATATTGTGTTTGTCTGTGTATGTTTGTGTGTCTCTGCACTTAAGTAATGTAGGGATCGTCAACTAGTTGCGCTCTAGCCATCTAGGGATTGTACTGTAAGTAGGTAGGGACAGTAGGGGTTTGAAGTCCAGGGCCTCACTGTTCTTGCCCATATCTACTGAAGTAACAGTATGCTTTTCAACAGTCAAGTATTATGGTGCTTTCAAGGTGAAATACCATGATCTACTAAAAATATAGACATATTCTAAGCTTGCCAGTGAATATAATGATATTATAGCCCCTTTAACTGTCAAAAATCTTAAAATTTGCCTCCTAAGCTTAAAAATCAATAAACATCAATATAAATACATCCAAAATAGTATATCTAATGTAAATAGTGCTATTGTATATTGCGTATTGTAAATCAATGGTATAAACCTCTGTAATCAATCTCTATAACTAGTATAGGTGGTGAGCCCCCCAGGGAAGTACAGCCTGACTCTGTTGTCACATCACCGGAGGGCACCCCCACACTTAACACTATAAAAAAAATACTAATAATTAAAGTTCCGCATTCAGCCCTTTTGGACTAATTGCACTAAACTCATATATCATTTTGGATTCTGCTCAAGACATTCTCATTATGTGAGTCTCTCCTCTCCAACGATGTTTAATCTGTTTTAATGCTACAAATGAGAGACTTTATGGATCGCTCTCATGATGGTCCTTAAAATGTTTGAACAGGGAGTGTTTCTTATAAAATGGCATCATCTTATATGAAAGATTATTGAAATAATTGAGACTTTCCAATTTGATTCACAGTGGATTATGGGTACCCTGGATGTTAATTTATTATACACAATCATTGAACATCAACAGGGATTAACAGCTACACAACAAACTCTACAAGATGATGGACGAGTATCAATTGAACAGAACAATTTCATTGTGGATGGTATTTGTTTTATACTAAATCACAACTATTTCATTTATGATCAAGAATTTTATTTGCAGAGCAGAGGCACCGCTATGGGTAGCAGATTCGTCCCCAGCTATGTATCTTTATGGGCCACTGAGAATGACAAACCATTGGAACTGGGGTGGGAGAGGACCTGAAGAATCTAAGATCATATGTAGCACATATCAAAAAACAGTTGCCCGAAATAGCTAAATCTGCTACTCAAGCTGCCATCTTCCAAAATGGCTAATGAATATTCCTATGGGTCAGTTTTGTCACGTAAAACGTAATTGTACTGAAAACACACAGTTTAAAAAGGAAGCTCAATTATTGGCTCAACAATTTAGAGATAAAGATTACCCCACAAATATAATAAATGCAGCGTTAATGAAGGTAGAATCAATGGACAGGTCCAGCTTTTTCAAAACAACGGAAATTGTGAAAGTAAAATCAGAAGAGGACACTGTCTGATTGATTCTACCTTTTAATTCGCAATACAGAGTAATAGAAAATATATATTAAAAAAACATTGGCATCATTTACGTAATGACAAAATTATAGATCCCCTATTACCTGAAATCCCACAAATTATCTACACTAAAGTATCTAATCTGGGCCAAAAGATAGCACCTTCTATAAAAAATCTAAAGAAGAGGAATACAATCTCAAATTGCATAGGCCTGAAAGTATTTTTCCGGTGTGGGATTTGTGGAAATTGTAAGAACACCAGTTTTTCTAAAAAAACATGTCCGTCACATTGACACAATATGTTCAAATGGGAGATAAAATAAACGCTGACATGTTGCTCTACGAATGTTATTTATATTATTGAGTATCCATGTAAGAAACAATATACCGTATTTTTTGCCCCATAAGACGCACTTTTGCCCCCCAAAAGTGGGGGGAAAATGGCAGTGCGTCTTATGGGGCGAATGCTGTCATTTTTACATCGCTAACACCGATACATCGCCGGCTGCGATGCTGCACAGCGCAGCGATGTATCAGCGGGGAGGGAGGAGGGGCTAGAGGCAGTCACTGTACTCTTACACCAGGCCCTGCCACTCACAGCATTATACATATCTAAACTGTAATCCTTAACAGCTTAATGACCCAGGACGATAATGCTCGTCCTAAATCGACGGCACTTAGCGCTAGAGGACGAGCATTCTTGTCCTGCGGTCCTTCCTCCCCCCCCGCGTGCGGTGCCGCGATCAGCGGCAGAGATCCGGCTGATCCCTGCTGCATCCACCAGCATCGGTGATGATGCCGATGTCAGTGGATTAACCCCTCATATGCCGCGGTTAGCGCTGACCGCGGCATATGGGTGCTTTGCGCTCCCTCACCTCATCCATCAGTCCCCGCGCTGCTGTGGCGGGGACTCGATGGTTGCCATGGTAGCCCCTTGGGCTTGGGGCCTGGCATGTACGGAGGCCTAAGAGGCCCAGCCCCCAGGCTGGGTCTCCTAGGCAACTGTTAGCGTCTTACAGTGTAAGACACTAACAGTTCAATACAGCACAATACAGATGTATCGTGCTGCATTGAAACAGGGATCAGACCCTGCAATGTTGAAGTCCCAGAGTGGGACAAATAATAAAGTGAAAAAAAAAAAGTTTATAAAATTAAAGTTTTACAAAAAAATTAAAAATTTCAAGTAAAAAAAAAAAGCGTCCTTTTCCAAAAATAAGGTAAAAAAAATTGTAAAAAATACAGGGAGTGCAGAATTATTAGGCAAGTTGTATTTTTGAGGATTAATTTTAATATTGAACAACAACCATGTTCTCAATGAACCCAAAAAACTCATTAATATCAAAGCTGAATATTTTTGGAAGTAGTTTTTAGTTTGTTTTTAGTTTTACCTATTTTAGGGGGATATCTGTGTGTGCAGGTGACTATTACTGTGCATAATTATTAGGCAACTTAACAAAAAACAAATATATACCCATTTAAATTATTTATTTTTACCAGTGAAACCAATATAACATCTCAACATTCACAAATATACATTTCTGACATTCAAAAACAAAACAAAAACAAATCAGTGACCAATATAGCCACCTTTCTTTGCAAGGACACTCAAAAGCCTGCCATCCATGGATTCTGTCAGTGTTTTGATCTGTTCACCATCAACATTGCGTGCAGCAGCAACCACAGCCTCCCAGACACTGTTCAGAGAGGTGTACTGTTTTCCCTCCTTGTAAATCTCACATTTGATGATGGACCACAGGTTCTCAATGGGGTTCAGATCAGGTGAACAAGGAGGCCATGTCATTAGATTTTCTTCTTTTATACCCTTTCTTGCCAGCCACGCTGTGGAGTACTTGGATGCGTGTGATGGAGCATTGTCCTGCATGAAAATCATGTTTTTCTTGAAGGATGCAGACTTCTTCCTGTACCACTGCTTGAAGAAGGTGTCTTCCAGAAACTGGCAGTAGGATTGGGAGTTGAGCTTGACTCCATCCTCAACCCGAAAAGGCCCCACAAGCTCATCTTTGATGATACCAGCCCAAACCAGTACTCCACCTTCACCTTGCTGGCGTCTGAGTCGGACTGGAGCTCTCTGCCCTTTACCAATCCAGCCACGGGCCCATCCATCTGGCCCATCAAGACTGACTCTCATTTCATCAGTCCATAAAACCTTAGAAAAATCAGTCTTGAGATATTTCTTGGCCCAGTCTTGACGTTTCAGCTTGTGTGTCTTGTTCAGTGGTGGTCGTCTTTCAGCCTTTCTTACCTTGGCCATGTCTCTGAGTATTGCACACCTTGTGCTTTTGGGCACTCCAGTGATGTTGCAGCTCTGAAATATGGCCAAACTGGTGGCAAGTGGCATCTTGGCAGCTGCACGCTTGACTTTTCTCAGTTCATGGGCAGTTATTTTGCGCCTTGGTTTTTCCACACGCTTCTTGCGACCCTGTTGACTATTTTTAATGAAACGCTTGATTGTTCGATGATCACGCTTCAGAAGCTTTGCAATTTTAAGAGTGCTGCATCCCTCTGCAAGATATCTCACTATTTTTGACTTTTCTGAGCCTGTCAAGTCCTTCTTTTGACCCATTTTGCCAAAGGAAAGGAAGTTGCCTAATAATTATGCACACCTAATATAGGGTGTTGATGTCATTAGACCACACCCCTTCTCATTACAGAGATGCACATCACCTAATATGCTTAATTGGTAGTAGGCTTTCGAGCCTATACAGCTTGGAGTAAGACAACATGCATAAAGAGGATGATGTGGTCAAAATACTCATTTGCCTAATAATTCTGCACGCAGTGTAGAGAAAAGACATATAGACATATTAGATATTGTCGCATCCGTATCTAACAGCTCTATAAATATATCACATGACCTAACCCCTCAAATGAACACCGTAAAAAATAAAAAATAAAAACTGTGCTAAATAAAAAAAAAATTGTCACCTTACATCACAAAAAGTACAACAGCAAGCGATCAAAAAGGCGTACGCCCACCAAAATAGTACCAATCTAACCGTCACCACATCCCACAAAAAATGAGCCCCTACCTGGGACAATCGCCCAAAAAATAAAAAAAAACTATGGCTCAGAATATGGAGACACTAAAACATAATTTTTTTGTTTTAAAAAAGCTGTTATTGTGTAAAACTTGCATAAATAAAAAAAAAGTATACATATTAGGTATCTCCGCGTTTGTATCGACCAGCTCTATAAAAATATCACATGAACTAACCCCTTAGGTGAACACCATAAAAAATAAAAACTGTGCTAAATAAAAAAAAGATTCACCTTTGATCACAAAAAGTGTAATAGCAAGCGATCAAAAAGTCATATGAGCCCCAAAATAGTGCCAATCAAACCGTCATCTCATCCTGCAAAAAATGAGACCCTACTTAAGATAATCGCCCAAAAACTGAAAAAACTATGGCTCTCAGAATATGGAGACACTAAAACATGATTTTATTTTTTGTTTCAAAAATGAAATTATTGTGTAAAACTTACATAAATAAATAAAAAAGTATACATATTAGGTATCGCCGCGTCCATATCGACTAGCTCTATAAAAATTTCACATGACCTAACCCCTCAGATGAACACCGAAAAAAAATAAAAAACGTGTAATAAAAGCCTTTTTTTGTCATCTTACATCACAAAAAGTGTAATAACAAGCGATCAAAAAGTCATATGCACCCCAAAATAATGCCAATCAAACCGTCATTTCATCCCGCAAAAAATTAGACCCTACCTAAGATAATCGCCCAAAAACTGAAAAAAACTATGGCTCTCAGACTATGACACTAGACACTAAAACATGATTTTTTTTTGTTTTAAAAATGAAATCATTGTGTAAAACTTACATAAATAAAAAAATTGTATACATATTAGGTATCGCCGCGTCCGTGACAACCTGCTCTATAAAAATACCACACGATCTAACCTGTCAGATGATTTTTGTAAATAACAAAAAAAAACACTGCCAAAACAGCTATTTCTTGTTACCTTGCCTCACAAAAACTGTAATATAGAGCAACTAAAAATCATATGTACCCTAAACTAGTACCAACAAAACTTCCACCCTATCCCGTAGTTTCTAAAATTGGGTCACTTTTTTGGAGTTTCTACCCTAGGGGTGCATCAGGGGGGCTCCAAATGGGACATGGTGTTAAAAAAAACAGTCCAGCAAAATCTGCCTTCAAAAAACTGTATGGCATTCTTTCCTTCTGCGCCCTGCCGTGTGCCCGTACAGCAGTTTACGACCACATATGGGGTGTTTCTATAAACTACAGAATCAGGGCCATAAATCTTGAGTTTTGTTTGGCTGTTAACCCTTGCTTTGTAACTGGAAAAAATATATTAAAATGGAAAATCTGCCAAAAAAGTGAAATTTTGAAATTGTATCTCTATTTTCCATTAATTCTTGTGGATTACCTAAAGGGTTAACGACGTTTGTAAAATCAGTTTTGAATACCTTGAGGGGTGTAGTTTCTTAGATGGGGTCACTTTTATGGAGTTTCTACTCTAGGGTTGCATCAGGGGGGCTTCAAATGGGACATGGTGTCAAAAAAACCAGTCTAGCAAAATCTGCCTTCCAAAAACCGTATGGCATTCCTTTCCTTCTGCGCCCTGCCGTGTGCCCGTACAGCAGTTTACGACCACATATGGGGTGTTTCTGTAAACTACAGAATCAGCGCCATAAATATTGAGTTTTGTTTGGCTGTTAACCCTTGCTTTGTAACTGGAAAAAAATATTAAAAGGGAAAATCTGCCAAAAAAGTGAAATTTTGAAATTGTATCTCTATTTTCCATTAATTCTTGTGGAACACCTAAAGGGTTAATGACGTTTGTAAAATCAGTTTTGAATACCTTGAGGGGTGTAGTTTCTAGAATGGGGTCATTTTTGGGTGGTTTCTATTATGTAAGCCTCACAAAGTGACTTCAGACCTGAACTGGTCCTTATAAAGTTGGTTTTTGAAAATGTCTGACAAATTTCAAGACTTACTTCTAAACGTCCCCCCAAAAATAAAATGTCATTCCCAAAATGATCCTAACATGAAGTAGACATATGGGAAATGTAAAGTAATAACAATTTTTGTAGGTATTAATATGTATTATAGAAGTAGAGAAATTGAAACTTGGAAATTTTCAAATTTTTCTAATTTTTTGCAAATTTGGTATTTTTTTATAAATGAAAATTATATTTTTTTACTACATTTTACCGCTGTCATGAAGTACAATATGTGCCGAAAAAACAATCTCAGAATGGCCTGGATAAGTCAAAGCGTTTTAAAGTTATCACCACATAAAGTGACACTGGTGAGATTTGCAAAAAATGGCCTGGTCCTGAAGGTGAAAATGAGCCCGGACCTTAAGCGGTTAACCTCAAGTAACTTTAACTTTAAAGCAGCGCTATCCTGTTTACTACCTTACAATCAAGCTCTAGTAACAAGCAGAGCGGGCGGTGGCGTAACGTCACTCACTCACGTCACACGCCTGCTTCTCCCACTTTATGAATGAAACAGGCAGAGCAGGTGCGTGACGTGAATGAGTGATGTTATGCCGCCGCCCGCTTTGCCTGTTACCGGAGCTTGATTGTAAGGTAGTAAACAGGATAGCGCTGCTTTAAAGTTAAAGTTACTCGAGGTTAAGGATTACTGTTTAGATAGGTATACTGCTGTGAGCGGCGGGGCCCGGTATATTGGGGGACACCGTTATGGGGGAATCTGTGGATGACACATATAGCATAAGATGCTATATAGTGTCATCCACAGATCCCCCATAGCATGGTCATCCACAGATACCCCCAATACAAGGTCATCCACAGATCCCCCTCCCCATATCAGTGTCATCCAAAGATCCTCCTCCCCATAACAGTGTCATCCACAGATCCCCCTCCCATAACAGTGTCATCCAAAGATCCCCCTCCCATAACAGTGTTATCCACAGATCCCCCTCCCATAACAGTGCCACCCACAGATCCCCCATAACAGTGCCATCCACATATCCCCCATAACAGTGCCATCTACAGATCCCCCATAACAGTGCCATCCACAGATCCCCCCCATAACAGTGTCATCCACAGATCCCCTCCATAACAGTGTCATCCACAGATCCCCTCCATAACAGTGTCATCCACAGATCCCCTCCATAAGTGTCATCCACAGATCCCCCCCATAACAGTGCCATCCACAGATCCTCCCATAACAGTGCCATCCACAGATCCCCCATAACAGTGTCACCCACAGATGCCCCATAACAGTGTCATCCACAGATCCCCATATTAGTGTCATCCACAGACCACCATTAGTTCAAAACCCACCAAAAGCACACCTTTTGGTTAAAAATATTTTTTTTCTTATTTTCCTCCTCAAAAGACCTACGTGCGTCTTATGGGCAGGTGCGTCTTATAGGGCGAGAAATACAGTATAGGATGTACAAAACATACATTGAAAAAAAAGAGTAGCTGAACATATTTATAACATATGGACAGGTTAGGAGAAACACTCCCTGTCCAAACATTTTAAGGACCATCATGACAGCGATCCATCAGGTCCACAAAATGAGAGTGTCTCGAGCAGAATCCAAAGTGATATTCGAGTTTGGTACAATTAGTCCAAAGGGTCTGAATGCGGAACTTGAATTATTAGTTTTTTTATAGTGTTAAGTATGGGGGTGCCTTCCGGTGATGTGACAACGGACTAAGGCTGTACTTCCAGCACTCTGTTGTCTCTTCCCTGGGGGGCTCACTTCCTATACCAGTTATAGAGATTGATTACAGAGATTTATACCAGTGATTTACAATACGCAATATATAATAGCACTATTTTCATTAGATATACTATTTTGGATGTATTAATATTGATTTTTATTGATTTTCAAGCTTAGGATGCATATTTGAAGATTAATTTATCAATTGAGCACATTATTTACTTAAAGGTTGTGATAGACTAGAAAGCCACACACAAAAAAACACATCAAAATAATAAAAAAAAAACGCATCAAAAACGCGTAGAAACCGCATTGTTAAAAAAAATAAAAAAAATAAAGTGTTATTGATAGATAATACCATAAAACACAATATTGTAATGAAAATATGATGTTTTTGCACATTTAGGTATATTTTTTGGTATTAGACATATATATATTATATTCATATTGTAATCCATGTCATGTTTTGATTAATGGTAGAAGAATTCCATGCCACTTTTTGTGATGTTCTTGTGATCCCTATAAATATTAAATCGTCTGACAAAAAGGTTACTGCCTCTGAGGAAGAAGCTTGTCAACTTCGAAACGTGTCTGCCATAGTAACCACAACTTTACCGCAACTTAACCATCATCCCCAAATACCAGACTAAGTCATCCAGTGAACACATGATGCAATCAGCGAGGATCTGCTAGCCATGCACAGTATTTACAAGAAGATGATTATGCTGACCACGTGGGACACGTTGAGAACGAGCAGTTTATTGTTATTATATCAAGCGGCCAGACTATGTGAGTACGTCGGTGAGAGAGACACACTTCACTGTACTCTGACCCTACAGATTGCTTTACTTCACTCCGGTCCCACGGATTACTGCATGGTTATATCTTACTTGCACTGTACACCGGTATCTACTCTCAATTTATTGTCTTCACAGCCCGGACCACAGGGTGAGGATGTAAGACGCTCTGATATATGAAACAGAGGTATATATTCGGACTTACTAACAACTTATATCTACTCAGGGGCGTAGCTATAGGGGGTGCAGCGGTAGCAGTCGCTACCGGGCCCAGGAGCCTGAGGAGACCCAAAGACCCTTGTGCCACAATAAGAAGACACAGGTATTATAGAAAGTGGTTGCTGGGAGGGCTCTGTTATAAATTTAGCACTGGTGCCCAGAATGTTCAAGTTAGTCCTTTGGCTGGAGGGAAGGGGTTAGGTCAAGTAAATATTTTATTGTTTAGTAAATAGCATATTTTATAACATATTTGTGACTCTGAGAATTTTACCCACATGTGGGTGTGCCTACTATGTTATATTTAGATTTACAGTAGGTGGAAGCGGTGGTGGAGGAGGAGGAGGTAACCTACACAGTTTTTTGGTTTTAAATTTATTTTTATTTTTTTAAATTAGGGTACACCCCAAAACATTGGGAAATATAACCTGTGATAACCCCCTCCAGTCGTACTAAACACACATTCAGACAATACACTGGCTGCAGGGCAGGCCAGCACCTCCAAGGCGTGAAGGGCAAGCTCAGGCCATGTGCCCAATTTGGAGACCCAGAAGTTGCAGGGGCTGACCCCTGTCAGTCAGTTCATGTAGGCGTGTGCTCACATACTGTCCCACCATGTCGCACGTCCCTGTGATGTTCATGATCCAATTGGATATCTGCTCTATCAACTTTTGATGTTCTTTTCTGTGCCTACCATGTTGATCACGGTTATCGGCGAATCAGGGTTCCACGCCGGAGAGGGAGCGTGAGAAAGAGAGACCACATCCAAGGGAGATAAATGGATTACATTTTTTTGGGATCAAGCGGAAATATGGGAAAAGTTATTGAGGCGCAAATGTGGGACAAATTACTGAAGCGCAAATGTGGGACAAATTATTAAAGCGCAAATGTGGGAAAAATTATTGAAGCGCAAATGTGGGACAACTTGTTAAAGTTTAAGCATTGAATGAAAGGAGGTGGCGCGCATCAATTGAAGAAGAATTTCTTAAATTTTATTCCCTGTCACCTATGCAGAGCAGGGGTTTCTATCCGGCAAAATTTTAAAAATGTCACCTGACAATGTAACAGACGATTTTTTTTTAAATGTATGTTCCTGTCACCTATGCAGAGGTGCCTTCGCAACGTCCACCATTCATTTGGATATCTTCTCTATCAACTTTCGATGTTCTTTTCTGAGCCTACCATGTTGATCACGGTTATCGGCGAATCAGGGTTCCACGCCGGAGAGGGAGCGTGAGAAAGAGAGACCTCATCCAAGGGAGATAAATGGATTAAATTTTTTTGGGATCGAGCAGAAATATGGGAAAAGTTATAGAGGCGCAAATGTGGGACAAATTACTGAAGCGCAAATGTGGGACAAATTATTAAAGCGCAAATGTGGTAAAAATTATTGAAGCGCAAATGTGGGACAAATTATTAAATTGCAAATGTGTGACAAATTATTGAAGTGCAAATGTGGGACAAATTAGTAAAGCGCAAATGTGGGACAAATTATTGAAGCGCAAATGTGGTACAACTTGTTAAAGTTTAAGCATTGAATCAAAGGAGGTGGCGCGCATCAATTAAAGAAGAATTTCTGAAATTTTATTCCCTGTCACCTATGCAGAGCAGGGGTCTATTCATGTCCAAAATTGTAAAATGTCAACCCAAGAATGTAACAGAAAAATTAATGAAATTTATTAACCTGTCTACTTGGTAGAGCAGGGGTCTATGAAAGAAAAAAAATGTTTATTGTCACCCAAAAATGTAAAAGAAAAATAATTGAAATTTATTAAGCTTTATTAAACTAGGTAGAGGAGGGGTATATTACACCCCAAAATTTGTGAATTTCACCTGAAAATGTAACAGGCAAATTAGTTTTTGTTTTTTACCTGTCTACTAGGTATAGCAGTGGTACATCACACCCAAAATTGGTGAATTTCATCCGAAAATGTAACAGACAAATTATATATTTTTTAACCTGTCTACTAGGTATAGCAGTGGTAGATCACACCCAAAAATTGTTGAATTTCACCCAAAAATGTAACAGACACATTTTTTTTATTTTATTTACCTGTCTACTAGGTATAGCAGTGGTATATCACACCCAAAAATTGGTGAATTTCACCCAGTGGCGTCTCTAGCTTTCAAATTTTGGGGGGGCACACTGGGGGCCAGGACAAAAGTAGGGGGGCAGCTATAACAATGATACATTTACACAAGTACGCTTGGAAATGCTGCGATACTTTACCCAATACCTAAAACCGCAACAGGGAAGAAAAGTCCTGCTGTCTGTGGTTTAAAAAAAATATAAAAATCACTCAGATTTCAACATGTCCTAGCTGCCTGTGGATGACACTTTTATAGGGAGGGGGATCTGTGGATGACACTGCTATGGGGGGGGGGATCGGTGGATGCCACATACCGTATATAGCATCTTATGCTATATGTGTCATCCACAGATCTCCCTCCCCGCCTCTCACAGGAGTGTACATTTGACATTTCTAAACTGTGGCGGATCCAGAGCCTGGTCTCGAGAGGGGCACTTCCAGATTATTTTCTGTCCGCCGCCACAGAACAAGGGTGCTTATAGAACATACTACACAGTGTAGAGGTATACTGTACATTGTGTGGCACAGTGTAGAGGTATACTGTACATTGTGCGGCACAGTGTAGAGGTATACTGTACATTGTGGGGCACAGTGTAGAGGTATACTGTACATTGTGGGGCACAGTGTAGAGGTATACTGTACATTGTGTGGCACAGTGTAGAGGTATACTGTACATTGTGCGGCACAGTGTAGAGGTATACTGTACATTGTGGGGCACAGTGTAGAGGTATACTGTACATTGTGTGGCACAGTGTAGAGGTATACTGTATATTGTGTGGTACAGTGTAGAGGTATACTGTACATTGTGGGGCACAGTGTAGAGGTATACTGTACATTGTGGGGCACAGTGTAGAGGTATACTGTACATTGTGGGGCACAGTGTAGAGGTATACTGTACATTGTGCGGCACAGTGTAGAGGTATACTGTACATTGTGGGGCACAGTGTAGAGGTAAACTGTACATTGTGTGGCACAGTGTAGAGGTATACTGTATATTGTGTGGTACAGTGTAGAGGTATACTGTACATTGTGGGGCACAGTGTAGAGGTATACTGTACATTGTGGGGCACAGTGTAGAGGTATACTGTACATTGTGGGGCACAGTGTAGAGGTATACTGTACATTGTGTGGCACAGTGTAGAGGTATACTGTACATTGTGTGGCACAGTGTAGAGGTATACTGTATATTGTGTGGCACAGTGTAGAGGTATACTGTACAGTGTGGCACAGTGTAGAGGTATACTGTACATTGTGGGGCACAGTGTAGCGGTATACTGTATATTGTGTGGCACAGTTTAGCGGTATACTGTATATTGTGTGGCACAGTGTAGGCTATATGTGTATAACATAAACATATTTCACATGAAAACTTACAATTACTTGGCTTGGCCCTTGGGAATCTCGGACACCACTTCAACACTTGGCTGGGGGGCTCGGCGGAGCTGATGTTGCGCTTTATCCTAATGAGAAAGATTTCATAATAGGGATTTGGAGAAGGGGCAGAGGGGTCACAGAGCAGGGAGAGGTTGGTGCTGCTACTAGGGGGTCATACCATGGGGGAGTAATAAAGCCCACCATAATGTCCCCCCAGTAGAAATAATTCTCCTTATAATGTGACAATGCAAAAAATACCCCGTTGTAATGCCGCCAGTTGAGCTAATGTCCCCATAGTGCCCCCATAATGTGCCAGTATAAAATACCCCTATATAGTGCCCCCAGTAAATGCCCTCAGTGTCCCCCATAATTTGCAAGTATAAAATACCCCTTCTTAGTGCCCCCCGTAGATGACTCCATAGTACTCCTCTCCCCCTTCCCCATAGTACCCACCATGTGTCCCAGTATAAAATGCCCCTTCTTTGTGGCCTCAGTAGATGCCCCTATAGTGCCCACCAATAACGTGCCAGTAATAAGTGCCCCCATCAAGTGCCAGTAATAAGTGCCCCCATCACGTGCCAGTAAAAAGAGCCCCCATCACGTGCCAGTAATAAGAGCCCAGCCCCCATCATGTGCCAGTAATAAGATCCCAGCCCCCCATCACGTGCCAGTAATAAGTGCCCCTCATCACGTGCCAGTAATAAGAGCCCAGCCCCCATCACGTGCCAGTAATAAGTGCCCCCATCACGTGCCAGTAATAAGAGCCCAGCCCCCATCACGTGCCAGTAATAAGTGCCCAGCCCCACATCACGTGCCATTAATAAGAGCCCCCCATCAAGTGCCAGTAACAAGAGCCCCCCATCACGTGCCAGTAATAAGTGCCTCCCATCAAGTGCCAGTAGCAAGAGCCCTCCATCACGTTCCAGTAATAAGAGCCCAGCCCCCCATCACGTGCCATTAATAAGAGCCCAGCCCCCCATCACGTGCCAGTAATAAGTGCCCCCATCAAGTGCCAGTAACAAGAGCCCCCCATCACGTGCCAGTAATAAGTGCCTCCCATCAAGTGCCAGTAACAAGAGCCCCCCATCACGTGCCAGTAATAAGAGCCCAGGCCCCCATCACGTGCCAGTGATAAGAGCCCAGCCCCCCATCACGTGCCAGTAATAAGAGCCCCCCCAATGTTCCAGTAACAAGAGCCCCCCATCATGTGCCAGTAATAAGCCCCCCATCATGTGCCAGTAATAAGCCCCCCATCATGTGCCAGTAATAAGCCCCCCAATGTGCCAGTAATAAGCCCCCCAATGTGCCAGTAATAAGCCCTCCAATGTGCCAGTAATAAGCCCCCAATGTGCCAGTAATAAGCCCCCCCCAATGTGCCAGTAATAAGCCCCCCCCAATGTGCCAGTAATAAACCCCCCCAATGTGCCAGTAATAAGATCCCCAATGTGCCAGTAATAAGCCCCCCAATGTGCCAGTGATAAGCCCCCCAATGTGCCAGTAATAAGCCCCCCCAATGTGCCAGTAATAAGCCCCCCCCCAATGTGCCAGTAATAAGCCCCCCAATGTGCCAGTAATAAGCCCCCAATGTGCCAGTAATAAGCCCCCCAATGTGTTATTATTTAACCCCCCAATGTGCCAGTAATAAGCCCCCCAATGTGCCAGTAACAAGAGCCCCCCTTGTTGTGCCTGTAAAAATATTGCAAAAAAACAAAAAACAGTTATACTTACCTCCATGTCAGCGATGCGATGCAGGCCTCTTCCGGCCTGTGTCCCGCGCTGTATGGCTCAGGCGGCGCGATGACGTAATCGTGCCGCCTGCGCCGGCCTCTGCAGTCTATCAGAGGAAGGGACACGCCTCTCCCTCCCCTGCACCGCCGCAGCACAGGCAGAATACTATGGAGATGAGCGCAATGGAAGCGCTCATCTCCCTGTACCCGACTGCGGCAGTGCGGCGGCTTACTTGGGGGGGGGGGCATTTTAGTTAGGGGGCACATGGGGGGGCACAGTGTGATGTAGGGGGGGCAATGGCCCCCTCTGCCCCCCCCCTGGCGAAGCCACTGATTTCACCCGAAAATGTAACAGACAAATTTGTGTTTTGTTTCTACCTGTCTACTAGGTATAGCAGTGGTACATAACACCAAAAATTGGTGAATCTCACCCGAAAATGTAACAGACAAAGTAGTCAAATGACATAAAATAAAATACGTACAAATAAAAAAAAATTATTATGAGGTGGAGTTCCATATGGAGTAGGAGTTTGAGGAGGCGGTGGACGTAGCGGTTTTTGGTTTTAATTATTATTATTTATTTTTTTATTAGGGTACACTCCAAAAGAGTGTAAAATATCCAAAATACAAGAATGAGCAATTGCGCTGTAGTATAACAATGGCTGGTTAAGGCCGGTATACATGTCTATTCTGCACAAGGTACGGACAAGTCCTGTGGAATCCATGCCTGGTTCATTGTAATGAACGTGAGCTTGTCCACATTGGCTGTGGACAGACGGCTGCGCTTGTCTGTTATGACGCCCCCCTGCCGTGCTAAACACACGTTCAGATAATACACTGGCTGCAGGGCAGGTCAGCACCTCCAAGGCATAAAGGGCAAGCTCAGGCCAAGTGCCCAATTTGGAGACCCAGAAGTTGAAATGGGCATACCCGTCATTCAGTACGTGTAGGCGTGTGCACACATACAGCTCCACCATGTTGGTGAAATACTGCCTCCTGCTAAGACGTTCCATATCAGCTGGTGGTCCTGGTTGTTGTAGCGTGCTGACAAAGCTTTTCCACATTTCGGCCATGCTAACCCTGCCTTCTGAGGTGCTGGCGGTGTTCCAGCTGCGTTGGCGACCTCTTCCTTCGCCTTGTGCTTCCACTGTGCCCCCGCTGTCAGGTGGGAATGCAACTAGCAGTGCGTCTACCAGTGTGTGCTTGTACTCGCGAATCTTACGATCACGCTCCAGTGACCGAATCAAGGACGGTTGTCCTTGTAATGGGGATCCAGCAGCGTGGCCACCCAGTAATCAGCACAAGTTAGAATGTGGGCAACTCAGCAGTCGTTGCGGAGACACTGCAGCATGTAATCGCTCATGTGTGCCAGGCTGCCCAGAGGCAACGAAAAGCTGTCCTCTGTGGGAGGTGTATCGTCTGTGTCCTCTGTATCCCCCCAGCCACGCACCAGTGATGGCGATGAGCTGGTCTGGGTGCCACCCTGCTGTGAACAAGGTTCCTCCTCCATCTCCACCTCCTCATCCTCTACCTCATCATCCTCCAGAACTGTGCCCTGGCTGGACAATTGTGTACCTGGCATTTGTGGGTGCAGGAACCCACCCTCGGAGCCACTTGTGAATGACTGGCCGGAAACTCTACGAAATGATCCCTCTTCCTCCTCCTCCTCCTGTGCCACATCCTCTTCCATCATCGCCAGCAGCGTTTTTTTAAGGAGGCATAGAAGTGGCATAGTAATGCTGAGAACGGTGTTATAGGCACTGGCCATGTTGGTGGAGTACTTGAAACAGCGCAACAAGGAACACAGGTCTCGCATGGAGGCCCAGTCATTGGTGGTGAAGTGGTGCTGTTCCGCAGAGCGACTCACCCGTGCGTGCTGCAGCTAAAACTCCACTATCGCCGGCTGCTGTTCGCACAGTCTAGCTAGCATGTGCAAGGTGGAGTTCCACCTTGTGGGCACGTCGCATATGAGGAGGTGAGCAGGAAGGCCGAAGTTACGCTGCAGCGCTGACAGGCGAGCAGCAGCAGGGTGAGAACGCTGAAAGTGCGCACAGACGGCCCGCACTTTATGCAGCAGCTCTGACATATCGGGGTAATTTTTAAGGAATCTCTGCACCACCAAATTCAGCACATGCGCCAGGCAAGGGATGTGCGTCAAACCGGCTAGTCCCAGGGCTGCTACGAGATTTTGCCCATTATCGCACTCTACCAGGCCAGGCTTGAGGCTCACTGGCACCAACCACTCATCGGTCTGTTGTTCAAGGCCCGTAAACAGCTCCTGCGCGGTGTGGGGTTTGTCCCCCAAACAGATAAGTTTTAAAACTGCCTGCTGTCGTTTACTCCTGGCTGTGCTAAAGTTGGTGGTGAAGGTGTTAGGCCTCTTTCACACGGCCGTTTTTTTTTCCCGTTTACTGGCCGTTTTTTGCGGTCCGTATACGGTCCATATACGGAACCATTGATTTCAATGGGTCCGCAAAAAAAACGGAATGTACTCCGTATGCATTCCGTTTCCGTTTTTCCGTTCCGTTTTAACATAGAACATGTCCTATATTTGGCCGCAAATCACGTTCCGTGGCTCCATTAAAGTCTATGGATCCGCAAAAAAACGGAATGCATACGGAAGTGCATCCGTATGTCTTCCGTATCCGTTCCGTTTTTTGCGGATCCATCTATTGAAAATGTTATGCCCAGCCCAATTTTTTCTATGAAATTACTGTATACTGTATTTGCCATACGGAAAAACGGAACGGAAAAACGGAACGGAAACGGAAACACAACGGAAACAAAAAGCGGAACAACGGATCCGTTTAAAACGGACCGCAAAACACTGAAAAAGACATACGGTCGTGTGCAATAGGCCTTACGCTGATCGGATGAGGAGCGGTAGAGGATGAGGAAGCGGAGTAGGAGGAGGGAGCAACAGGAGGCAAACTGAAGCGCCCTGAAATCCTCGGTGGTGGAAGGACATGCGCCAAACTGCTATCAGCCTCAGGCCCAGCCGCCACTGCATTTACCCAGTGTGCTGTTATGGAGATACAGTCCTGATCAAAAGTTTAAGACCACTTGAAAAATGGCAAAAAATCATATTTAGCATGGCTGGATCTTAACAAGGTTCCAAGTAGAGCTTCAACATGCAACAAGAAGAAGTAAGACAAAACATTTTTTGAGCATTCAATTTAATGAAAACAGCGAATAAACTGAAACAGGCTGTTTTTCAGCTGATCAAAAATTTAGGACCACACCTCCAAAACAAAACCCCCCCCCCAAAACAGAAATCCAAGTTCCAAACGTGAACTCAGTAATGAGTAGCTCCGCCGTTATTGTTTATCACTTCAAAAATTTGTTTTGGCATGCTTGATGCAAGCGTTTCCATGAGGTGAGTGAGAACATTTCTCCAAGTGGTGAAGACGACTGCACGAAGGCCATCTACTGTCTGGAACTGTTGTCCATTTTTGTAAACTTTCCTTGCCATCCATCCCCAAAGGTTCTCATTTGGATTTAGATCAGGGGAACACGCAGGATGGGCCAAAAGAGGGATGTTAGTCTCCTGGAAGAAGTCCCTTGTCCTGCAGGCATTGTGTACTGTAGCGTTGTCCTGTTGAAAAACCCAGTCGTTACCACACAGACAAGGGCCCTCAGTCATGAGGAATGCTCTCTGCAACATCTGGACATAGCCAGCGGCCGTTTGACGCGCCTGCACTTCCTGAAGCTCCATTGTTCCACTGAAGGAAAAAGCACCCCAGACCATTATGGCGCCCCCTCCACTGTGGCCCGTAGAAAACATCTCAGTTGGGATCTGCTGGTCATGCCAGTAACGTTGGAAACCATCAGGACCATCAAGGTAAATTTTCTCTCATCAGAGAATAAAACTTTCTTCCACCTTTGAATGTTACATGTTTGGTGCTCTCTTGCAAAGTCCAAACGAGCAGTTCTGTGGCGTTCAAGGAGACGAGGTCTTTGAAGACGTTTTTTGTTTTTGAAGCCCTTCAGTCTCAGATGCCGTCTGATGGTTATGGGGCTGCAGTCAGCACCAGTAAGGGCCTTAATTTGGGTCGAGGATCGTCCAGTGTCTTGACGGACAGCCAATTAGGACCTCCGGCTCAGTGCTGATTAAAAATTTTTGGGTCTTCCACTTGACTTTTTTGTTTCATAACCCTCAGGATCATTTAAGAAATTCCAAATGACTGTCTTACTGCGTCCCACCTCAGCAGCGATGGCGCGCTGTGAGAGACCCTGCTTATGCAGTTCAACAACCTGACCATGTTCAAAAAGGGAGAGTTTTTTTGCCTTTGCCATCACAACGTCTGACTACCTGACAGAAAATGACAATGAATCCACATCTTTGCACAGATTTGGCCTTTTAAAAGGCATGTGGTCCTAAAATTTGGATCAGCTGAAAAACAGCCTGTTTCAGTTTAATCGTTATTTTCAATTAATTGAATGCTCAAAAAATGTTTTGTCTCACTCTCATTTCTTCCTGTTGCATGTTGAAGCTCTACTTGGAACCTTGTTAAGATCCAACAATGTAAAATATGATTTTTTGTCATTTTTCAAGTGGTCTTAAACTTTTGATCAGGACTGTATAACGTCCCTGACCGTGCTTACAGGTCCACGTGTCCGTAGTGAGGTGCACCTTGCCACAGATGGCGTTGCGCAGTGCACACCTGATTTTGTCCCCCACTTGGTTGTGCAGGGAAGAGATGGCTCGCCTGGAAAAGTAGTGGAGGCTGGGCACGACGTACTGTGGGACAGCCACCGCAATAACGCCTTTAAAACTCTCCGTCTCCACCAGACGGAATGACAGAATTTCAAAGGCCAGTAATTTAGAAATGCTGGCATTCAGGGCTAGGGATCATGGGTTGGTAGGGGGTACTTCCTCTCCCTCTCCAGTGTTTGGGAGATGGAGAGCTGAACGCTTCCGTGGGACATTGTGGAGATGCTTGGTGACCCAGGTGGTGGTGTTGCTGGCAGATCCTCTGTTTGCGGGGTGGCAGGTGGCACTGTCACTCCAGAGGTGGATGAAGAGGCCGAGACTGCAGCAGAAGAGGAAGCAGGAGGAGCCAGAGACATTTCTTGGTTTTTGAGGTGTCTACTCCACTGCAGCTCGTGCTTTGCACTTAAATGCCTGGTCATGCAGGATGTGGTCAGGTTGAGAACGTTTATGCCTCGCTTCAGGCTCTGATTGCACAGCATGCAAACCACTCGTGTCTTGTCGTCAGCACATTGTCTGAAGAACTGCCACGCCAGGGAACTCCTTGGAGCTAGCTTTGGTGTGCTAGGTCCCTTTCTGCGGTGGGCATTAGCAGGCGTACTGTCTAGGGGACGGCCGTTCCGCTTTTGCACCCTGCTCCCTCTTCTGCTGTGCTGGTGGCTCTGTGCGACCACCGCCTCTTCCTCCGAATTACATAGGTCACTCGCATGACCTTGATTCAATGTGGGGTCGAAAACCTCATCGTCCTCCACATCATCTTCCACCCAGTCTTCACCCCTGCCCTCCTTGTCAGTCTGCACACTTTCGAAAGCCCCAGCAGTTGGCACCTGTGTTTCGTCATCATCCGAGACGTGCTGCGATGGTCCTCCCATGTAATCATCTTGAAACATAAGTGGTTGGGCATCGGTGCACTCAATCTCTTCCACGTCTGGGGCAGGGATAGGTGAATGGCCCTGGGAAACCCTGCTAACAGAGTCATCAAAAAGCAGAAGAGACTGCTGCATGACTTGGGGCTCAGACTGCTTGGCTGATTTGCAAAGGGGTGAGGTGAAAGACTGATGGACATCGGCTGAGGTGCCAACTCTGATCTTTCAGCAGGAGACTGGGTGGGAGACAATGTGAAGGAACTGGAGGTACTGTCAGCAACAGGGGCTCCACCAGCAGCACCACGACCTGGGCCACGTCCCTTATTTGACGCTCTCCTCATATTTCTCAAATTTAGGATCTTGAACTAAATGGGTGTTTAATTAATAGCAGAATAGAACGACAGTATAGGTTGTATCTCACACGTACAGATGCAGACTAGGCCGCAATTTAATTTTTTTTCTAAGAATTGCTGTTTTTCAAATTATTGAATAGAACCACAGTATCTAAAGGGTGTATCCCACACGTACTGATCCAGACTAGGCCGCAATTAAAGATTTTTGCACAAAATGGGTGTTTTTCAATTAACTGAATATAACCACAGTTTCTAAAGGGTGTATCTCACAATGACATATGCAGCAAAGGCTGCAAAATGAAGTTGTTGGTCCAAAATGTTTTTTTTGTTTAATAACAGAATATGACAGCAGTATATAACCCTTGAATTTCACACGTTCAGATGCAGCAAGGGCTGTAAAATTGTGTATTTTGCCCAAAAAGGGTGTTTTATTAATAGAAGAATATAACCACAGTATCTAAAGGGTGTATCTCACACGCACAGATGCAGACTAGGCCGCAATTAAAGATTTTTGCCCAAAATGGGTGTTTTTCAAATAACTGAATATAACAACAGTATCTAAAGGGTGTATCTCAGGCGCCCTGATCCAGACTAGGCCGCAATTAAAGATTTTTGCCAAAAATGGCTGTTTTTCTAATAATTTAATACAACAACAGTATCTAAAGGGTGTATCTCACACGCCCTGATCCAGACTAGGCCGCAATTAAAGATTTTTGCCAAAAATGGCTGTTTTTCAAATTATTGAATTTAACCACAGTATCTAAAGGGTGTATCTCACACGCCCTGATCCAGACTAGGCCGCAATTAAAGTTTTTTGCCAAAAATTGCTGTTTTTCAAATTATTGAATAGAACCACAGTATCTAAAGGGTGTATCTCACACGTACTGATCCAGACTAGACC